>NC_134103.1:98986018-99326018 GCF_000715075.1 Nicotiana tabacum | reverse complement strand
AGGATATAGTTGCACATGTAGCTCGGTGTCTGAATTGTCAGCAAGTTAAATACGAGCATTAGAGACCTGGTGGTTTGCTTCAGAAGTTAGAAATTCCTGAATGGAAATATGAGCGTATCACTATGGATTTTGTTGTTGGACTCCCACAGACTCAGAGAAAATTTGACGTCGTTTGGGTCATTGTGGATAGGTTAACCAAATCAGCACATTTCATTCTAGTGGCAGTTACCTATTCTTCAGAAAGGTTAACTGAAATTTACATTCATGAGATTGTCCGCCTTCACGGTGTTCCCGTGTCTATTATTTCAGATCGAGGTACGCAGTTTACCTCACATTTCTGAAGGGTTGTACAGTATGATTTAGGCACGCGGGTGGAGTTGAGTACAATATTTCATCCACAAATAGACGAACAGTCAGAGCGCACTATTTAGATATTAGAAGATATGCTTCGCGCTTGTGTTATAGACTTTGGAGGTTCTTGGGATCATTTCTTGCCACTTGCGGAGTTTTCTTATAATAATAGCTACCAGTCGAGCATTCAGATGGCTCCATATGAGGCATTATATGGAAGGCTATGCCGTTCGCTAGTTGGCTGGTTTGAACCGGGAGAGGCTCGATTATTGGGTACCGATTTGGTACAAGATGCCTTGGATAAGGTCAAGATTATTCAGGATCGACTTCGCACAGCTCAGTCTAGGCAAAAGAGTTATGCCGACCATAAAGTTCGTGATATTGCATTCATGGTTGGATAACGAATATTGCTCTGATTTCACCTATGAAAGGTGTAATGAGGTTCGGAAAGAAGGGCAAGTTGAGCCCTAGGTATATCGGACCCTTTGAAATTCTTGAAAGGGCGGGTGAAGTAGCCTACAGGCTTGCATTACTACCTAGTTTATCAGCGGTTCATCCGGTGTTCCATGTGTCTATGCTCCGAAAATATCATGGTGATCCGTCCCATGTGTTAGATTTCAGCTCAGTCCAATTGGATAAAGATTTGACTTACGAGGAGGAGCCGATGGCTATTCTAGCCCGGCATGTCCGACAGTTGAGGTCTAAGAGTTATCCTTCAGTTCGTGTGCAATGGAGAGGTCAGCTGATAGAGGCATCTACCTGGCAGTCCGAGTCGGACATGCAGAGTAAATATCCACACTTATTCACCAGCTCAAGTATTTTTTTTCTAACTCCGTTCGAGGACGAATGTTTGTTTTAGAGGTGGAGAATGTGATGACCCAAAATGTCATCTCTAAACTTAATAAGTAATTCTATGTTCTAAGACCTCGAAAAGCACCATTTATCATTCCTCGACTTGCGTGCGTAGTCCATACAATTTTCCGAAAAGTTTTTATATGAAAAATAGATTAAAATGTGAAATATAGAGCTTTAAAACTCAACTAAGTTGACTTTGGTCAACATTTTGAGCAAACGGACCCAGATTGGTGTTTTGACAATTCTGGTAGGTCCGTATCGTGATTTGGGACTTGGGCGTATGGCCAGAATCGAATTCCGAGGTCCCTAGCCCGAGATATGGAATTTTGATGAAAAATTAAAAGCTTGAAAGCTTAATAATTTTTAAGAAATTACTGATGTTGGATTTATTGACCCCGAGTCCGTATTTTAGTTTCGGAGCTCGGTAAAGGTCCACAATAATATTTATGACTTGTCTGCCGAATTTGGTCAGAATCGGAGTTGATTTGACGTGATTCGGACGTCCGGTTGGAAAAATATAAGTTTTAAAGTTTTCTTGAAAATTTTCTTTGATTTGGCATCCGATTCATAGTTCTAGGTGTTATTTTGGCAATTTGATCATGCAAGCAAGTTCGTATGATGTTTTAGGACTTGTGTGCATGTTTGGTTTGGAGCCTCGAGGGTTCGGATGAGTTTCGGATGGGCTACGGAATGCTTTCAGACTTAGGAAATCTAGTTTTCTGTAGACTTCAGGCTTCTGGTGTGTTCTTCTTTGCGTTCGCGAAGGTACTCTCGCAAACGCGAAGAGCAAATTGGGGCTGACACATTTTGTGCTTCGCGTTCGCGATAGAGTGAACGCGTTCGCGAAGGCTTGAGGTTCAAAGCTTCGCGTTCGCGATCGAAGCCTCGCGTTCGCGAAGGAAAAGAGGCTAACCAGGAAATTGCCTTCGCGTTCGCGAAGAGCAGCTCGCGTCTGGCAAGCTTCACGTACGCGAAGAGTAAAATTGGGCAGCACAAATTTTGTGCTTCGCGAACGCAAGGCACTGACCGCGTTCGCGAAGGGTAAAAATCCCAGAAACAGAACTTAAGTTCTAGAAATGGGGTTTTGACCCATTTCCAACAATTTCCAATTTTTGAGCTCGGGTAAGGCGATTCTTGGGCGATTTTCACAGGAAAACATTGGGGTAAGTGTTCCTTATCCTATATTGATTATATTTCATGATTCCATACTCATTTATATCATGAATCCGTGAATTTATGGAAGAAAAATCAGATTTTTATAAAATCTTCCAAAAACGAAAATTTAAGATTTGAAGGTCCATTTGACATCGGAATTTGATAAATTTTGTATGGTTGGACTCGTATCGGAACGGGTGTTCAAATTTCATAAGTTTTTTCGAGATTTGAGATCCCACTGTCGAATATTTTAATGAATTTCAGAGTTTTATCCGGAAAATTAGTAAATTCATATGGAATTAATTCCTATTATTCGTATTGAATATATCGAATTGTTTGTGAATAGATTTGAAGCTTTTGGAGAAAAATTTAAAAGAAAAAGCTGTGGTTGAGTAATTGATTGAAATTTGCAAAGCGAGTTAAGCGTCATGGTTAACCTTGACTTGAAGGAATAGAACCCTTAAACTATTTGTTATGTAAATGCATGTGAACGACGTATAGGCGAGGTGACGAGTATCTATACGTCGTCAAATTAATTGTTTGCATAATTACTTGAAAAATCATAAATCGTTTTAAATCATGAATTAATTATTATAATAATTATTTCTCTCCTATTCTTTGTCAAATATTAATTCTTGAATTCCTGCATTAATTGTTACATGCTATTTGAATTATATGTCATAATTGTTATTTGACATTTAGTATATTAAATATTAAACTGCCTATTTTCTCCCCGATTTCTATAATAATTTGCTATTTGTCATTGTTTATTTCATAATTTAATCATAATTATTGTATGCTTGTTGTTTTATAATTTTATATTAATTATTGCATTTATTGGGGAAATTTCTTCTATAAGAATTGGTAAATGGATAGATTGGAGGATCGGGTTGCACGCTGCAACAGAATTGATTGAAATGGATATATTGGTGTCACGACCCAAAACTAACCCTGTCGTGATGGCGCCTATCGTGGAACTAGGCAAGCCGACTCATTTCCAAAACAAACCGATATATTCATTTCAAAGATAATTTCAAGGTAAAAACCTCCATTTAAATAGTTCAAATCAAAGAAAAACAGAAGTGCGGAAAAGAAAAGCCCGACATCAGGGTGTCACTAGTCATGAGCATCTACTATAATCTGTCTAACAATATCAAGGCTAACTTAGCCTGGAAAATAGCTAAATACAACTAGAGGAAGATAAGAGGGAGAAGAGCAGGGGCTGCGATCGCCAAACAGCTACCTTACTATCTCCGAGAAAAACCTGTAACCAGAACACTCAATAACCGCTGACTGAGCAGTAGTGACGAGCAATAAAGCATATAACGTTCATATCATGAAATCTCAGTAAAGTACAGCATGCTTAAAAATTAGTGTTTGAATCAAATCATCTCGTTTAAACCGGGTTCCAGTAAAAATCATTTAAAGATATTTTTCCAATAGTTTTTCAAACAAAGGCTCAGCAAATGTGAGTAAAAATGATGAAATCATAAACAGCCCCTCGGGCAAACCTCACAGTCACTCTTGCCACTCGGGCATACCTCACAATCACTCTTGCCACTCGGGCATTCCTCGCAATCACTCTTGCCACTCGGGAATAATCACAATCACTCATCACTCGGCACTCGCACTCAGTAGGTACCTGCGCTCACTGGGGGTATGTACAGAATCCAGAGGGGATCCTTCATCCCAAGCGCTATAATCTGCACGGACAACTCACGTGCGATAATAATAAAGTATGCTGCAGGCGGGCAGCCCCGATCCACACTCATCCTCACAAATCAGGCCCTCGGCCTCACTCAGTCACAAGTATGCTGCAGGCGGGCAGCCCCGATCCACACTCATCCTCACAAATCAGGCCCTCGGCCTCACTCAGTCACAAGTATGCTGCAGGCGGGCAACCCCGATCCACACTCATCCTCACAAATTAGGCCCTCGGCCACACTCAGTCATACATATTTCAAGCCATTCGGGCATTTCAGTAAAACAGGGCATTCGGCCCAAAACATTTATATGCATCAAAATAGAGTCATAAGATTGAGTTATGCATTAAACAAGTATAACCATGATTTCCGGTATCATCCCATTCCGAGAAAGGCCCAAATATGGCATTCGGCCCAATTTATAAAAATTCTTTCTAAAACATATAAGTATCAAATGGTTTCAAAAAAGTATGCAACTTTACAGTTGCCATGGGACGGACCAAGTCACAAATCTCCAACAGTGCATGCCCACACGCCCGTCACCTAGCATGTGCGTCACTTCAAAATAATAGAATGATACGAAATCCGGGGTTTCATACCCTCAGGACTAGATTTACAATCATTACTTACCTCAACAAGATGAACCCAACATCGAGCAAGCTAATCAATACTCAGGAAATTTCCACTCCATGCATATCCACCCCTGAATGCCTTCTTGTCTCCTCAATTCAATGCCAACGATTCGAAACTGAAATTCACCCCTTAATGATAATACAACGATCTATTATACTAAGCAACTTCAATCTACAATATCAACATCCATTGGGACCAACATTAGTAACCCATTCCATAGTTTTATTGTATTCATAAATTTCATCGCCAAGATTACCATTCACCTTCTCTCTTATTTTCTCAAAAGTACTATTCATGCCATGAACTAGAGTTTTATAATCCAATATTTCAACCATTAAAACTTGTAACAAATGCTTCAAATACTTCTAACTACTCATAATAAACGAGTTTGAAGCATTGGAATTACCTCTAGTAGATCAATCTTGAAAAATCACAACTTTGGTGATTTTTGTGTTCTTGAGGATTTGATAATGAAATCTTGTATTTGGAAGTAAGAATGATGTTAGAAATCATGTATATTGAGTAATAATCAACCCAAAACATCATTAACAGCTTACCTTGGTTGATTGGACTTGATTTGAGCTCAAAATCGTCCCTTCACCTCAAGAACCCTAACCCCCAAATACTCAAAATATCCCCCTTCCCCGACCTTGTATTTACAGGCCCAGATTTCTGGGTTTCGGATGCGGCCCTGGATGCTTCGCATCCCCACTTCACTCCTCTTTGAAGGTCGGATGCGGACCTGGACGCTATGGCAGCACTTCACTGCCAGCCTCTCTTTTCTGGACGCGACCTCGGATGCTTCGCATCCGCAGGCTCCTCCGCCAGCCTTTGGTAATTTGGTCATAACTTCTTGTAGGAATGTCCAAATGACGAACGGTTTGAAGCGTTAGAAATTAGACTCAAAGATCTTTCATTTGATGGGTAATAAACCATATAACACTTCGTATAATGAGAGTTATGCTCAATGGAATTTAGGTCTTATGCGAACTCACTTGAAACTTTAATCTTATGAAATTTCCAACTTCCAAACTTCTCATTAACCATCCGAAATCATCCCGAGCCCCTCGGGACCTTAACCAAATATACCAACAAGTCCTAAGATATCATACAGAGCTATTGAAATCATCAAAATTAAATTTCGAGGTCGTTTACACATAGATCCATATCCGGTCCACTTTTCTAACTTAAATTTCTCAATTATGAGACTAAGTGTCTTATTTCACTCCGAGTTCCTTTCGGACCCGAACCAACTAACCCGATACAACTCAACACAGCTGAACAACACATAAATAAGGATATATGGGGTAAACAGGGCTATAACTCTCAGAACGAACGACCGGGTCGTTACATCCTCCCCCACTTAAACATACGTTCGTCCTCGAACGTGCCCAGAGTTGTTCCAAAAGCCATCAAATCACTGTGTAACTTTCCCATGCACATACCCGAGGCTGATCCCACGTCACCCTATCCCATACAGGTCCGATAGCACAGCATAACTGAAATTTCTCAATTCAACCTAGCCTACAAGCCTACGAATCAAATTTCCAACATCAGAAATTTCCTATAAGATGAAAAGTTTGCATCTACATACTGTATAAGTCTGAACAATCTGTACCAAAAGCTGTAACCATAACTCAAATACTCAAATTCAGATACCGCATAGCTCGAATGCTCGAAGCAATGAGTTCAAATCACAGTATCGACTCAAATCAATCCAGTGCCAGTAATAAACCTCATATCAACCAAACCCTCATTCAAAAACCTTCGTACAATGCTGATGATGAAAGAAACATACCAAATTCATAACCATTCATTAGACCATCAGGCCATGGAGCTCCCGTTCCTTCTACAAGAACTATAGCCAATTTTAAAGCCGACTTTCGATATTATCCTCATAATTATACCACAATCAATCTGATAGCATCCATTCTAGGCCCAATGACCTCGTCTCCTCTAGCACGACCTCTCTAGTGACATGACACATCAATACAATTTAAATCCACAACCCGTGCAATCCGTGCACCAGATAGCAACATTCCAAATGTACCCAATCGTAATAATGACCCAAACAGGAGAACCGTTCTGCAAGCTCGATGAGTACCACCCCGACGCAATGCTAATAACCCATCACACACCGCAGAACCATAACATACAAATCTTACACAAGGGATCATATTTCCACATAACCCTGCTGCAATACGCGACCCTATCCAAATACTGGTCCATATGAAACACCTCAAGCCACCCTGCTAAAATCAATAACCATGCGCAATTCGACATCAAGTACCCAAAGTACATTACTATAACCACAGAGAAGCAAACGACACCATGCCACATAAAATCTGAAAGAACGTGACCAATACATCATCAACCAAGCAATATCCAATACTATTCTCGCTCAAATTCCGCTATAAGGCCATAATAGAACCGCACCATATGTGCATATAACCAACAAATCACAACTCTTCGTAGCATAGAAAAGTAACTCACAGATCATTCCAGAACACGAATAAGCTTCACATCAACCGAATGGCACATCCTTTAACAATAGCAGTATGGAGCCAATCAATCCGGCTCGGTATAGAATACACATCCTAATTGGGCCTGCCAATGGGCCCTGAATCAACTACGGTCAGCCACCAATAGATAAACAACCTCCGAACGTCCACAATGACGGAATCATAACACCTTCTATCATCTGGCTAGCTCCGGCCACAAATTCACAGTCCACCACCATGAAACAATCTGCTCATGAGAACTCCCAATCTTCAATTCCATAGAATACATGAATCACCCTATTTGATTCCACCTCCATCGCCCGAATGCCTAACACCTCTCTCATACACAATCCCCCCACGAGAAATACTTTGAAACTTCTTCCGTGCCACCTAGTCATCGGAAACCATTCACGCTGCCTAAGAATTTATGTCCTTCCCTTCAAAACTGAACTGTGACCTAGTACATGTAAATCCTATTCCCGCACAACACACCACATCTGTTATGCCATCATGTGACAAGCATAAGAATTCCATTATCAACTCTGAGTCACTAGCAAATTACATACATTATTAGTCAGAAACCTCTTTCTTGCTTCTTTCTAGGAGAAAATCATAACACACAACACGCTCCATACATCGATAGAAATTATCCGGTTTAAACCATGGTAGAACCCATCATGAACACTTTGAAATCCATTTGCACATAATCAAGCTATCTGAACCGAATTCCTCTAACTTCACCAAGCCACACAGGTTGCCAAATCCGGGAGCATTGCCACGAAGCACCTGTAGATACTAGCCACATCATAAGTACAGAAATAACCGATCATACCCATTACTGTGCTACCCTAACCTACTTCCAAACTGTCCTTTTTCGCCAAGTCCTTTCCAAATTGCCTTCAAATTGCTATTTTATTTCCTTATTAGAACACTACTATCCTTAACTAAAACTTACCCCACGAACTCTAGCATAGAATCAGGTCGTCCTAAGGCTTATAAACCGCCGAATTTCTTTTTTTTTTTTTATCCCAAAGGTTCCACAACCAAAAATGCTTACTCTGCAGAGACTTTATGTGAACCTAAAACTGTTTCCTTCGCCTTCTTGATACTGAAATGCATAATTCACAATGATATAAGATGCCACGAGTCTCAACACTGTTCAATGCAACTCCCAGTTTTCTAGCCATATTTATAAATCTTGAATCCATTGGAACCATTCTCGAGAATCATCCACTCTACTCAATTATTGAATTAACCGACCAAACGGACTGAAACGACTTGTGCCCCATTAGCACACCAACACCTAAGAGAATGAAGAGTAACCCGCACTCCTACGCAACCGAGCAAATTCCCGCTCCATGTACACTACATTCTCTGCGAATAACCACTCAATTATTTTATGGTCCTCCTATAACCATAGAGCGTAATACAACTTATGTCCAGAAATTTCTTTACCCGAGTCATCCTCGACCTCGACCTCTGCAAGTCATAACTGATCCACCGGTATACCCCGAACCGAAACTAATACGATCCATAACCGTGCAATCAACTCGTCGATAGCAGACTCCCCCACTCAGCCTTAAGCTGCAATTATATAAAATTAGAATCTATAAGGATTTCTCCTTCTCAATTACCAAGGTCTCGCACCGTTAACCTGCCAGACTTCTCGAAGTCTTTTATTAATCCTTTCATGAACATTCTGAATCTCCAACCAAAATCACATATGCGAACTCCTACCGGGTAGCGAGTAATATTCCTCGCAAATGCTTCATCAACCTCATGCCACCGCTAGCTGCACACAGGAGATAACCTACATGTGGAATTCCTTACCAACATCTTCCAATGACACTGCATTGAGTGCAACAACCACTAAATCCGTAAATTCTCCTGAGTTCATGCTCGCCCACCATCTGTATAAGTCTGCACTTTCCCTATTGACATCAACTGTACGTCAACAATACCTTCCGAACTTAAGTCATATTGCACCTGACACGATAATCAGATCTTCACGCCTCTATTCATTTCAAACACACTCCTTTCTGCCATATTCAATTTACCTTTGTACACTTACCATCACTCCAAATAGAGTATGCATGCCTATTCACATACTAACACGATTCCAAGCCATTCTACACATCCTCAAGGCGCACGACTACCCTACTAGTGAATTCATATGCTAATTTGCCACTCTTACTTCGGTTAAATCATCTCTTTTAAGAAACCTCTCAACCTATACTTCTCCTACTTGACCTGTTAGTACTTCAACCACTGCGAAATACTTCTCGTCATGTCTTCCCTCATAATTTTCTACCCAACTGCTGCATCAAATCGAAATGTATCTCTGTCGCACCTGAACCAATAAAATGTTATCGACTCTAAGTCTCTTCGAAGATCATCTTTATCGAGCCATCAACATAAAAAAATCCCCATTCACAACCAAAATACACAATCACTTACTCTTCTTGAGTCCAAACTCATTGACAAGACGTGAGAATTTAATTTTCCCCAACATTTAACAACGTGAAAGATCCTTCAAACATTCACACATGAGACCGTACGTCACATCAAAACGAAAATCAAGCGCCTAATGACCTTCCTTTACATTTCAAGGAAACACTTCTCGTCACATTCAAATCGCCTTAACATATACCGCAGTTACATCATACTCAACACAAAGCCATTCCACCGCTCATTGAGCCACGAATTACACTCGTAGGGGAATTACCGGACATATGAGTCCAAATGTACAGGTTACAACTGAAGCTACCGAGCCAAAACTACGGTTTAAACCTGGCCTCAAGTCCTCCAGACTAGCCCATCACCAAAACACATAATACACATCTCGAACCTCATTCATAGAATCACAAACTGGCGATGCACAACTGATACCGAGCGCTCATATGCGCATATGAGATGCGTGGAACGAATTCAAAGAGTTATGTCTCAAGCTGAATCGTTTTCGCACAATAGAATACAAGAATGTGAAGTTTCCTAAAGGTTCTGCAGCCTCTCGAAGATAAGTACAGACGTCTCCGTACCGATCCGCAAGACTCTACTAAACCCGCTCATGACTCGTGAGACCTATGTAACCTAGGCTCTGATACCAATCTGTCACGACCCAAAAATAACCCTGTCGTGATGGCGCCTATCGTGGAACTAGGCAAGCCGACTCATTTCCAAAACAAACCGATATATTCATTTTAAAGATAATTTCAAGGTAAAAACCTCCATTTAAAGAGTTCAAATCAAAGAAAAACAGAAGTGCGAAAAAGAAAAGCCCGACATCGGGGTGTCACTAGTCATGAGCCTCTACTATAATCTGTCTAACAATATCAAGGCTAACTTAGCCTGGAAAATAGCTAAATACAACTAGAGGAAGATAAGAGGGAGAAGAGCAGGGGCTGCGAACATCAAACAGCTACCTTACTATCTCCAAGAAAACCTGTAACCAGAACACTCAATAACCACTACCGTATCCAGCTACACCTGAATTTGCACACAAGGTGCAGGGAGTAACGTGAGTACGCCAACTCAGTAAGTAATAACAATAAATAAAGACTGAGCAGTAGTGACGAGCAATAAAGCATATAACGTTCATATCATGAAATCTCAGTAAAGTACAACATGCTTAAAAATTAGTGTTTGAATCAAATCATCTCGTTTAAACCGGGTTCCAGTAAAAATCATTTAAAGATATTTTTCCAATAGTTTTTCAAACAAAGGCTCAGCAAATGTGAGTAAAAATGATGAAATCATAAACAGCCCCTCGGGCAAACCTCACAGTCACTCTTGCCACTCGGGCATACCTCACAATCACTCTTGCCACTCAGGCATTCCTCACAATCACTCTTGCCACTCGGGCATACCTCACAATCACTCATCACTCGGTACTTGGCACTCGCACTCAGTAGGTACCTGCGCTCACTGGGGGTGTGTACAGACTCCGGAGGGGATCCTTCATCCCAAGTGCTATAATCTGCACGGATAACTCACGTGCGATAATAATAAAGTATGCTGCAGGCGGGCAGCCCCGATCCACACTCATCCTCACAAATCAGGCCCTCGGCCTCACTCAGTCACAAGTATGCTGCAGGCGGGCAGCCCCGATCCACACTCATCATCACAAATCAGGCCCTCGGCCACACTCAGTCATAAATATTTCAAGTCACTCGGGCATTTCACTAAAACAGGGCATTAGGCCCAAAACATTTATATGCATCAAAATAGAGTCATAAGATTGAGTTATGCATTAAACAAGTATAACCATGATTTCCGGTATCATCCTATTCCGAGAAAGGCCCAAACATGGCATTCGGCCCAATTTATAGAAATTCTTTCTAAAACATATAAGTATCAAATGGTTTCAAAAAAGTATGCAACTTTACAGTTGCCATGGGACGGACCAAGTCACAAATCTCCAACAGTGCACGCCCACACGCCTGTCACCTTGCATGTGCGTCACTTCAAAATAATAGAATGATACGAAATCCGGGGTTTCATACCCTCAGGACTAGATTTACAATCGTTACTTACCTCAACAAGATGAACCCAACATCGAGTAAGCTAATCAATACTCAGGAAATTTCCACTCCGTGCATATCCACCCCTGAATGCCTTCTTGTCTCCTCAATTCAATGCCAACGATTCGAAACTGAAATTCACCCCTTAATGATAATACAATGATCTACTATACTAAGCAACTTCAATCTACAATATCAGCATCCATTGGGACCAACATTAGTAACCCATTCCATAGTTTTATTGTATTCATAAATTTCATCGCCAAGATTACCATTCACCTTCTCTCTTATTTTCTCAAAAGTACTATTCATGCCATGAACTAGAGTTTTATAATCCAATATTTCAACCATTAAAACTTGTAACAAATGCTTCAAATACTTCTAACTACTCATAATAAACGAGTTTGAAGCATTGGAATTACCTCTAGTAGATCAATCTTGAAAAATCACAACTTTGGTGATTTTTGTGTTCTTGAGGATTTGATGATGAAATCTTGTATTTGGATGTAAGAATGATGTTAGAAATCATGTATATTGAGTAATAATCAACTCAAAACATCATTAACAGCTTACCTTGGTTGATTGGACTTGATTTGAGCTCAAAATCGTCCCTTCACCTCAAGAACCCTAACCCCCAAATACTCAAAATATCCCCCTTCCCCGACCTTGTATTTATAGGCCCAGATTTCTGGGTTTCAGATGCGGCCCTGGATGCTTTGCATCCCCACTTCACTCCTCTTTGAAGGTCGGATGCGGACCTGGACGCTATGGCAACACTTCACTGCCAGCCTCTCTTTCGGACGCGACCTCGGATGCTTCGCATCCGCAGGCTCCTCCGCCAGCCTTTGGTAATTTGGTCATAACTTCTTGTAGGAATGTCCAAATGACAAACGGTTTGAAGCGTTAGAAACTAGACTCAAAGATCTTTCATTTGATAGGTAATAAACCATATAAAACTTCGTATAATGAGAGTTATGCTCAATGGAATTTAGGTCTTATGCGAACATACTTGAAACTTTAATCTTATGAAATTTCCAACTTCCAAACTTCTCATTAACCATCCGAAATCATCCCGATCCCCTCGGGACCTTAACCAAATATACCAACAAGTCCTAAGATATCATACGGAGCTATTGGAATCATCAAAATTAAATTCCGAGGTCGTTTACACATAGATCCATATCCAGTCCCATTTTCTAACTTAAAGTTCTCAATTATGAGACTAAGTGTCTTATTTCACTCCGAGTTCCTTTCGAACCCGAACCAACTAACCCGATACAACTCAACACAGTTGAACAACACATAAATAAGGATAGATGGGGGAAACGGGGCTATAACTCTCAGAACGAACGACCGGGTCGTTACAATTGGAGGATCGGGTTGCACGCCGCAACAGACTTATTAAAAAGTCCATATTGGAGGATCGGGTTGCACGTCGCAACAGACTTATTAAAAGTCAATATTTGGGGGATCGGATTGCACACCGCAATAGACTTATTAAAAGTGAATATTTGGGGGATCGGATTACACGCTGCAATAGACTTATTTAAAAGTCAATATGTATACCTGGTTAAAAATATTTATATGAGAGGATTGAAAAAGAATATATTGTGAGAGCGGGTTGCACGCTGCAACATAATTGAATGTGAATATATTGTGAGAGCGGGTTGCACGCTGCAACGAAAATTGATGAAAATGATAATTAGTTATGACTGCTGAGTTGGCTTTAATTATTATAAATGAGTTACCTGATTTATTTCTATTATTTGTTGTTGTTACTAATATTGCGTACAGGTTAATGTAAGTGACCCGCCTTAGCCTCGTCACTACTTCGTCGAGGTTAGGCTCAGCACTTACCAGTATATGGGGTCGGTTGTACTGATACTACACTCTGCACTTCTTGTGCAGATTTCGGAGTTGGTCCCAGCGGTGCACCATAGACTTGCTCGGATTTCAGCTACTCGGAGAAGACTTCAGGTATAACTGCACAACGTCCGCAGTTCTGAAGTCCCCGTCTACTTTACTTTAGCTGTGTGCTTATTTTCAGACAACTTTATTTTATTCAGGCCCTTATTTGTATTATTATAGAAGCTCGTGCACTTATGACACCAAATTCTGGGATGGTATTTAGACACCATTGTTTTTATTGATTATTCACTATATTTCAGATTTTACTTCCGCAATCGTTCTTTGTTATTAATAAATTTAGAAATTGTTTAAAAATTGGTTAATATTATTCTAATATTGGCTTGCCTAGCACGTGAAATGTTAGGTGCCATCACGGTCCGAAAGTGGGAATTTTGGGTCGTGACACTAGGCAAGCCGACAACATCAATAACCCACAACTTCTTTTAAATACTGAAAACATAATATTTAAATTTAAGAGTAAATCCCACAAACATAAATATAAACACTCCCAAAACCCGGTGTCACTGAGTACATGAGCATCTATACATTACAAGTCTGGAAATCCGATCTATAATAATCTGAGACCAAATACAATAAGAAAAAGGATAGGGAAGGAGAGACGAGGTCTGCGAAACATAGCAGCTACATCTGAATCTCCGAAAAATCAACTGTGTGAAAGAATCAACACCCCATGTGTCCGAGATCACCTGGATCTGCACACGAAGTGCAGGGTGTAGTATGAGTATAACCAACTCAGGAAGTAACAATAATAAATATGGAACTGAAAGTAGTGACGAGCTTCTCAGCTAAGTCCAAATACAGTACTTTCCAACATAAAAGGGTAGACATGCTTTCAAGTTCAACATTTAAAATTCCATAGTAATTTCATATCAAATTTGACTTTAACAAAAAAAAATATTTTTTCGAATTTCCAAAATAGTGATATATGACAGCTGAAATGCAGCAAATAATGCAATCAATGCATCCTCTCAGAGTAAAAATCACTCAGTCCTCCCATTCACTCCAACATTACAATCACTCTTTCCTCACAGTCACTCGACACTCGCACTCAGTAGGTGCATGTGCTCACTGGCGGTGTGTACAGACTCCGGAGGGGCTCCTTCAGCCCAAGTGCTATATCAAGCCAATCATGGCATAAATCAATGAAACATGCTGTGGCGTGCAACCCGATCCCATAAATATCCTCACAATTAGGCCCTCGGCCTCACTCAGTCATCCACCTCTCCAATCTCTTGGGCTCTCAGAAATCATGATAATCACTCCAAAAATGATAATATGATTTATTAATAAATAGCAACAGAAACTGAGATATGATATGCAGTGAATAAAAATGATTGAGTGTGAAATTACAATTTGAACATATAATTCAACCACAGAAATGACCCAGTGGGTACCAATACTAACAACATATGTCTAAGTATGATTTTTAATATGAGTCTCGACTCAGTTTTCTCTAACACCTAGAGAATGTACCGGTATCAACGGATTATTCAACTACATAATTTCATAGAATTTGACCAAGTCATAATTCTTATGGTGCACACCCATCCGCCCATCACCTAGCATGTGCGTCAACTCAAAACCAATCACATAACACATAATCTGGGGTTTCATACCCTCAGGACCAAATTTAGAACTGTTACTTACCTCAAACCGTGTAATTCTTTATTCCTCTATGCCCTTGCCACGAGAATTGGTCTCCGAAAGCCTCGTATCTAGCCACAATTAATTCGATTCAGTCAATACCAATTATTGTAATTAATTCTATAAGGAAGTACTAATTTTCCAATAAAAATATGAAATTAACTCAAAAATTGCCCATGTGGCCCACGTGTCGGAACCCGACAAAAGTTATAAAATATGAACGCTCATCTAACCACGATTCCAACCATATAAATTTCACCAAATTCCGACATCAACTCGACTCTCAAATCTTTAATTAAAGTCTTTGAAGATTTCTACCATTTTCAACCCAATCTTTACCCATTTGAACTCAACAATTTTTCCATAAACCTTATTGATACGTATAAATAATACTCTTACACCCAAGAATCATACTCTTAATCACCCATCTTTATCCAAACTCGAAATTGAAGACTAGGGGTTAGAACCTTACCTCTTGGGTGAAGATCTTGTGATATTTCCTTGTTGGATTTCAAAGCTTGAACAAGATCTTGATGAACAAAGCACTTGAGCTTCTTCCTCTCTCTAGAACACTCTCTCTTCTCTCTCTAAAATTGTCAGATTTTTGCTCCAAAATGAGCTTCAAGGGCTATAAATTGAAGTTGGGTCGGGTAAAAAATTAGAAAGAATGGAAGCCCCGACGCAGTTATGCGATCGCATAACACATATGCGGACTGCATATCGGCAGCATAATTTGGCCTCCAAAACTGGGCGTGACTGACTCGATCTGCGGTCATTATGTGGCCCGCATACCTGTTTTGCGATCGCATAATCCACCGCAGAACGGGTCTGCGGTCGCATAATGCACCGCATATTTTCCTGAAATCTTACCTCACAACTGCTTCACTCACTCTGCGGTCGCATAATAGACCGCAGAAACACATTTTTCTGCCATAAATTTTTCTTTACTTCCCAGTGCATTGTTCAACCTAAAAGGTCCGAGCAAAATTTGGAACTAAGTATTCCAAATCATTTCAAAACCTCACCGGACCCGAATCAATTACCCCGACAAGTCAAGTAACAATCGTAAATCATAAGTTGAGCAGTAAATGGGGAAACTCGGTTTTAATACTCAAAACGACCGACCGGGTCATTACATTACTAAGTTAGTTTTTCCACTGCAACAATCTTTCCAAATAGGAGAAAAAGATAAAGTAGTTTATTTCACTGTTTTTTCTAAATTATTTGAAAATGATATTGTTGTCATAACTGCTAAGAATTTGAATACTATGCTCACACAGAATAATTATACTAATATTTATGTTAGTATTCTGGGTGAACAAATAGCTTTCATACATGAAAGATTGGACAAGCTGATAACTGAAGTCCAAAAAATAGCTGAGAAGGATACTAAAGGTAAAGAGCAAATCGCTACTACTAGTATTCAACCCCCTCCTAAGGTCAAAGATTTTAAGATTAATAAACTTGAAGTCCTTGAACAATTATTGGAAAATAAATTTGGAGAATTTAGAGTTAGCCCTCTAAATTTAAAGCATTTATCTGATGAAGATAAGAGACTGCGAGTCTCTGACGAGATTAATAAGATCTCTGAAAAATATACTAGAAAACCAGTTCAAAGGATGTTCTACTATCCGAGACCAACCTCACAGGATGCTCTCTTAGAGGAACTTGATAGTGACCACTACCATCAAGGTTACAGTGGCACAGACATCTATGAATGGAACATAGATGGCCTTATAGATAGGTAAATTTATACGACAGTACATAGAATGCTTATGTACATCACTATCCATAAAGTTAATAAGAATACTGAAAATTCTACAGCAGAAATGATTATAGCCGGTTTCACTGGTCAACTTAAAGGTTGGTGGGATAATTACCTTACAAATGACAAGATATTTCTTATTATGAATTCTGTTAAAAAAGAAGATGGACAAGATATCCAAAATACTGTCTATTCCTTAATAATAAATATTATAAAATATTTTTCTGGAAGATGGTCAGATAATAGTGAGACCATTAGGACCATACTCCAAAATCTTAGGTGTAAGACCTTAACATCTTTTAGATGGTACAAAGATATTTTTTTATCCAGAGTAATGTAATTACTAGAGTGTAATAGCACTCACTGAAAGTCCAAATTTATTGATGGACTCCCTCCACTTTTTGCTGAAAGGGTTAGAAAAAACCTTAGAGGAACAACAATGAGTATTGATTATAATCAATATTCATATGGTAAATTATTTAGTGTATGCACTCAAGAAGGTTTAGCTTTATGTAATGAGATTAAGCTAAATCGAGAAATTAAGAGACATCGTCTGAATGAGAGACAATAATTAGTAGAATTTTGTAAACAATTTGCTATTGATATTCCTCCAAAGAAAAAGATTTCTCATAAGAAACAAGATTTTCATAAAAAGAAAAAAGGATCTTTTGAAAAAAGATTTGATAAGACTAAAAGGAGAAAAGATTTTCTTAAAGCAAAAAAGAATTTTATAAAAGCAAAAAACCCTCAGGCCTGTTATAAATATGGTAGGGTAGGTCATTATGCCAAAGACTACAAAGTCAAGGATAAGATTAAAAATCATGACTTACATAATAGCATCAAAGATTATTTGTATAAGATTTTATTAAATTCCTCTCCAGATAATAGTCTTGAAAATAGTGATAGAGAATCATCTACTGATGAAGACTTACGAGTCCTTCAAGAAGAAAATTATATTTCTTCTTCTGAAGATGAGCAAAGACCTTGTGATGAGGGACAATGCTCGAAGCAGTGTTGTAACACCGATGATGACCTTTACAATATTTATTCACAATTTAAAGACATGAATATCAATGTCTTAACTAATGACAGTATTATAGAACTGTTAAGGGTTATTAAGGACCCTGAATTAAGATCCCAAATATTAGATAAGATACCTACAACTTTAGAAGTAGGTACAGAGATAGAAGAAATTCCTTCTAGAGAGATTCCATCTCAAAAGGGACCTTATATTATGTCTGATATTAAGAAAATGATTAGAGAAAAATCATTTCTTAATAGGCCGACTATTGTCTAAGATTTGGGTACTGTCACGACCCAAAATCTAACCATAGTCGTGATGACACCTATCGTGTTACAAGGCAAGCCTACTTCTCAAAATATTACTACTAAATCGATTATAAGAATTTAATAAAATATTTTAACATTTGAATTTTTCATAAACTAAATCAACTCTAAATATAATTATAGAAAAGACGGAATCGAGCCCCCAACCTAATTCTTAGTAAAATGACCATAAAATCCTCATATGACGTCCAAATTCAACGATTCTTTTTGCTACGGGTCCGTAATTACGATACGGATCTAATACGTCAATCGAAAATGAAATAGAAGCTCATTTGTTTGATATGATATCATTTATGCTTGAAGAAACAACGTCGAAACATAAGAAAAACGAGCGTAACACAATCCAAACCTATCCAAAACTCACCCGAGGCCTTCGAAACCTCAACCAATAATTCCAACAAGTCATATATCACTACCCGAACTTAGCCGAACCTTCGGAACACCCAAAACAACACCAAAACACCAAATCAATCTCAGATTCAAGCCTAAGAACTTCTAAACTTCCAACTTTCGCCAATTCAAGTCTAATTCTACCACGGACCTCCAAATTACATTCTGGACACACTCCTAAGTCGAAAATCACCCAACGAAGCTAATCGAATCATAAAAATTCATATCCAAATTTGTTTACTCATAAGTCAACTTCCGGTTAACTTTTCTAACTTAGCTTTCTAACTAAGAGACTAAGTGTTTATTTAACTCCAAAACTACTCCGAACCCAAACCTACCAACTCGATACAACTTAACATAGCTGAACAACACATAAAGAAGCAGAAATGGGGAAACAGGGCTATAACTCTCGGAATGACGGGCCGGGTCATTACATCCTCCCCCTCTTAAACAAACGTTCGTCCTCGAACGTGCCAAGAGTTGTTCTCAAAAGCATCAAGAACTCTCTCCGAACCCCAATGACACAAAACCAATCCATCAGGACTGAATCCTTCCAACTTAACCAAGCTATGCAGACCACCAAAAACCCAAGGACATTACCACAAAACACCCGTAGAACTCATTACCTCATACACACCCAAAGAACAAATCATACCCATTACCATGACGATCCAACCTACTACCAAGATGTCCTATCTATCCGAGTTCCTTCTGAATTACCTTCAAATTGATACTTTGCCCTGCCATAACACCATAATCCTCAACCCAGACTCACCCAAGCATAAAACCACACTGCCCTAAGGCTCATAAGCCGCTGAATACTCTCTTAAATATCCCTAAAAGTACCACAAGTATGCGCTCACACAATCAACACCCCAGTGCTCAAGCTATAGTAAAAAACTGGCCTTATGTCCTCTAGACTGGCCTGACATCAACACACAAAAATCACATCTCGCACCTCATCGAGGGAATAACAAGTTGTCGATGCACAACTAATACCGAGCGCCCATGTGCGCATACAAATGCGTGGAAGGAATTCAAAGAGTTATACTTTGTAACGATCCGACCAGTCGTTTTGAGAGTTATATCCTCGTTTTCCCCATTTCTACTTCTTTTTGTGTTATTCAGCTATATTATGTTATGTCGGGTTAGTTGGTTTGGGACCGGAGTAGTTTCAGAGTGAATTGAGACACTTAGTCTCTTAAGTAGAAACTTAAGTTGGAAAAGTCAACCGGATATTGACCTATGTGTAAACGATCTCGGATTTGAATTATGATGGTTTCGTTAGCTCCGTTAGGTGATTTTAAACTTAGGATTGCGTCCAAAATGTGATTTGGAGGTCCGTGGTAGAATTAGGCTTGAATTGGCGAAATTGGAAATTTGGCGATTTCAGTCGGGAGTGGAAAATTTGATATCAGGGTTGGAATAGAATTCCGGAAGTTGGAGTAGGTTCGTAGTGTCATTTGTGATGTGTGTGCAAAATTTGAGTTCATTCGGACGTGGTTTGTTGGTTTCAGCATCGGTTGCCGAATTTGGAAATTTAAAAGTTCTTAGGCTTGAATCCGAGGGTAATTTGATGATTGGATGTTGTTTTGAGTGATTCGAAGATTCGACTAAGTTTGTATGTTGATATATGACTTGTTGGTATTTTTGTTTGAGGTCTCGAGGGCCTCGGGGTGATTCCAGGTGGTTAACGGATTTGTCGAAGTTGGAATTTGCAGCTGGAGATGCTGCTACTGCTATTTTTGCACCTGCGGAAGAAAGCCTCGCAGGTGTGAGGCCGCTGGTGCATGTGGGAAGTGCGCAGGTGCGGGAAACGCTGGGCCAAGGCTGGGAACGCAGGTGCAAAGAATTGGCCGCATCTGTGAGGCCTTAAGCGTAGATGCAGAGATGAGAATTTTGGGTTGGTTTCGCAGATGCGCACCAGGGACCGCAGATGCGAGTCCGCAGGTGCGGAAGCTGGGGGATTAAGTGAGTTGCATAGGTGAGGCTCCTTGGACCGCAAGTGCGGTCACGCGGGTGCGAGAAAATGGCCGCAGGTGCGAAAAACCTGGGCAGAAACCATAAATAGAACCCTTCGCGATTTTGGTGCATTCTTTACCATTTCTATTCGGTTTCTGGAGCTTTTGGGAGAGATTTGAAGAAGGAATCAAGGGGGTTTCATTGAGGTAAGTTACTTGAGCCCTAATACTTGTATATATGGTGATTTTTCGTTGTTTAATCATGGTAATTAGTGAAAATGAGGGGTTAGGGCTTGGAATTTTTGGAAAGTAATTTAAGGATTTGAAGGACCAAACGATGTCGGATTTTGATGAATTTGGTATGGTTAGACTCGTGAGTGAATGAGCTTTCTAGTTTTGTAAATTTGTAGGATTTTGAGACGTGGGCCCGGGGGCCGGGTTTGAGCCAATTTCGGATTTTGGTCTAATTGTGAAGCTTTTCTTGTGGAATTCATTCTATTAGCGTATATTGATGGTATTGTACTGACTGTGAATAGATTTGGAGCATTTGGAGGCCGAGTCCAGAGGCAATAGCATTGCGAGGTAGAGATTTGACTGGTTTGAGGTAAGTAACGATTGTAAATCTAGTCCTGAGGGTATGAAACCCCGGATTTTGTATCATTCTACTATTTTTAGTGACGCACATGCTAGGTGACGGGCGTGTGGGCGTGCACTATTGGGGATTTGTGACTTGGTCCATCCCATAGCAACTGTAAAGTTGCATACTTTGTTGAAACCATATGATACTTATATGTTTTAGAAAGAATTTCTGTAAATTGGGCTGAATGCCATGTTTGGGCCTTGCGCCAATGCTGTTTGGACCCTTAGGGGCTGTTTCTTACCATCCTCTCATTGTTTTCGATTGAACATCTATACTCAGCATGTTTATACTTGTTTACCGCATAACTCAGTTTTATGACTCTATTTTGATGTATATAAATATTTTGGGCCGAATGCCCTGTTTTACTGAAATGCCCGAGTGGCTTGAGAGGTTTATGACTGAGTGAGGCCGAGGTCCTGATTTGTGAGTATGAGTGTGGATCGGGGCTTCCCGCCTGCATCATACTTTATTATTATGCCACGTGAATTGTCCGTGCAGATTATAGCACTTGGGCTGAAGGAGCCCCTCCGGAGTCTGTACACACCCCCAGTGAGCGCAGGTACCTTTTGAGTGCGAGTGCCAAGTGCTGAGTGACTGGGAGGCATGAGTGATTATGAGGTATGCCCGAGTGGCAAGAGTGATTGTGAGGTATGCCCGAGTGGAACGAGTGACTATGAGGTTTGCCCGAGGGGCTGTTTATGAGTGATGTTTTACCCGGGGGGTTGTTTATGATTTCATCATTTTTGCTCACCTTTGCATTTTTCCTCTGTCTGAAAATTATTGAAAAATATCTTTAAATGATTTTTACTGGAACTGGGTTAAACGAGATGTTTTGATTCAAATCCTTATTTTTAAAAGCATGTGGTATTTTACTGAGATTTCCCGATATGAATGTTATATGCTTTATTGCTCGTCACTACTGCTCAGTCTTTATTTATTGTTGTTACTTACTGAGTTAGTGTACTCACGTTACTCCCTGCACCTTGTGTGCAGATTCAGGTGTAGCTGGTCACGGTAGCAGTTATTGAGTGTTCTGGTTGCAGATTTTCTTGGAGATAGCAAGGTAGCTGTTTGGCGATCGCAGCCCCTGCTCTTCTCCCTCTTATCTTCCTCTAGTTGTATTTAGCTATTTTTTAGGCTAAGTTAGCCTTGATATTATTAGACAGATTGTAGTAGATGCTCATGACTAGTGACACCCTTGATGTCGGGCTTTTCCTTCCGCACTTTTATTTTGATTGGAACTCCTTTACGAAGGTTTTTATGTTAAATAACCTTGAAATTATCTTTAAAATAAAAAAATTAGTTTGTTTTGGAAATGAGTCGACTTGCCTAGTTCCACGATAGGTGCCATCACGACAGGGGTTAGTTTTGGGTCGTGACACAGGAGCCAAGTTGAATCAATACAACACAAAAAGAATTCAAGAATGTTAAATTTTTATAAAGGTTCTGCAGCCTCTCGAAGATCAGTACAGACGTCTCCGTACCGATCCGTAAGACTCTACTAAACCCGCTCATGACTCGTGAGACCTATGTAACCTAGGCTCTGATACTAACTTGTCACGACCCAAAATCTAACCATGGTCGTGATGGCGCCTATCGTGTTACAAGGCAAGCCTACTTCCCAAAATATTACTACTAAACCGATTATAAGAATTTAATAAAACATTTCAACATTTGAATTTTTCATAAGCTAAATCAACTCTAAATTGGGAATAGTTCTGTATGGTGATTTATGACTTGCACGCAAAATTTGGCATCATTTCGAGTAGATTTGATAGGAATCAGACGTGCGAAAGTGTTTTAAGAAGTTTTTAAGTTTCATGTTGAATTCATGCATTTTGGCGTCTGATTCGAAATTCTAAATGTTATTTTGGTGTTTTGATCACGCGAGCGGGTCCGTATTATGTTGTTGTATGTATGAGTGTTATTGGATGGGGTCACGGGGCCCTAGATGCAAAACGGATTGGAATCGGACTCGAATTTGGACATGGGGGAACTGATGGTGGCTTCAGGTCTGGTGCGTTCGCACCTGCATGGATTTAGCCACAGGTGCGAGCTCGCAGAAGCAGCCCATCGATCGCATGAGTGGCCTGGAGTAGGCTGGCCAGTGGTCGCAGAAGCGGAGGGTTTACCGCAATTAGGCCATTTTTCCTCACATTTCATTTGGTCTTGGGCGATTTTGAGAGCACATTTGAGGGGGATTCTCATCAATATCCTAAGGTAAGTAACTCCCACCCATTTTCAAGTTAATTATGCGGATTCTAGGTAGATTAAACATGGAAAAATTATGAAAATTTGTGGGATTTGTGAAGAACCTACGGTTTTGGTAAATTTGGGATTTGACCACAAATTTGATGATGGAAATGGGAACAAATTATATATTTGAGTTTGGAAATTCATGGGTAACAATTATATTCAAAAATTCCGTAATCCGGGCACGTGGGCCCAGGGTGAATTTCATTAATCTTCCAAATTGAGTCAGATAGCTACTATAAAAGCTAATATATGGACCTTGAGCATATATTTACTACTTTAGATGACTATTGATTAGTTTCGGAGTCTTCAGCGTCATTTGAAGGGTTCTAGTGAGGTTGGAGCTCCGGATTGGAGACTTGGGACCGAGGTAAGTCTCTTGCCTAACCTTATAAGAGGGAACTCATCTCCTTAGGCATATTATTGTTATGTGTAACTTGTATGGGGAGCTACATACGCACGAGGTGACGAGAGTCTGTGCGTAGCTATATTCCATGATATGTCCAAGTAGACTTAAATTCACATCATGCTTTTAATTATAATGTTGTATTTATTATGCGTATTAATTGCATTGATTAGGGCTGAGACTAGGGATTTTAATTTGCGAATATCGACTTAGCCTTCTTATTTCGGAAAATTGGGGAATACTTAATAAACTGTGAAAATCCATGTCTTTTCGCCTCGCAAGTACTTCCGCAGGCGAGGTAAATTTCTCTACTCTAATGGGATTAAGTCGTTCACCTTGACAGTATGATAACACCACTCTTATGGCATCGGGTCGTTCACCTCTGCTGTATGATAACACCACTCTTATGGGATCAGGCCGTTCGCCTCGGCAGTATGATAACATTATTCTTATAGGATTAGGTCGTTCGCCTCGGTAGTATGATGTAACACTATTCTTATGGGATATGGCCATTCGCCTCGGCAGTATATAGTACCACTGTTCTTATGCTTTCGGGTCGTTCGCCTCGACAACTTCGTGCTTAATAATCAAAACGGGTTCCAGTTTGGGTAATTGAGTTAGTGCCTTCACGGCCAGTTATGAGATGTTGGTGATGTGATACGGATTCCGGTTGTATTTATTGTAGTTGCTTTTATTTGTTTCATTGATACATGTTGTATGCTCACCATGTCTACTTTATGCACTTATATTATTATTATCATTGACCTCTAGTAAGTGTCAAGTCAACCACTCGTCACTACTTCTTCGAGGTTAGATTAGATACTTACCGGGTATGCGTTATTTTCCGTACTCACGCTACACTTCTGCACTGATGTGCAGGTACTGAGACAGGTTCCACCAGTGGTCACATGGGCGCGTAGTCGATCATCTACGAAGACTTAGTGGTGAGCTGCTAACGCCGGGTTTTGGGGATTTGTAGCATTTATGTAATGCCATACTCGCCATTTCTATCATCGTAGAGTATGTACTTATTATGTTGGCATTTTGTTTAAAAAGACTTGTCAGTGTTGCATGAAAGCTAGTTTAAATTGTTCTCTTGAAAGAAGGAATTTTCGTATTAAAATATGTTAAAAGAGGGTAAACAATTAGTAGTTTCACTTGTGAGCTTGCCTAACGGCAGCGTTAGGTGCAATCCCGATCTCTTACGGATTTGGGTCGTGACAACAGGGACGCCAATAGGGTGGCAGATAAGGTGGCCAAGGAAGCATGCAACATGAACGAAGCAACAACAAACTTTTTGGTAGTTCCTTCGGTGTTTGTCAATGAAGCAATAAGAGCAGACATCCTAGGACCTATTCTTGGAAAAGAAATAAGGGGTTGTAATATTTATAATGTAGCGATTATCATAACCCAAAATCTAACTAGTCGTGATGGCACCTAACTCAACCCGCTAGGTAAGCAAATTAACAATAAATCAATTCCAGTAAATTTGATGAGGCAATAATGATGAAATAATCGAGCTTTTATACAAAATCTTAAGGGCTAGTAGTATAAATCATAAGTTTCTAAGATTTAGATGTTTTACAAAACTGAATTGAAATAATTACAACATCTGTTTGAAATATAAATGAAAAGAATTCGAATCTAATGCTACCAAGGACAAGTGATAGCCATAACTGGAATGCAGGTACATCTTCAAATTCAGCTCCCGCCCTACACAACAACATCAACATCCAACATATGCACGCAAGGTGCAAAAGTTTAGTATGAGTACAACTGACCCCATGTACTCAATAAGTAACAAACCTAACATTAGGTTGAAAGTAGTGACGAGCTGGGACAAGGGTAAGAGTCCAACTCTAATAACCAACAATAGTTCATAACAATATAATAAATGTGGTGCAAGAAACATAACTCAGAGGTATGATGCTCAACTCGTTCACAGTTACAGAAAAATAGGCATGTTTTTCAAAGATGTGAGTAAAACTCAATTCTTTTCACCAAATCACCAAAGATATAAGTAAGTCCGAAAATTGTGATTTTTTTCCCAAAAATCTTTCAACAATAATTAAGATGTTTCATTTTCAGATAGCATGAGAAAAGTACATCTCTATACTTACATGTTGATATGCAAGTAAAATCATGAATGTCACCAAAATCAGGTAGCATGAGGAAATGTATCTCAAGTACGCATGTCAAATGCAATGCATCTCAGTTATAAACTCATGTACTCACACTCTCAGACTAGTCAATTTCACTATCCCGTATTCTCACTCATCATGCTCAATACTCAACACACTCAGTCACTCAGTACTGTACAGGGCAAATCCAGCCCAAACATAAATAAATACTCACACTCAGTCACTCGGTACTATACAGGGTAGATCCAGCCCCAAATGTAAATAAATCCAGGGCAGATCCAGCCCAATGCAAATAAATCTAGGGCAAATCCAGCCCAAAAATCAATAGCAACTGCACTTACTGTGGGTGTGCAGACTTCGGAGGGGCAGATCCAGCCCAAGCGCTATAATAAGCCAAATCCTGGCATGAATCAATAAAGCATGATGTGGTATTCAGCCCGATCTCATAAATATCACTCACAACAGGCCCTCGGCCTCACTCAGTCATCAGTCTCTCTAGTCCCTCGGGATCACAACACTCATGTTAAGCAGCCCAAATCAATGATATGAGATGTGAAAATATATAATAACAGAGACCGAGATATTATCTGTAATGATGAATGCGACTGAGTACATAACTGCAATTAAGCAAATAACTCAACAGCAAAGAGCGACCATTGTGGGTCCCAATAGTACCAACACTATAGTCTAAACATGATTTCTAGCATAAATCACAGCTCAAGTGCTCTAACACATAGAGTACAGTAAAAAATGTTAAGATAAGATAGCTACACAGTTCCATGGAATCGACTAAATCACCATTTTTACAGTGCACGCCCACACGCCCGTCACCTAGCATGCGCGTCATCTCAACATCAATCACATAACATGTATTTCGGGGTTTCATACCCTCAACACCAAGTTTAGAAGTGTTACTTACCTCGAAAAATACCATCCCACTTGTACCGACTCCGAACGGCTCGAAACTAGCCAAAAGCAACTCAAATACATAAAATAATGCATAAGGAAAATAATTCCAATCGATAAAGGTCGAATCTTTACTCAAACGCCTAAAGTCAACCAAAAAGTCAAACTCGGGCCCGCACCTCAGAATCCAACAAGACTTACAACATCCGACAACACATTCAATTACGATTCCAACCATACTAGTTTCATTCAAATCTAACTCTGAATCGATTTTCAAAACTCAAAAATTGACTTTATTAAACTTTAGACGAAGACCCCCAATTTCTCTTTTGAAATCATCAACCAAATGCCAAAAACGAGCATAGATTCGTGAAATATAATCAAAACCGAGTTAAGAATACTTACTCCAATTTGTGTGGTTAAATTTCTCTCCAAAATCGCCCAAAATCGAGCTCCAAGTCTAAAAAATGAGAATAAAACGGCCAACCCTCGAAAATATAGCTTCTGCCCAGCGTCGTTCACATTTGCGAACCAATTTCTGCTTCTGCGGACTCACGCGTACGACCTAAATCTCCCTCCTGCGGAAGAGCACTGCCAACCAGCCCATCGCACCTACGAAAAATCTTCGCTCCTGCGCAAACGCATGTGCGAACAAACTTCACACACATGCAATGCCTCTCGCTTCTGCGCCGCATCTTCGCCTTTGCAGATGCAAAGAAAACTCTGCATTTGCGGACTCCTGCACCCAGCATAGTCTCCGCTTCTGCAATGCCACTTTCATTTTTCTGGCTCCGCACCTGCGCCCATGGCTTCGCAGGTGCGGTCACACCAGATCCAACAAAGGCCAACCATCATACATGAATGAAAGATGATCCGAGACACGTCCATAACTTACTTGGGACCCTCGGGATCCCGTCCGAATATACTAACAAGTCCCATAATATAACACAAACCTACTCGATGCCTCAAATCACACATAACAACATCAAAACGATGAATCGCACCTCAAATCAAACTTAATGAACTTTCAACTTCCATAACTCACGTCGAAACATATCAAATCAACTGGGAATGAACTCAAATTTGCACACAAGTCCCAAATGACATAACGAAGCTATTCAAATTTTCGGAACCAAAATCCGAACCTGATATCATTAAAGTCAACTTCGGGTCAAACTTATGAACTTTCCAAACCTTAAAATTTTCAACTTTCGCTAATTAGCGCCGAAACCTTCTAGAAATATCCAAATACAAATCCGGGCATACACCCGAGTCCAAAATTACCATCCGGACCTAACGGAACCATCAAAACTCCAATTCGAGGTCAAATACTAAAAAGTTAAACTTGGTCAACCCTTCCAACTTAAAGCTTCAATCATGGAGTTCATTCTTCCAAATCGATTCGGAATAACCTGAAAACCAAAACCGATGATTTATACAAGTCATAATACATCATACGGAACTATTCATGACCACTAACTACCGAGTGAAGTGCAAATGCTAAAACAAGAGGTTGTAATGTTTATAATGTAGCAATAGACTACAATCTTTTTGTGGAGGCTGAGACCTCTCCGAATGATTCTGTTGTAATAAACATCCAAGTAACAAGTTAATATATTTATATATATAAAAGAATATCAATTCTCCTTGCAATAAAAAGAAGACACAAAAATAAGTTAATTTCTTTTCATTTTGCCTAAATTTTGGTGGACAGAGTTATTAAGTTTTTATGTTGGTGGAAGATAACAAGTACTCCGATTGAATTAGTAAATGTGCGCCCAAGCTGCCGATGAGTTTAGTACGCTACAAGCTAAGGTTAATTAAGAACAAAGATGCTACGCGCGTGTTGTCTTTGATGTACAATGGTCAAACTTGTCTATCTCCTTTAACTTGTGTTCAACTGTAATTAGTCAACGGGCCTGATTAATAAGCAATTATATTTTGCCAGCTCTACTAATTATTTCACGTTGTAGCTTATAAGTTGCTTCATCTTAAGGAAAGTGTAAAATATTGATCGAATCATTTTAAATAACTGTCCTAACAGATGTTTGTTTTCGATTCTCGTTGCTTGTGTAGTAAATGGTTGGATCCTAGCTAGCTTGTGGATAATGCAACGATATAATGTCTAAAGACCTAAAAATCAAAATTACGTAAATTTGAACTTCTAATTTTAGAATATGGTGATATAAAACCTTGTAGGACAAGATTAATCAATTAAGGTTTGACTCAATCAAATGATGTCGTATTGCACTTGCTCATGTACTGATGATTTAAGGGTCGAAATGTTTGTTACGATACTTGTGGCAATTTTCACCAACTTGGGACACAAGGCTGGCTCTCCTTTTAATATGTTTGTTAAAACGTTAACATCGTTTATTATGGCTTGTCTTTATTCGATAAATTAATTAATATGCTTACACCACGAGGATAGAATAAAAATGAATGATGAAATTTTTTCACATTGACCCATGACCAGATGGCATTATATACGCGTATATATATATATATATATATATATATATATATATATATATATATATATATATATATATATATATTACATTTCTAAATTATTTTTTAAACAATTATGTTGGTGGCTATTTAGGTTAATTTCTTAATAAAAATATTGACGTCTCTTGAACTTCCATATCCTACAAGACTGTGCACTTGACTGTGAGATTGTGTTACATATACAACTCAAAACTATAACTTGCCTTCTTATTCTCTATTTGTAACCGATTTCTATTTGTTCTTTGGAACTCATGAAAACTTTTAAACTTATTCATTCAAAGTTTTTATTCTTACCTAATTTTTTGCACTTAGCCAGCAATTCTTAAGCATTTTAGGCTATATACTAGTTGTTATACTAACTTCTTCGTTATCGTATTTATGTTTTAAAACTGCTGTGATTTTACTTTTTTTGAGTTGAGGGTCTATCGGAAACAGTTTCTATATCTTCACAAGGTCCCATACACACTTGTTTACCCGTAAAACGATACAGTTGAATTTGTTGCGTGGTTTATAGACAAACGAACTGATTTGATCCCAAAATGATAAATAAATTAAACGAAAAATAAGACTTAGCGTTGAAATCGAGAAAAATAGCGAGTAGTCTGGTTTCGAGAGCGAGCCTTCCGAAGACAACGATAAGAACAATATTAGACAGAAAATAAAGTTATATTATTTAGCTTGATAGTAATGTAGCATAAGTTTTGTGAGAGATTTTGTGTCCTACAGCGGTTGTTGAAGTCACTATTTGTAGTTATACCTAGGGAATAAGATCCTACGATCAGGCTTCTCTTAAATGATAATAAAGGGGGTCATTGATAAATATGTAACGGCAGGCCATGAATGCAAAAATTCTCTACAACTGCTGCATATTTAATACTGAGGAATATTCTTCATTAAATACCATCTGGGGTCAAACGTTCGTTTGCTCCCCGTTGACCGCGTTCCCTTCGGGATCTATCCGGTGCTAACCGAAGCTGTTATCCTCGGTCTTAGCTTTTACTCGATTTATCTTCCGTCCCCCTCTGATTCTATGTGTCACGCAATCATTCGAGCATTTAATAAAAAATAATTTTACCCTATACAGATAGTTTTCCAGCTTTCCTGTAGCACATCTTTGTGTCATCGGAAAGTTGGTGAAGATTCCTTTCTTGGCGGGAAATATTCTGAATAATTTTTGATGCTTGATAAGACGCACGTCTCCTCGCGTTTAATACCCCGTATACGTGTTACCTCACGATTTATCAATATTTTTGCTGGTTCTCGATGTAATCATGATCACGTTTTTCGCTGACTATACCTTTACTTATACGCCTCATTCTTCTTCTTCCACTTCTAACAACTTTATAAGTTTTCTTAACCTCTTTGCACTTAGCTTCCTTCTGCTTTCATCTCTCTCCAATCTTTTTCAAAAAGTTCTATCATCTCCTTATTATTATGGCTTTTCCTACTAAAACTTTCATGAACTCTGGTTTTCTCTTCGGTGGAGGCCCGAAGAGGAGCAACAATAAGGAAGTTGATGTTGATGTTGATCCTCTCACGGTGAGCACCATCATACCTAAACATCTAGACACTGCCAAAGATTTTGAAGAGAAGTTCCCTACTTCAAAACCCTCGAACTTGGGCTGTTAGTAAATATCCTTCTTCTATTCGCCCTTCCAGTATTCCTGGTGTGAAGGAGGACTATGACTGCCATGCCCTAAATATCATTGCTCCCGACATGGTGGAGTGGGTATCCTTCATTAAGAAGGGTTTTACGTACGTTTACACGTACCCCTTCACTTTGGGCCCATTCTCATTGAGTGGGGGACTTGACCCCGTGATTTTGGAATTCTACCACGGTATCAAGATTGCTTGGTAGAAGTAGGCCCCTCTGTGTGGCGAATGGCGGCTAATCTGTAGCGGTTGTTCTTGGAAATGAGGGAGACCCTCACCCTAGCACATATGATGAACCTCTACTCCCCTAAAATATTCCATGAGGGAGTAATAAACTTCAGCAAGCATGGACACCATGCTTTGCTTACCAGCATGGATGACGACAATGGTCGTGGATGAATGGAGCGGTTCATTGTCATTTCTACAAGGGATATCATCCCGGCCACAACTCAATCTTTCCCCGAATCCCGGAATCGTTCACATAAGTTCAAAGTCTATCTCTTTCTCTAAAAAAAAGGTTGTTTCATGTCATTGCTAATGTTTCTTCTTTCATTATTTTAGCTACTCGGTGGACACCACCAAGAGTTGAAGGCCTGGATCGATGGGTTCAGAAGATTCTGGACACCACTACGCCAGAGACCCAACAGTGGAAGGAGTTGGTCCCAAATACTGGTGGAGGTCCAAGAACCACGGTAAACTAACTCTTGTTTCATTCCACCTTCGTACATAAGACAACCTGTTAACCGTAACTTTTTGTTTGATTCAGGTCTCCCGCAGGGTTCTGTTTCCTGCCCAGAGGAGGATGCTTTGGTTGAACCCGCATAGTCTACGAGGTTGTTGCAGGAGGCTCTTACCCGAACCAGTGCGATCGGGTCTGCCTCCGGTGCAACTGCTTCTTCCCTGGGTCCTCAGTTGGAGAACACGCAACCAAAAAGGCAGTGTCCCTTCTCGGGTTAAAAATAAGAGAATAAAGAAGACCACTCCTGAGTTGGCCGCAACTACCGTAGTCATTGATGATGATGGGGAATCTAGTGATGTATAGGCTTCCCTTTAATGGAGAAAACGATCTTCATCAGCTTAACAAACTGCTCAATCTGGAGGGCTTAGAACCCCAACTGAGGGTAATGTCCGAGTGCTCTAGGAAGAGATGGATGTAGTAGAGAATGTTGATTCTCACTTTCCAGCCCCAGTTGCTGCTTCTGTTCCTGTGAGGTCGAAAATCGAGCCTCTTCTACCCTCGGTTGATGAGCAACATATAATCAACATTGCTCCCGTTGCAGCTACTTCCCAACCTACAACACCATCAGCTTCATCCCCCTCCACACCAGTCGTGCCTTCATCACCAACACTTATTGCATATCCTCTACCGGCTATCGATGTCTGGGAAAAAGTTATTTCTCCTCCCTAGACCCCTAATCACGGTAATTTGGGGCATAACTATTTACCGCCTTCCCCAGGTTCCCGGGGGAGGAGGAGCACTACTTTCTCGGTCTCGCAAGAGTATCATTGTAACGACCCGATTTGTCATTTTAAGAATTTACGTTCCGTTCGGTGGCTTAAGGTCTCGAGCAGCTTTGAAATGTGTATTATGACTTGCGAGGGTGGTCAAGTTTGATTTTCGGATGATTCAAGATTTAATTGAAAGAACAATTCTTGTTTTGGAAGCTTAAGTTGAAATAATTGACCGGATAGTGAATTATGTGTAAACGGCCCCAAAATGTAGTTTTGATGATTCCAGTAGCTCCGTATGGTGATTTTGAACTTAGGAGCGTGTCCGGAAAACCTTTTGGAAGTCCGTAGTGAAACTTTGCTTGAAATGGCAAAAGTTGAATTTTTGGGAAGTTTGACCGAGGAGTTGACTTTTTTATATCGGAGTCGGAATTCAGTTATGAAAGTTTTCATAGATTCGTTATGTCACTTATGACTTGTGTGCAAAATTTTAGGTCAATCTAAATTGATTTGATTGGTTTCGGCATCGAATGTAGAAGTTGGAAATTCTTAAGTTCCTTAAGCTTGAATTGGGGTATGATTCATGGTTTTAGCGTTGTTTTATGTGATTTGAGGTTTCAACTAAGTTCGTATAATGTTTTAGGACTTGTTGGTGTATTGGGTTTAGGTATAGGGCCTCGGGTGGTTAGGGCCTCGGGTGAGTTTCGGAGTGGTTACAGATCATTTTTAACTGCTAGTTTGTTTTACAGCAATGTGCGAAATTTCTAATGCGTAGAGCTAACTTTGGAAGCTTATATCTCGAAATCTATAAGGAATCTGGAAATTATCAAAACATAAAAGTTATATCCCTTTAATTCTAATTTCCAGAATGATAAACCATGCATCATTTGGACATTTGTACAAAAAGTTGTGATCGATTGACTGAAGCGGGTACTGCAGATTTTGGCTACAGCAGTGTGCATCGCCAGATATTTCTGCTGCATAGGACTGACTTTGGGAGCTTATATCTCGCAATCTATAAGGAGTTGGGAAATGAGCAAAACATAAAAGTTATATTCCTTTGTATCTAGTTTGCATAAATTTAAACGGTTTGACAATTGGACTTGAGTACAAGAAGTTATGGTTGATAAACTACAGGCTGTCGGGGAAGAGTTTTGGAAGAGTTTGATGTTTTCAGCATAAACATGGTAATTATCTAAAGGTCCATTTTTAGTTCTAGAGATCGAAATTCGATTAAGAGACTTCTGTGATTTTGACAATGAATTATAGGAGTGATCTGGAAAGTTTGGTCTAATTTTATCAAGTCGCGATTGGGTTTTTAGCGCGAAACATGAGTTAATTGTTTAACGAGCGAAATTGGTATTGCATTGAGCAAATGAGCTCCGAATTGAGTTTTGATTGAACGACTAGGTTCGTATTATTATTTGTGACTCATAGGAATAAGAATCGTCAAATTCCGAGTTGTATGATGTAGTTAGAACCTTTTTAGTAAAAAAAATAACTGTTGGCGCAAGCAAGTTCTGGTGTGGACTTTTAGTGACGAAAATTGGACTTTTAGTGACGGATGGGCAGAAACTTAAGGACCAAAAATGGTCATTTCCTTTATTTCGTTTTGGATTTTTGGAGCACGGTTCTTGGGCGATTTTGAGGATTTCTTCATGACTTTGACTTGGGTAAGTGTCCTATATCCAAAAGTGATTATATTTCATAAATCCATGATTCTATTCATCATTTATTTCAGATTTAAATGGAAGAAATTAAGAACTTTTGCAAAACTTTTCAAGAACAAAAATTTTAGATTTGGAGGTCGAGTTGTTATCAGAATTTGATAAAATTTGGTATGGGTGGACTCGTAATTTAATGGATTATCGGATTTTGTAAGTTTCGTCAAATTCTGAGATGTGGGCCCCATGGGCGATTTTTGAGTTAAATTTTGGATTTTGTTGAAAAATTAATATTTTCATATGAAATTAATTCCTATAATTAGTAGTGACTAAATTGAATTAATTTGGATAGATTTGAGCTGTCTGGAGGTCAATTCAAGCAAGAAGACAATTTTAGAATATCGGCCTAATGTGCCATTTGTGAAATGTATGGGAAATTACCCCTTAGGCATCGAGTCTTATGTGCCATTTGTGAAATATGAAAAGTCGTGTACGCGAAGTGACGAGTATGTACTCGGGCTTATATGTGCAAATTTTATTGGGTTAAAGTCTTAGGCATTATTGTGTAGTAAATTGAATAATTGTTGGTATTTATTAAATCATCTATTTGCCATGCCTAAATCCTTGTTTGTTGAATTTGTTTTTATATGACAATTTGATGTGATTGTTACTTGAATATTTATGTAATTTTTGTGAGTTTGTTGATTTGATATTTTCTGCAAATAATTATATTATGGATTTTCCATCTGCAAATAATTAATGAACTAAGCTTAAACTGAGGCATTAATATAATTATCAAGAATTTGGATTAATGAAGGTGTTGCCCTATACTGAGTATTTTCTATCTCTGTTGATTGTTTTTGAGATTTTATATACGTTGTGTGGAGCCTTGGGCTATTTTTGAGAAATTTATTGATTTTACTATATCATTGGAATTGGTTGTAGTTGTTGGGAAAATTGTGATAGGAATTGATTGTGTTGTGTTGTCGTGATAATATTCTGTGTTAAATGGTTATATGATTTGAGTTATTATTATGAGGAGATAAGGGTGGTATTTCACTATTGATATTATGTGGGTATAAGGGTGGCATTTCACTGTGGTTATGTATGTTGGGATATTGTCTGGGCGGAGTGATAAGGGTGGCTATTATACGGAGCGATAAGGGTGGCAATAGGAGCGATAAGGGTGGCTATTGATATTGTCAGGGCAGAGGGATAAGGGAGACTATTGTAGGAGTGATAAGGGTGGCTATTGTCAGGGATGATATGTGATGATGTTGGGTTATTGTGTTGGTAATTTTTATGTGATGAGGTGGGGTTATTGTGCTGGTGATTTTCATGTGATGTTGTGATTTTTCTTGTATTTATTTTTATCTCTTGTGCAACTTGTCTTATTATTTCGAAAAACTTGATAATAGTTTGATTCATGTTGAAATTGTGATCATGTGGCTATTGCCGGGCAATTTATATTATTGACACATGAATTGTCCGTGCGGTTATGAAAGAAATGTGGGCACGAGGTGCCAGAGAAATATAATGATTCTATTATTGGCACGTAAGTTGTTCGTGCGGATATGAAATAAATATGGGCACGAGGTGCTGGGATAATATGATAATTTTTATTATTGGCACGTGAGTTGTCCATGCGGTTTTGATAGAAATATGGGCACAAGGTGCTATGGAAATATGAAAGCGGGCTGAGACCCGTGTTACGACAATATGAAAGTGGACTGAGACCCGTGTCTTATGATTATGAAATGAGGTGTCACAAAGTGACTTTTATTTGAAAGATATTTACTTGAAAGAATTTTATATTTGAAAGATATTTATTTGAAAGAATTTTATATTAGAAAGATATTTATTTGAAAGAAATATATTCGCAAGGTATTTATTCGAAAGAATTATATGTGAAAGATTTATATATGAAGGACTTGTTTAATTGGTTGTACTTGTGTTCCTTATTCGTTTGAGCAATAATTATGGTGTTCTTGTTGCCTCGTTGTTTATATCACTGGTTGATTTTTGTTGCTATCACTGCTAGTTGTTTTCCAGTACTATTATATACCGCTATTTTGCACAGGTTATTTGACTAGTGAGTGTCTTGACTGTACATCGTCACTACTCCACCGAGGTTAGTCTTGATACTTACTGGGTACCGACTGTGGTGTACTCATATTATAGTTTTGCACATTTTTGTGCAGAGCCGGGTATTGGAGATATCGGATTTGGACAGAGGTTAGAGTGTGATCGCAAAGATTTAAGGTAGAGCTGCTTGGTCGTCATAGTCCCTTGGAGTCTTTCCATTTTATTGTACTTTCAACTCTTGTTCGAACAGTATTGTATATTCGATTCTTGAGATCATTGCATGTATTCAGTTAGAGTTTGTGAGTCAGTATTACCGGTCTTGGGAGATTGTTTGTAATTATTTCCGTCGTTGGTTTTGGATTATCTATTTTTTAAAAAAAATTGGCTTGAATTATAATTATAATCGGCTTACTTAGTCTTAGAGACTAAGTGCCATCACGACGCCTGTAGTGGGATTTTGGGTCGTGACAAGTTGGTATCAGAGCTCTAGGTTTATAGGTTCTACGAGTCATGAACGAGTTTAGTAGAGTCTTGCGGATCGGTTTGGAGACGTCTGTACTTATCTTCGAGAGGCTACAGAGCTAGTAGGCAAATTTCCACTTCTTTCATTCCTTATCGTGCGGCATTTATTCAGCTTGAAGCATATATCTTATATTCTTTTGCATCCACTCGTGTATGAAATTGCGCACTCGATATCAACTATGCGCCAACGATTCGTGATACTATATAGGGGTTATAAGGTAGCGAGGGTTGCTCAACCATTGTTACCACGTGTTGTCCAAATCGAGGATGCAAAACTATTGAGAGATCATTCAGTTGTGCACATGGGGGTGCAGCAGGTTCTGACATCTGGTTGATAAATACGATCTTAAGAAGGTTTAATTAGTTGCCTAATCATCACAATCATGGTAGGGTCACGAGGTGGATGTAAATCTGAAGATAGTTGGCGGTATTAGAGACTATGTGGTTCGTATGGGATTTCTATTTAGCGAAGGGTATATACTAGCAGCCAAGCCACTGGAGGAAGCGAGCTTAACTGTCACGAGGATGACATGCGCCAAATAAATGGCTTAAGGTGTCTTATGACCGATGTCGTATGAGCGATGAAGGTTAGTATTATGGATCATGGGAATGTGTCCTATGGCTTCGCGCCAAGTGAGAGGAGTCCACTATCAACGATTATATTGTAGGGTCATGTGTTATATCAATTTTGGCCTGAGATATATTTATGTGGTATTGAAAGATTCTCCGAAACTTGTGTATGATTAAGAGTTGAGATTTGTATGGGATAATGCTGGGACTTGCGGTATTCCGGCGTCCTTAATAATTCTACATTTCAGTATCAGCGGGGTCATGGAAACAATTTCAGAATACTCTGAGTGCTTTAGTAAGTTCTTTTAATGCACCACTAACACAGGGTTCCTATAATGGTTATTCTAGTTATATGGCACACACTCAGTATGAGCAGCCAAACCTGCAGAGGGGTTGTTATCAGTGTGGTGATACTAGGCACATCATGAGAGATTGTCCCAGACTTGGGAGAGGCAGATTTCATCAGAATACTTAGGCTACAAGCTCTATTCCAATTGTTACCCCACATGCACAGCCAGTTAGGGGTAGAGGACAGGCGGGTAGAGGGCACCCTAGAGGGGGAGGCTCAACCCGTTGATATAATTGATATGGTATGGCTCAGGCTTCTACACTAGATGGTGTCATAAAAGGTACGATCCTGATTTGTTATAAAGGAATATTTTCTTTAGTTTGATTCGGTTCTGAGTATCGAGGCGAGTCCTCCTATTATGCTCCACTTATGGGTGAGCTTCATAATTCCAAAACCTATTTATGTGTTTATCCCTGTTGGGAGATTGATGGTGTTAGCCCATGTCTATCATTTTGTTTTGTACACTATTGAGAGTTATGAGTCCAAAAGTGACTTTCTATTACTCACTATAGTGTGTTTTGATGTGATTTCAGAATAATTGAGTTCAATTTTATGAATTACATGCCCTATTGATATGGGGGTTCATTATGTGTTGCGAAAATTATTTACGGAATTGATTAAAAAGAAGAAATAAAGGAAATGGAAAAAGTTTAGTTGGCACATTATGCAAAATACTTGTGATTTAGAGTTGAGGATGAGATTCTCACATTTTTATATGATGTGAAATATTTAAACTGGGCTACATGTCCTGGTGGAAGTTATATAAGGACGAGGTCCTTGTGGTGAAAAATTTATGAGTTTAAATTCTCCCTTTGTGAAATTAAATTTGAACTATAGTATTAATGGGGAGTCATGCCTGTTAGTCTTATTTGATAATTCTTTTATATGTTTCTGTGCATATTTAGCCACATTCGTGCTGCAAACATTGCGTTTTAGCCTATAAGGTGAGTGCCCAGGTAGTGTTAAATGCGACTCGTTGATTCGGATAAATAATTATGAGGTCTTTATGCCTCGCGTGTTGCTGTTAGTGTTGCGAAATTTGAAATGAGATTTTAGTTAATATGAGATTAATTGAGGACGCTGGAATTAATTATAAACATCTATTATGACCAGAGATGTGGTTATGAGCATACGTTGATGTGTGCATAGGCACGAGTTGCTATAGCTGGTTGAAACTAATACCGTGCGTTGATGTGATAATAAGGCCTTTTGAAATTAATTGGAGTGTAAGAAGTTGGATTTAAAGTTTATAAATGAGGATAGAATAAATAATCTCAACTGAGATGGCGTTGTCGGACCCATGCTAAATTGTGGTGATGTAGAATCACCCGCGAGTATGTGTGTAATAATACACTTAGAAATTTAATGTCCTCATAATAATCCTTGGCACATTCGAGAACGAACATATTTTTTAAGAGGGGGGAGGATGTAACGACCCGACTTGTCATTTTAAGAATTTACATTCAGTTCGGTGGCTTAAGGTCTCGAGCAGCTTTGAAATGTGTATTATGACTTGCGAGGGTGGTCAAGTTTGGTTTTCGGATGATTCAGGATTTAATTGAAAGAACAATTCTTGTTTTAGAAGCTTAAGTTAAAATAATTGACCGGATGGTGAATTATGTGTAAACGACCCCGAAATAGAGTTTTGATGATTCCAATAGCTTCGTATGGTAATTTTGTACTTAGGAGCGTGTCCGGAAACTTTTTAGGAAGTCCATAGTAAACTTTTGCTTGAAATGGCGAAAGTTGAATTTTTGGGAAGTTTGACCGGGGAGTTGACTATTTGATATCGGAGTCGGAATCCAGTTCTGAAAATTTTCATAGATTCGTGATGTCACTTATGACTTGTGTACAAAATTTGAGGTCAATCAGAATTGATTTGATAGGTTTTGACATCGAATGTAGAAGTTGGAAATTCTTAAGTTCCTTAAGCTTGAATTGGGGTATGGTTCGTAGTTTTAGCGTTGTTTTATGTGATTTGAGATTTCAACTAAGTTCGTATGATGTTTTGGGACTTGTTGGTGTATTGGGTTGAGGTCTCAAGGGCCTCGGGTGAGTTTCGGAGTGGTTTCGGATCATTTTTAACTGCTGGTTTTTTTGACAGCAATGTGCGAACTTTCTGATGCGCAGAGCTGATTTTGGAAGCTTATATCACAAAATCTATAAGGAATCTGGGAATTATCAAAACATAAAAGTTCTATCCCTTTGATTCTAATTTCCAGAATAATAAACCATTCATTATTTGGACATTTGTACAAAAAGTTATGATCGATTGACTGAAACTGGTACTGCAGATTTTGGCTACAGCAGTGTGCATCGCCAGAAATTTCTGCTGGACAGGGCTGACTTTGGCAGCTTATATCTCGTAATCTATAAGGAGTTGGGCGATGAGCAAAACATGAAAGTTGTAGTCCTTTGAAACTAATTTTCAGAAATCTAAACATTTGACAGTTGGAGTTGAGTACAAGAAGTTATGGTTAATATACTACAAGCTGTTGGGGAAGAGTTTTGGAAGAGTTTGATGTTTTCAGCATAAGCATGTAATGGTCCAACGGTCCATTTTTAGTTCTAGAGATCGAAATTCGATCTCGAGACTTCCGAGATTTTGATAATGAATTATAGGAGTGATCTAGAAAATATGGTCTAATTTTATCAAGTCGCGATTGAGATTTTAGCGCGAAACATGAGTTAATTGTTTGACGAGCGAAATTAGTATCACATTGAGCAAATGAGCTCTGAATTGAGTTTAGATTAAACAACTAGGTTCGTATTTTTATTTGTGACTCATAGGAATAAGAATCGTCGAATTCCGAGTTGTATGATGGAGTTAGAGCCTTTTTAGTGAAAAAGATAACTCTTGGTGCAATCAAGTTCTAGTGTTGACTTTTAGTGACGAAAAATAGACTTTTAGGGACGGATGGGCAGAAACTTAAGGACCAAAAATGGTCATTTCCTTCATTTCATTTTGGATTTTTGGAGCACGGTTCTTGGGCGATTTTGAGGATTTCTTCACGACTTCAACTTGGGTAAGTGTCCTATATACAAAAGTGATTATATTTCATAATCCATGATTATATTCATCATTTATTTCAGATTTAAATAGAAGAAATCAAGATTTTTGCAAAACTTTTCAAGAACGAAAATTTTAGATTTGGAGGTCGAGTTGTTATCGGAATTTGATAAAATTTAGTATGGGTGGACTCGTAATTGAATGGGTTGTCGGATTTTGTGAGTATCATCGAATTTCGAGACGTGGGCTCCACGAGTGAGTTTTGAGTTAAATTTCTGATTTTGTTGGAAAATTAGTATTTTCATATGGAATTAATTCTTATAATTAGTATTGACTGAATTGAATTAATTTGGATAGATTTGAGCTGTCCGGAGGTCAATTCATGCAAGAAGACAATTTTGGAATATCAATCTAACTTCAAAAAAGTAAGTATCTTGCCTAACCTTGAGTGGAAAAAAATTACCCCCAGGCATCGAGTCTTATGTGCTATTTATGAAATGTGAAAAGCCGTGGACGCGAGGTGACGAGTATGTACTCGGGCTTAAATGTGCAAATTTTATTGGGTTAAAGTCTTAGGTATTTTTGTGTAGTAAATTGGATAATTATTGGCATTTATTAAATTGTCTATTTGCCATGCCTAAATCCTTGTTTGTTGAATTTTTTTTATATGACAATTTGATGTGATTGTTACTTGAATATTTATGTAAATTTCGTGAGTTTGTTGATTTGATATTTCATAGAAATAATTATATTATGGATTTTCCATCTGCAAATAATTAATGAACTAAGCTTAAACGGAGGCGTTAATATAATTATCAAGAATTTGGATTAATGAAGGCGTTGCCCTATACTGAGTATTTTTTATCTCTGTTGATTGTTTTTGAGGTTTTATATATGTTGTGTTGAGCCTTGGACTATTTTTGGGAAATTTATTGATTTTACTATATCATTGAAATTGGTTGTGGTTGTTAGAAAAATTATGATAGGAATTGATTGTGTTGTGTTGTCTTGATAATATTCCGTATAAATTCTTGTGTGATTTGAGCTATTATTATGAGGATATAAGGGTGGCATTTCACTGTTGATATTATATGGGTATAAGGGTGGCATTTCACTATGGTTATGTGTGTTGGGATATTATCTGGGCGGAGTGATAAGTGAGGCTATTATAGGAGCGATAAGGGTGGCTATAGGAGTGATAAGGGTGGCTATTGATATTGTCAGGGCGGAGGGATAAGGGAGGCTATTATAGGAGTGATAAGGATTGCTATTGTCAGGAATGATATGTGATAATGTTGGGTTATTCTGTTGGTAATTTTTATGTGATGAGGTGGGGTTATTGTGCTGGTGATTTTCATGTGATGTTGTGATTTTCCTTGTATTTATTTTTATCTCTTGTCTAACTTGTCTTGTTGTTTCGAAAAACTTAATAATAGTCTAATTCATGTTGAAATTGTGATCATGTGGCTATTGCCGGGCGTTTTATATTATTGACACATGAGTTGTCCGTGCGGTTATGAAAGAAATGTGGACACGAGGTGCCAGAGAAATATGATGATTCTATTATTGGCACGTAAGTTGTTCGTGCGGTTATGAAATAAATATGGGCACGAGGTGCTGGTATAATATGATGATTTTTATTATTGGCACGTGAGTTATCCATGCGATTTTGATAGAAATATGGGCACAAGGTGTTATGGAAATATGAAAGCGGGCTGAGACCCGTCTTACGACAATATGAAAGTGGGCTAAGACCCGTGTCTTATGATTATGAAATGAGGTGTCACAAAGTGACTTTTATTTGAAAGATATTTACTTGAAAAAATTTTATATTTGAAAGATATTTATTTGAAAGAATTTTATATTAGAAAGATATTTATTTGAAAGAAATATATTCGCAAGGTATTTATTCGAAAGAATTATATGTGAAAGATTTATATATAAACGACTTTTTAAATTGGTTGTACTTGTATTCCTTATTCGTTTGAGCAATTATTATGGTGTTCTTGTTGCCTTGTTGTTTATATCACTGGTTGATTTTTGTTGCTATCACTGCTAGTTGTTTTCCAGTACTATATATACTTCTATTGTGCACGGGTTCTTTGACTAGTGAGTGTCTTGACTGTACCTCGTCACTACTCCATCGAGGTTAGTCTTGATACTTACTGGGTACTGACTGTGGTGTACTCATACTATACTTCTGCACATTTTTATGCAGAGCCAGGTATTGGAGATATCGGATTCGGATAGAGGTTAGAGTGTGATCGCAATCATTTAAGGTAGAGATGCTTGGTCGTCGTAGTCCCTTGGAGTCTTTCCATTTTATTATACTGTCAACTCTTGTTCGAACAATATTGTATATTCGATCCTTGAGATCATTGCATGTATTTAGTTAGAGTCTGTGACTCAGTATTACCAGTCTTGGGAGGTTATTTGTAATTATTTATGTTGTTGGTTTCGATTATCTATTTAAAAACAACATTGGCTTGAATTGTAATTATAATCCGCTTACTTAGTCTTAGAGACTAAGTGTCGTCACGACGCCTGTGATGGAATTTTGGGTCGTGACAATCATCTGTTGTCCCCACAGGTGGAGCTTGCCAATATTTGAAGTCACTAGCTTCAGAGAAATATAAGAAGAAGATACATTTCCTCTCTGGGAGTGTATGCTGAATAATGCCATGCATATTGCGACAGCAATATCTTTCTTATTCGTATACCATTTATCCTTTGACCATTTGTTATAATAGGTTCTCTTACTTTGATAAAATGTTATTCAGGCTAACTTCCTTGTTTCTGAAGGCTTCTAGATATTGATCCTCGAAAAAGAGGGCCTTGCATCCGAGCTGGATCTGCTTTTGGTCAACAGGAATCAACTCACTACGTGCCTCCCAGTGTTAGAGGCGAAGGCTGCTGAAGTGGTCGAGCTTGAGCTCCGGTTAAAACTAAGTAAACAGGAAGAGATATCCCTCAACTAAGAAGTCTCTCAGCTGAATGTACAGTTTCAAGAAGTTAAGGCTAATTGGGCTGAGGTCCAAGATGATGTGCTTGCTGCGGCCAAGCGTGAGCCTGCCTCCACTAAATGATTGAATAATTTGGAGGCATCCTTGAACTCCAAAGCTGAAGAAGTTGTTGCTGCCAAAGAAAAGGGGGGCCGGACGGAAGAGCGGTATAGGAAGATCATGGAGCAAATTGTGTCCACATATCTATGATCTGTGATCTCGATCTTAGATCCGGTACCACAAGATCCAAGTGGTATGTCCTTTTGGCCGAGGTCGATAGGCTTAAGGCAAAACTGTAGCACCAAGGTGATTCCCTCATTATTGAAAAAACATACACTATAAACCATATAAGGAGAAACACAATGGAATAAGCCAAAGCGGGCGTTATTGATATTGATGATGAGATCGCCAAGGCGTAAATGCTAGAGTTAACTGCTCGAGCACACCTCACGACTCAGCCTGATGCAACTAACTCTTCTATTGACAATTCTGAATTTTTGGGAACCGAGGAGGAACTTGAAGAGAATAACAATGAAGGCCAAGATCCTGGGCCGGCGTGTAACACCCCGTAAATTTGGCTTAGGTGTGAATATGTTAAATGACTAGTAATGTTATATTTTGGACATGTGAAGTTCTATCGGTATGAGTATGGGTGGAAATAGTTGTTTTAGAATCAAGACAGAGAGAGGTGTATAAGATTCAATAAAATCGACTAAGTTTATAGAAGGTCTGTATTCTAGAAGCATTTCGTGATAATACTTTGGGAATTTGGGCAACTCTAAAGCATAAATGTTGTACCCCTTTGAAATATCTTTCCACCGATATATTATGGAGCCCGAACGGATTTTTGAGTAAAAGATGATATGAGTTTTACTGAACAATGCGCAGTATGCGTGCCCGGATGATCCCGTGCATGGCCGCGCACTTATGGCAGTGCAACTGCCCTTTTACATGTTCAGGTGCATGGTTGGGCCTTCATGTGCATGAGGGCGCACCTGAGGGGTCATTTTTAAAGCCCTACTTCGTCCCCCACACCCCAAAACACAAAAACTTGCTCTAGAAAAGGAAGCTCTAAAGAACACAACTCCTCAAAGGTCCCTTCACCATCCAAGGTAAGTTCTAATGATGATTCTATGTTGATTTCAATTCTCCAATACTTTATTAACATGGGTAAACCCTTCAAATCATTAGATATTCGATTAGGACATCATTGTTAAGAGAAGAAACTCTAGAACTCGAATTCAAGAGGATTGAACGTCAAAAGTTAATATCTTTACCCTCTAATTGATTATAGAATTAGATTAATGAATATAGACTCTAAGTTCATGAGATATGAGTTGATGGGTTTGATAAAAAATCATAAATGATTATAGGTTTGGGTTGTTCATTGTTGATTATTGATTAAGGGTGTTGTTTATCTTATAGATGATGAAGAATGGTATTGATTATAGCAAGTTGAGATTTTAAAATTTTCTAGGAGTAAGAGAATGGGATGTTGGGTGTAGAAACACCATTAATGAGGGCTATGAAGCTTTATACCCACCAAGTGTTTGATAAAATGCCTAAGCGACCAAAACATGAGTATTATTGCTAATATGGAATTTCTTTGACTTGTATTGATATAGATTAAAGGTTAAAGGGTTGTTGAATGTTGTATTACACTCAAGAGCAGGAAGTTAAGTTATGTGAGGCGAACTCTCTATGTTTGGGAATTTTAATGATTCTCCCTACACTATGTTTCTTTACAACGTTAGTAATTGACTAAAAAAATATAGTTAAGTTTAGTTCCTTGAATAGTTGCAGAACTTCTATTCTCTAGCTTCGTAATTCATTCATGACTTTCATTCTGAATGTTCTGAGATCAGTGCATAATTAATATAGACTTGTGTTTAATTCCTATGAGTTTCAGTCTAGATTACCAGCATGTCATAAATAGTTGGAGCATAAGTTCTCATAATTAGTTCATGAATATAAGTCTCAGTCCAGTTCTATTCAGCATTCAAGTATCATGTAACTCAGTATGGTTAAGTATTTCAGTATCATGTAGTACAGTACGATTCACAGTTCCTGTTTTTAAATCTCTGAATGTTCAACACCTGCATTTGGACCCGAGGCTGCAGTTTATGCTTTATGCATGTTTGGGCCTGAGGCCACAATTTATGTTATATGTATACGTATACTTGGGCCTGAGGCCGCAGTTTGTGCACATATATAATGAGCCTGAGGCCGCAGTTTATTTATTTAGATAAACAGGTTGTTCATCATTCAGAAGAGGGAGTATTCATATCCTTACTTCCTTTATCAGTTATCAGTTATCATTTCAGTTTCATTTTCAACAGTTATCATTTCAGTTATAAATTATCAATTCTCAGTTATCAGCTTAGTATCAGTTTCACCATTTATATTTCTTTCTTTCAGTTGCTTTACATACCAGTGTAATTCAAATATACTGACGTCCATTTTGCCCGGGTCCCGCATCTCACGATGCAGGTAATGATTTACAGGTTGACAATTCAGAGCGCTAGGATCTTCGTAGCAGCTATTTGGTGAGCCCCAGTTCTTTCGGGGCATTACCATTAAGTTACAGTCTTTATGTATTTATAGACAGTCAGTGTTTTCAGTACTTCATTAGAGGCTTAATAGACTAGAGTAACAGTTAGACAGAGTCACATGCTTTTCATGTTAAGCAATATTGACTACAGAGATGTTTCAGACTTATGTTACTATTTTCGCGCTTGATTTATATAATTTAGACTTCCATTATATCAGCATATGTTAGTTTATCTTCTTTATTTAGTATGTTATGATATCACATGTTGATTCAGCCAGCCAGTTGGTTCGCTCGATCATATGTAGTCAGGCACCGGGTGTCGTGTTACGTCCAGGCCTAGGTTCAGGGCGTGGCAAAGCTTGGTATCAGAGCACTAGGTTCAAGAGTCCTAGGGAGTCTATGAAGCTGTGTCCAGTGGAGTTTCCTTTATATGTATGTGTCGGCCACTTATATAAACAGTTAACTACCAAGACATTCAGGATTGTCTCATTTCTTTCTACTCTAGATCGTGCAATGAAGCTTAGAGAAATAGGTAACCTTCTCTTCCTATCGAATTCCAGACGTATTGAATGCCCAAGCGACGGGCAAGAAAAGTCCAAGGTTCTAGAAAGGATGATTTGCCCATTGGGGTATAACTATGGAGTACAGGTTGGTAACAAATGAGACTTGGGAGGATGTTGAAAGTGGGATGCAATGTATAGTAGTACAGATTAGAGCATAACCTTATTAGAAAGTACAAAAGCAATTATCATGTTTTATGGTTATCGGTTTACCTCAGTTACCAGTTATGCAGTCTTTTAGTTAGCAGGTGTATGGTTATTTAGTATGCCAGTATTTAGTTACCAGATCTCCAATTTTCAGTGTATCCAAATTATGGTGACTTGTGAGCATACAATGATGCCTATGGGTGCTAAAGTAAAATGTAAGTAACAGAGATTATAGCGAAATCTTCGCATGTTTTAGGTCTGGATTAAGAACCAAGACTCACTGGATGGTGCATGAAGTGATTTATCAGATGAAGGTACACTCTGAAGGAGAAGTTTGAGTATGGTAGTGTATTCGTATGTGTTTTACCTCAAGTTTGAGTATGGTAGTGTATTCGTATGTGTTTTACCTCACATAACAATTTAATTTGATTCTTGGAAATGGAGCTAAATGTTGGATTTATGATAGTTTAGATGTCAGTTCACATGTACAAGTTAAGAATTTAACCGCAACATACCTAGGAGTCAGAAATGTTTGATATTACCAAAGATGTGTTTTTCGCAAGACTCGTGCATATGACTAAGAAGATATGATGTACGAAATGAGAACCAAGAGTAGCCGATATTTAAATTTCAGGGAATGATTTTAAGTTGTTCATATTTATTCAAATCAGAAGTAGAAAGTACCATATTAGTAAATTACTATAAGAAACAACTATTATTGTGAGATAAAAGATATGACAGTTCCCCCTTAGGTTATGTGACTAAGTATTTACCACAGATGTTTATAGTATGGTATGATTTTGAAGTGTATAGAATGTTTGGGGTTAGATATTCCGATTTCGTTTAAGCCAAATGAAATTTCCCTAAGTGTGATTCATGTACATAGTTCAAAAAAAGATAGTATGCGACTGTAGAATATGGTCAGATGGTGATCGAAGTTAGGAATAACCTTCTGCTTCACTTTAGTTATTCAAAGCAGAACAAAAAAACATGATGCTAGCAGGTGGTTAGTAAGTCTAGTTGGAGATTTGAAACCCACATAATTAGCACGGAATATAAAAAACTATAAAATCATGCCCAGTTATGTTTCACGAGGGTAGTGCCAGTGCACGAGACTCTAATCTTCGGAGTACGGGTCAAGACTTAGCTCACAACAATGTTATAAGTTTTTTCAGGAAGTAACTTAAAAAGATAATCAAGTATGGGAAGTATAACTCATGATTGAGGCAAACAAGAGAACTATGGTGAAAGAAGTTCACCGCTTATCCAAGCTAGGAGTTCTACTTTGAGATTCCAAAGATGGTGGAATTGTTGTTTTTAACATGACTTGTTCCTCCTTAGTAGCCAAAGTAAAGGAGAAATAGTTTGATGATCAATACTTGTTGCAAATGAAAGATATGATTCACAAGCATAAGATAATGGCTTTTGTATAAGGGGAGATGATGGTACTTTGAGGTACCAAGATGGACTGTGTATTCCAAACATAGATGGGCTCAGAGAGGGGATTATGTTTAAAGCCCAGAATTTCAGGTATTCTATTTACTCAGGTTCCACAAATATGTATCATGGTCTTATGGAGATTTATTGGTGGAACGGCATGAAAAAGAACATCGCAGACGTTTTGGAAAAGTGTTCGAATTATCAGCAAGTGAAAGTTGAACAACAGAAAGCCCAGTGTTTTACCACAAAATACACATATTTTTAAGTGGAGATGGTAAATATGGAATTTATAACAGGATTATCTTGCTCGAGTTGAAAGCGTGATTTGATTGGGTGATTGTAAATCGACTTACCAAGTCAGCGCACTTCTTGCCAGTATAGACCACAGATTCAACAGAAGATTATGCCAAGTTGTACATTCAGGAGATCGTCTGATTGCATGGGACTCTGTTGTCCATCATTTCAGACCATGGTGCTCAGTTTACAACGAACTTTTAGAAGTCCTTTCAGAAAAGATTAGGCATAAGAGTAAACCTCGGCATAGTTTTTCATCCTAAGAAAGATGGCCAGGCCGAACACACTATTCAGACACTTGAGGATATATCCTTAATTTTAAAGGTAATTGGGATGATCACATACCTCCCATTGAGTTTTTTAATAATAACACCTACCATTCTAGTATCAAGATGGCATCGTGCGAGACTCTGTATGGGCGAAGGTGTAGATCGCCAATTAGTTGGTTCAAATTTGGTGAAGAAGATTTATTGGGACCAAATTTGTTCTATCAGACTTTGGATAAAGTCAAGTTGATTCAAGAGCATTTGAAGACGGCTCAGAGCCATCAAAAGTCCTATTCGGACGTGCGGCATGGAGATCTAGAGTTTCAAGTTGATGATTGGGTGTTTCTGAAAGTTTCGCTTATGTAAGGTGTTATAATATTTGGGAAGTAAGGAAAGCTCATTCTCAGATACATCGGGCCGTATAGGATCCTACGAAGGATCGGTCAATTAGCTTAAGAGTTGGAGTTTCCACCAGAATTAGCGGTTGTACATCCAGTACTTCACGTGTCATGTTATGACATTCAAGTTTCCAGTACTCAGATACTCACGTCAGTTTAGTACTCAGATACTTATGTCAGTTCAATACTCAGCTACACATGTCAGTCCAATACTCAGATATTCATACCAGCTTAGTACTTAGATATGGATGTCAGTTCAGTACTCAAATATTCGTGCCAATTCAATATTCATATATCCATGTTAGTTTAGTATTCACGTATCCATGGCAGACCAGTATTTAATTATATACTTCATGTTATGCTCATTATGATGCCCTGTGAGGCTTGTGTTATGTTATGTTAGCTGGCGAGTGTTTCAGTCAGCTCAGTATTCAGTCGGTTCAGTAATCATTCAGTTCAGTACCTATTCGGTTCAGTATCTCAGCAGTTCAATAATCATGTATTCATTCAGTTTAGTATACATGTGTTCATGACAATTCAATATTCTCATGTTTCCATCAGAACCGTTTAAGGTCCAGAGTTAGTCGTAGTTATAGCCAGGACAATCATTCGAGGACGAATGATCCCAAGGGGGAGATAATGTAACACCCCAAAAAATTAGCTTGGGTGTGAATGTGTTAAATGAGTAGCAATGTTATATTTTGGACATGTGAGGTTCTATTGGTGTGAGTATGGGTGGAAATAGTTGTTTTAGAATCAAGATGGAGAGTGAGGTGTATGAGATTCAATAAAATCGACTAAGTTTATAGAAGTTTTGTATTGTAGAAGGATTTCATGATAATACGTTGGGCATTTAGGAAAATCTAAAGCATGCAAGTTGTATCCCTTTTAAATAGCTTTCCAACAATATATTGTGGAGCCCGAACGGATTTCTGAGTAAAACGTTATGTGCGTTTTACTAAACAATGCACAATATACGCGCCCAATTGCGCTCGTGCACGGATGCGCACTTGTGGCAGTGCTACTTCCCTTCTGCACGTTCAGGTGCATGGTTGGGCCTTCAAGTTCACGAGGTCACACCCGGAGGTCATTTTTAAAGCCCTACTTCATCCCCCACACCCCAAAACAACAAAACTTGCACTAGAAAGGGATGCTCTCAAGAACCTAACTCCTCAAAGGTCCCTCAACCATCCAAGGTAGGTTCTAATGAAGATTCTAAGTTGATTTCAATTCTCCAATACCTTATTAATATGGGTAAACCCTTCAAATCATTAGTTATTCGATTGGGACATCATTGTTGAGAGAAGAAACCCTAGAACTTGAATTCAAGAGGATTGAACATCAAAAGGTAATATCTTCACCCTCTAATTGATTGTAGCATTAGATTAATGATTATAGACACTAAGTTGAGATATGAGTTGATGGGTTTGATAGAAAATCATGAGTGATTATAGGTTTGGGTTGTTCATTGTTGATTATTGATTAAGGGTGTTGTTTATCTTATGGATGATGAAGAATGATATTGATTATAGCAAGTTGAGATTTTAGAATTTTCTAGGAGTAAGAGAATGGGATGTTGGATGCATAAACACCATTAATGAGGGCAAATCTTTATACCTACCAAGTGTTTGATAAAATGCCTAAGTGACCAAAACATGAGTATTATTGCTAATATGGAATCCCTTTGACTTGTATTGATATAAATTAGAGTTGAAAGGGTTGGCTAATGTTGTATTACACTCAAGAGAATGAAGCTAAGGTATGGGAGGAGAACTCTCTATGTTTTGGAATTTTAATGATTCTCCCTACACTACGTTTCTTTACAACGTTACTAATTGCCTAAAAACATATAGTTAAGTTTAGTTCTTTGAATAGTTGCAGAACTTCTATTCTCTAGCTTCATAATTCGTTCATGACTTTTATTCTGAACGTTGTGAGCTCAGTGCGTAATCAATATAGACTTGTGTTTAATTCCTATGAGTTTCAGTCTAGATTACCAGCATGTCATAAATAGTTAGAGCATAAGTTCTCATAATCAGTTCATGAATACATGTCTCAGTCTAGTTCTATTCAGCATTCAAGTATCACGTAACTCAGTATGGTTCAGTATTTCAGTATTTCAGCATTCTCAGTTCCTGTTTTTTAATCATTTAATGTTGAACACCAGTACTTTGGACCGAGGCCGCAGTTTATGCTTTATGCATGTTTGGGCCTGAGGCTGCAGTTTATGCTTTATGCATGTTTGGGCCTGGGGCCGCAGTTAATGCTTTAAGCATCTTTGGGCCTGAGGCTGCAGTTATGTATACGTATACTTGAGCCCGAGGCCGTAGTTTGTACACATATATATTGGGCCTGAGGCCATAGTTTATTTATTCAGATAAACAGATTGTTCATCATTCAGAAGAGGGAGTATTCATATCCTTACTTCCTTTATCAGTTAACAGTTATCATTTCAGTTTTAGTTTCAACAGTTACCATTCTAGTTATCAATTATCAATTCTCAGCTATCAGCTCAGCATCATCTTCACCATTTATATTTCATTCTTTTAGTTGCTTTATATACTAGTGCAATTTAAATGTACTGACATCCCTTTTGCCCAGGGCCTACATCTCACGATATAGGTAATAATTTACAGGTTGACGATTCAGAGTGCTAGGATCTTCGTACTAGCTATTTGGTGAGCCCCAGTTCTTTCGGGGCATTACCATTACGTTACAGTCTTTATGTATTTACAAACAATCAGTGTTTTCAGTACTTCATTAGAGGATTCATAGACTAGAGTAACAGTTAGACAGAGTCACAAGCTTTTCATGTTAAGCAATGTTGGCTACAGATACGTTTCAGACTTATGTTAGTATTTCCGCACTTGATTTATGTCATTCAGACTTTCAGTATATCAGCATGTGTTAGTTTATCTTCCGTATTCAGTATGCTATGATATCACATGTTGATTCAGCCAGCCAGTTGGTTCGCTCGGTCATATATAGTCAGGCACCGAGTGTTGTGTTACGTCCAGGCCTAGGTTCAGGGCATGACACGGCGGCAGATCCGCCTGCTTCTCTCGGGGGCGTAGATGTCTCTCTTCCCCCGAGTTCCGGTGGCGACAAATTTTAGCCTTTCTATTTTCTTTTCTTTTGTTGTTTTCCTTTTATATTTTTGTACTTATTCCACTTGACATGTTTGACAAATAAAAAGGACCTTTTTGCTTAAGCATTGCGCAAGGTTCTTTCTTTTTGTGTCGAATTTAGTAAGGCTTCAGATGTCTTTTCTTCCGATATCTTTTGGGTTTCGAGCATAAAATCTTCTGTAACCACCCCTTTAGTATGAGGGTTTTATAAGAGAAGGCCCTCTTATGTTTACGGTGCTCTTAAAGAGGACGTCTCCTATTCATTCAGGCACTAGTATTTGAAGTTTTCAGTTAACTTTCAAATGATAAAATCAGTTTATCATTTTTGACAAGAAGCAAGATAAAAATACAAAAGGACTTCATTTTGTTACCTTTATCTTCAAAGTACATAAGTATTCATTTGCTGAAAAGAAGAAGATTGCCAATACCAGTGGCTAACATGTACAACTTATTTCTACGGGGCTAGCTGTGCAGTCCCCGATCCCGATGAGACTTTATTATTCTCGGGTCTCATAGTCCCGATTTCCGTGGCAATCATGTTGTCGTATTCTCGTACTATTCCCCCCCCCCCCAATGTTCGAATGCGAAGTATGCGAATTGGAACACTAGAGGTCTTGCTCTTTTTAGGAAACATTCTTGTGAACGGTTGAATAACCTTTGGTCTGATCGCAAGTTTTACTTCCTATTAGGAATTTTCCATCAAGCCAAAGACTATATAACCATCCTGCAGTGGTTTGTTGTCTCAATGCCTCGTTATTTAAAGGTCTTAACTCTGCTGATGATGTTTCCTTCATAGTACGTTTTTCATTGTTGTCTCATTAAAAACCTTGCCAGAAAAACCTAATTGGGATAAAAACTGGGCGAAGGGAAAAAGAGTGCAGCACATACTTTCAGTATAAGCAGGATCCATCAGTAGTAATACCTTTTGAGGTGAGTCACATTCCAGTTACTCGGTAATTTATCTTCGTCTTGGTTCTCTAGTTCGTATGACCCCTTTTTCGGTGACAGCTGAAACTCGAAAGGGCCTTCCCATGTCGGACCCATCTTTTCCGCATTGAGCACTCGGCTGTTTTGAGTCACTTTCCTCAAAACCAAGTCTCTCACTTTAAAATAGCGAAGATTGGCCCTCCGGTTATAGTATCTTTCCATCATTTATTTCTGAGCCACCATTCTTATATGCGCCAAGTCCATGCATTCGTCAAGCAGCTCCAGTTTAACTAGTAATGCCTCATTATTTGCTTCTTTGTCCGCCCAGAAGTACCGCAAGGTCGGTTCTCCTACTTTTACTGGGATTAGAGCTTCTGTGCCATATACGAGAGATAAAGGTGTCTCCCCCGTGCTCGACTTGGTCATCGTCCGTTATGCCTATATCACTCCCCTAACTCTTCAGGCCACTTGCCCTTGGCTGCTGATAAGTGTGGATTTTAACTAATTATTAGTACCTTTTTATTTTTGTTTTAGTCTGAAAGTGTTGATTTATGTTTCCAAAATTAATGAAAGTTTGCAAATTGCGGGAATGTTGGTGATTTGGATTCAAATGAAGAAATCCAACTCAAAAAGGAGTGTTCCAGCTCATAAGGAAAGAAAGAGAGCAACAGACCAAAAGTGCAGTCCGCAGAAGTATTTATGTGGCCGTAGAAGAAAGAGCGGACCATAGAATTCTCCATGCGGCCGCAGATCTGTTGTTGAAGCTCAGAGGTGGAATGAAAAAAGAAGTGCGGACCGCACATAATTTTTTGGGGCCGCAAAACATGGTCGCACTGACAAGAATTCAAAAAGTTCAGAGAGCATGCAAAATGACCAAGACTGAAGCCTTACCTGAAGTGCTGACCGCACATGAATCATGCGGCTGCAGAATCCCTCAACCTGCAAGCTAAAGCAAAGTGTGAACCGCACATGGAATTGTGCGGCCGCAGAAACTCCCGAAGTGCATTTTTGTCAGTGAATTTTGGGCCACTATAAATATAGGAGAATCATTTTTTTAGGTCAAGTTTTAAATTTTTCTTAGCTGTAGCCGTTGTAGTTTACCATTTTATGAAATTTGCGATCATTTTGGGATAAAAACATCATAGTTTATCATTTTAATTTGATATTATGGCTTTAATTAGTGTTTCTTCTTTGTTTTCTTCATTTTCTACTAAGAGAAGCTAGACATTTACTTGGGTTGTGACTCAACTCTAGTGTGTAAACCTAATGGGTATTTAATTTAATTCTTGTTTATGATTGTTTGTTATTTAGCCTTGTTCATGCTTTAATCTTATAATTAATGGTTGCAAACATTGATTCATGCTTTTTTGACTTGGTCTTTACTTGAAAAAGAGGGACCTAGTCTAGGAAAGCTTGGCTAACAAGAAATTAGGCTAGTTAAGGATTTGACTCGCCTAGTTAAATGGTTTGAACTATAGATAGGAAAAACCCGACTTGAGCTCATATCAACCAGTTAGCATAATACCCATTTGGACTTGAGAAAGCCAAATTGGGCAAAATCACTCTATGACCGAGAGGTATTAAGTGGGTAACTTAGAGTTGAGATCTATAATACACCCCAATCACTAAAATGTGTTAACGTAATTAACCCATTAGGCGAACACCTAGGCGAAGGTTACATCCCTAGGCTTTTTACCTATTTGAAAACAATCAAAAATAATTAGTCAATTATAGTTTCATCTCTCTAGTTAATCATTAATAGTGTAGTTCATAGAAGTAATTTGCAACACAAACTTATTTGGAAGTGTATTTAAGTTGTTTCCTTTACACGCATCAAGTGTACACTCCAGTACCCATTCTTATCTCCATGTGAAAATCGGCCCCGACTCATAGTTGGGTACTATCCTTCCAACGACCTCTTCCACTCATTGTTGAGTGTGGATTAGGAGTGGATCAATTTTTGGCATCGTTGCTAGGGAGTTAAAACAGTGTTAGCTATATATTGAGTGTATTTATGGAATATCTTCTTTCCCTTTCGTGTTACTAATTTATTTAAGAAATCATAGGTACAAACATGGCGAACAATGAGCTCGGAAATTTGCCTTTGGGGGACTTAGACGGTGAGGAGGAACAAGTAGATGAGGTACCTCAAGAGCCACAATCCAATCGGAGAGGCCGGGTACCACATGACAATGAGCCCATTCCACCCCTACCTCCACCACAAGCGGCTCAATACCGGATATTGTCCAACGAAGGTTATGCTAGTGCAATAGTCTCTCCCCGTATTAGAGCGGGCAACTTTCAAATCACCAACGTGATGCTCACATTACTTTAGCAACGGGGTTTCTTTACCGGTGCACCAACTCAAAGTGCCTATAAACATTTGAAGGGTTTCATGGATACATGTTGGGGGAGCAAGCAAAGGAATATTTCTGAGGATGCATTGAGGCTAAGGCTTTTTCCCTTCTATCTATGGGGGAAAGCCTTGGATTGGTTGGAACTATTGCTGAACCATTCGATTCATACTTGGGATGAGTTGATGGCCAAGTTCATTTCTAGATTTTTCTCTTTCGAGCACATGGCTACACTTAGAGATGAGATCTTGGCATTCAAATAAGAGCCGAATGAACTACTACACGAAATTTGGGAGCTCTATAGAATAATGGTCAAGGAATGTCCCAACAACGATATGACGGAAAACATGTTGCAAAAAACCTTTTATCATGGGATTAACACAACCAACCAATGTGTAGTGAATCAACTAGCCGGTGGGAACTTTATGACTATGCCTTATGAGGAGGCGTGTGATATTCTAGATGAAATGGTGGAGACATCATCGACTTGGCAATCCCGGGCCAATGTTCCACAAGGTGATGCGAATATGATCCACCTCCATAAAGCATTGCAAGACTATGGGCAAGCCATTGCCGAATTGACCACTACCATAACTCAATTAGCAAAGGCCCAACTAAATCAAGTGCAAGCCCCTAAGCAAGTTCATGCTATGGAGGGAGTGAATGTTTTGGTGAACAAGAGGAGGGCCAAAGGTTCACAAGTCCACAAATGCAACATGTGCAATATGATGGCGGTTTTGATCAAGATGATTCTTATAATGAGTAAGAGGAATAAGTGCAATATATGAACAATTTTCAAGGGCAAAAAAGCAACTTCCAAGGCCTTAACCAACAACAATGGTGGCCACAAAATAATTATGGAAATTGGAGTTCTAACAATCAAGGGAATTGGCATAACAACAACAATCAAGGAAATTCGAGTGGAAACAACCAAGGAAATTGGGAAGGCAACAATCAAGGAGGTTGGGGTAAAACTCAAGGCAACCGAGGGTCGGGTTTTCAAAGGCACCTAATGTATCAAAAACCGAGCAACTCACCTCCTTATCCTTCCCATGGTTCAAGTTCTTCAAACAATAAGATGGGACATATTAAGAATATGTTCATGCAAATGATGGAAAAGAATGCCGATTCGGATGCCCAACTTGCCTCACACAACACATCAATCCGAAATCTAGAAGTTCAAATGGGGAAAATCTCTCAAGATCTAAATTCTCGTCCTAAGGATGCACTACCAAATGACACAATGGTGAACTCGAAGGGTAATAACAATACTGGGTACGCTATAGCGGTTATCACAAGTGAAAGCGGTGGGAATGCACCCACCTCAAGTGAAAGGAGACGTGTTTATGATGACCAAGTGATGCAAGTAGAAGAGATCCCAAACAATGTGGTTTAAGAAAATGAGAAGGTTTTGGATTGATATTGATGATAGTGTAGAAGAGACTCAAGAGGAGGTGAACCCGTCTAGGGAACACATAATTGACATACCAGAATCGGTAGTAGAAAAGAAAAAGGCACCATTGCCTAAGCCTCCACATCCATACCCTCAAAGACTTGCCAAGAAAAATGGTGAGAATCAATTCAAGAAGTTCTTTCAAATGATGAAGAGTCTTTCAATCAATGTGCCATTGGTAGAAACTTTAAAACAAATTCCCGGTTATGCAAAGTTTATGAAATATCTTGTGATAAAGAAGTGGTCGATGAATTTTGATACTATCAAAGTCACTCATCAAGTGAGTGCGATTGTCCATTCGATGGCTCCTAAGTCGGAGGATCCTGGTGCTTTCATGATTCCTTGTACAATTGGAAGTGCCGAGTTAAAGCTCTTTGTGATCTTGGGGCAAGTATAAATTCAATGCCCTATTCGGTTTTCAAGACTTTGGGGATTGGGAAACCAATACCCACTTCTATGAGATTGCAAATGGTCGATCGTACCATGAAAAGGTCGTTGGGTTTGATTGAAGATGTTTTGGTCCGGTTGATAAATTCATTCTTCCGGCGGACTGTGTCATTCTAGATTGTGAAATTGATTATGAAGTGCCAATCATTTTTGGGAGATCTTTCCCTGCTACAGTAAGGCTCTTTATGATGTAGAAGACAGAGAACTCACTTTCCGGGTTGGTGATGAAAAAGTGGTATTCCATGCGACAACCAAATAGCAATGCGGTGTGTTCTTTTATGGACTTGGTGGCCAATGTTATTGTTGATGATACAAGTGCTACTATCAATGTTGGTGATATGTTAGAGGCTGTCTAGCTCAACTTTGATGATGACGAGATGGATGGTTTCATGGAGTGTGTGAACTCTTTGCAAAGAAAGGGGTCGTACAATTATGCACCCCCTGAAATTGTCTTTGGATCTTAAAAATAAGAAGACTCCTCCTACAAAGCCTTCTATTGAAGAGCCACCTACCTTGGAATTGAATCCATTGCCTCCACATCTTCGGCATTAATTTCTTGGCCCTTGTTTTACTTTACCGGTTATTCTTTCCTCTTGTTTGACTAACGTACAGGTTGATTTCACATTGGCGATGTTACAAAAGAGGAAGAAGGCTATTGGGTGGACCTTGGCGGACATTCGGAGTATAAGCCCCTGCCTTTTTCATGCATAAGATCAAATTAGATGATGGTGCCAAACCATCCATTGAACATCAAAGAAGACTTAATGAGGCTATGCAAGAAGTTGTCAAGAAGGAGATTATCAAGTGGTTGGATGCCGAAGTTGGCTACCCCATGTCCGATAGTTCATGGACCTCTCTGGTTCAATGTATACCAAATAAGGGGGCATGACGGTGGTTACCGGTTGGAGGGTTTGTATGGATTATTGCAAGCTCAACAAAGTGAAAAGGAAGGATCACTTTCCACTTCTGTTCTTAGATCAAATGCTCGATAGATTGGTCGTCTGTGCATTCTATTATTTTCTTGATAAGTACTCGGGATACAACCAAATTCTCATTGCTCTAGAAGATCAAGAGAAAATAACCTTTACATGTCCCTATGGTACTTTTGCTTTCAATCAGATGCCATTTGGTTTGTGCAATGCACCGGCAATATTTCAACGGTGTATGATAGCTATTTTCACGGACATGGTGGAGGAATCCCTTGAAGTCTTCATGTGCGACTTATCGGTGGTTGGAGATTCTTTTGATGACTGTCTTGCAAATTTGGACAAAATGTTGGCTAGATGTGAAGAAACCAACTTGGTACTTAATTGGGAGAAATTTCATTTCATGGTTGAGGAAGCTATAGTCCTTGTCCATAAATCTCAAAGAATATATTTGAAGTTGACAAGGCAAAGATTGAGGTGATTTCTAAGCTTCCACCCCCAACTTCGGTGAAGGGTGTCCAAAGTTTTCTAGGCCACGCGGGTTTTTAACGGTGCTTTATCAAAGAATCTCTAAAGTGGTGAACCCATTGTGCAAGCTCCTTGAGAAGGATGCCAAGTTCAATTTCAATGATGATTGCATGAGAGCGTTTAAATTATTGAAGCTCAAGTTGACAACTACTCCTATCATTACCGCTCTAAATTGGAGTGTGCCTTTTGAACTCATGTGTGATGCAAGTGATGTAGCGGTTGGGGTTGTTTTGGGAAAATGTATCAACAAGACTTTGCATCCGGTCTACTATGCTAGGAAGACCATGAATAGTGCCCAAGTCAACTATACAGTTACGGAGAAATATCTCCTTGCTATTATGTTTGCAATTGAGAAGTTCCGCCCGTACTTGATGGGTGCCAAAGTTATTGTCCACATGGACCATGCGGCGCTTCGTTGTCTTACTAGCAAAAAGTTGATGATATGGGTGCTCTTGTTGCAAGAAGTTGATATTGAAATCCAAGATAGGAAAGGTAGTGAGAACCAAGTGGCAGATCACTTATCTCGATTGGAGGAGGAGGGGAGGCCGCATGATGGCCTAGAAATCAATGACTCCTTCTCTGATGAGCAATTTTTGGCCATTTCAATAAAAGAGGTGCCTGGTTTGCAGACTTGGCAAATTTTCTTGTGTGTAGAATCATACCGGATGAGTTCTCTTCAAGCTAAAGGAAGAAGCTCAAAAGAGATTGTCTAGATTATTATTGGGATGAACCATACCTTTTTCGGATTTGTATGGATGGGGTGATTAGGAGGTGTGTACCGGAAGAAGAGCAAGGTAATATTCTTGGAGCTTGTCATTCTTCGCCATATGGTGGTCATCATGGTGGAGCAAGAACGGTGACCAAAGCGCTTAGTTGTGGTTTCTATTAGCCTACTCTTTACACTGATGCTAGTGAATTGGTGAAAAGATGTGATGAATGTCAACGGGCTGGTGGAATCTCAAATAAAAATGAAATGCCTCTCGCAACCAACTTGGAGATTAATATTTTCAATGTTTGGGGAATTGACTTCGTGGGCCCTTTTGTAAGCTCTTGTGGAAACACCTATATCTTGGTCATGGTGGATTATGTGTCCAAATGGGTTGAGGCCGTCGCTTTACCCAACAACGAGGCGAGAAGTGTAGTGGCTTTCTTGAAGAAGAATATTTTCACAATATTTTGGTACTCCACGTGCAATCATAAGCGATGGGGGTCACACTTTTTCAAGAAAGCATTTGACACTTTAATTAGCAAGTATGGTGTTACTCACAAGGTCACGACTCCCTATCACCCACAAGCTAGTAGGCAAGTGGAAGTCTCCAACCGGTAGATAAAGAGTGTCTTGTCTAAAACAGTGAATGCTAATCGAACGGATTGGTCCAAGAATCTTGATGATGTATTATGGGCTTATCGGACTGTTAACAAAACATCTATCGGAATTCATCCATACCAGTTGGTGTTCGGAAAATCTTGGCATCTTCCGATGGAACTAGAGCACAAAGAAATATGGACTCTAAAGAAGTTGAATCTTGATTGGGATGTAGCCGCTAACTTGCGGGTGACACATTTGAATGAGTTGGATGAGTTCTGATACCATGCTTATGCGAGTTTGTCCTTGTACAAAGAAAATATGAAATATCTTCATGATAAATACATTTGAAACAAAGAGTTCAAGGTGGGAGATCTTGCATTGTTGTTTAACTCAAGGTTGAGAATGTTCACGGGAAGCTAAAATCCAAGTGGAGTGGTACATTTGAAATTATTGGTGTGACATCTTTTGATGCATTAGACTTGAAGAATAAAAATAATGAAGTATTCCGAGTCAATGGTCATCGGGTGAAGCACTACTTGGGCAAGGTTGGAGATAGCCACGTAGTGGCAGTCATTTACTTCACTTGAGGGATTCTGCATCATGTCGCGATGTTAAATCAGACGCTTTTTGGGAGGCAACCCATGTTCTTTTCCTTTTTCTTTTGTAGTTAGAAGTTATTTGTGTTATAACTTGATTTGAAGTGTACTACAGGGTTGAGTGTGACATGCAGTAAGAGTGAACTAAAAAATGGCTAAGTGCTCAAGGATCTGCGGACCGTACTTTATTTGTGTGGACCGCACAACTCTATGTGCCATAGCAGAAGTACATTCACGGTCGCATATTTCTCATGCGGACCGCACAATTGGAATCTTGACAAAGTGTAAAAATGTCAACTCTTTGAAGTTTGAGCCTGTCAGTGCGGGGCTAACCTGCGACCGCAAGATTATTTTTACGGCCACACATTAAGTTCAAAGGAGGCAGACCAGATGATAGAGTGCAGACCGCACATGGAAATCTGTGGCCGCACTCGACCCATTTTCTCTCTTAAAGCTTTTAGTATAAATAGAAGTTTTGAGTTCATTTTTCACTTTTCACTCTCTTCACGATCACTGTTACTCTGCAAGTTTCCTAAGAGAATTTCACTGTCCCACACACAGACTTAACTGTGCTTATACACCCAGTGCACTCACTTTATCTGGTATGCTTCATTTCATGTAAATTTTTTTGTGTTAGTTTAATTTTTGAAATTATAGTTTTTTTTTAGGCCATCTGTTATTAGAGTTCATACATGTATCCAAGTGGGGTAGATTTGTACCAGAAAGTTTATATTCCATGCTTTGTGGGGTTAGGTTAGTGAAATTTCATGTTTATACCATGTTGCCATACCGATTTGTACAAGTAATTGCAAAATCTAAGTAGAAAAAAATAGCATGTATGTAATGTTTGAAATCTACGGATGCACTTGAAATTGTGCGGTCCGCCATTTGGTGTTTTGAACGAATTGTTGAAGGCTTGTGCTTCTGCGGCCGCACTTAAAATGTGTGGATCATAGAATTCTAAGAGCGGCTGCACCTAAGCCATCAGAGGTCTACCCTTTTTGAGACCCCTATGTGCGGACCGCAGATTTATTATGCGGCTGCAAAACAGCCCTCGCACTGTGTTAGAGAGAGGCTTCTGAGCCTCTGAAGTTTCATTGTATGAAGTTTGGCCGCACTTGAAATTGTGCGATTCGCACTTCTATTCTGCGGCCGCACATTAAAAATATGCGGACCGCAGAAATCAACTCCAGTAGCCTGATGTTTAGCCATAACCTCACTGTGTCCCCAATGTTCTCCCTTACCTACATAAGTCTTGAATGTGTTAAATGATGAATTGCAACTAACAATCCTCTTTGCTTTGATACAGTTAATGGTTCAATTGTGCGGCTGTGACAAAACTACAAAATGATGAGGTGAATTTTCTAGGGGTCGAGGTAGAGATACCTTGCCCCTTAGCCAGCCCAAAACTATCCGGAAGAAGTCCACAGCTGGCAGAGGGAGAGGTGCAAACCTCTCCAAGTCTAGTTCCGATGTCCCGTCTAGGGAATCTTCCGAGGGCAACTCAGCCTCTATTCAGGAGAAGTAGGCAGCCACACAGTCTAGGCCATAAATGAGTCCTCTTCTTCTCACAGCACTTCTGAGGGGTCAGAAAGTGCTAGCCAAACCTCTAAGCCAGCAGCTGTCCCAAACACATATGCACAGATTGTACAGGACATCCCCGATGATGGTAGAGGGGGAGATGGTACATCCACGGGTGTGGAGAGATCTAAGAAAAGGATATATAGGAGGATAGGTTCGTTAGCTTGGCTGCTTCCACTGACTTTCGTATATGGTGGCCGGTAAGATCCTTGACACTTGAGCGGCAGTTTCTCTTGAAGGATTTGGATAGATACAACCTGGCAGTGTTGAGGCAGTTTAGAGTAAGAAAGGATTGGATTTGGTTTACTAAGAGAGTTGAAAATGCCAAGGAGTACCTCATCCGAGAGTTCTACGCCAATGTTTCTCACATCAAGAAGGGGACGAAGGTGACTAAAGTACGCAACTTCAAGGTGTGGTTTGATCAACACACACTAAATGCGTACTTGGGGTTTGAGGACTTGGAGCCGAAGGAGTATCTGGAGAAATGTGATATGAAAGAAGAAGTACGCCCTTGGCTAGCGGAGATCTTAGCACCACCATGGCTACCACCACCATGGATCACTGCTGGAGTTCCCATCCATCGGAGCACATTGAGTTTTGAGGCGGAGAGATGGCAGACTTTTTTATGCAACAGACTTGATCCGTGCCAGAACGAGACTCATTTTCCCCTTCCACGTGTTGTTCTTGTGGCTTCTATCATGGCCGGGTACCCAATTAATGTGGGTGCCGTGATGTTGGCCAACATTTCATTGGTAGCTCAGCAGACCAACATGGCCTAACCTTATCCCAACACCATTACAGAGTACCTTACTGATGCAAAGGTAGAGCCGAGAACTTATGACACTAAGGTGAAGCCAAAGAAGCCGTTTGACTGGTACTCCTTGATGGATGCGGCCAATCCAAAGAAGAGAGTTCAGCCTTCTACCACCACAGGCCAATCTGATGAGCCGGCAGTGGTAGTCTCTGAGATAGCTGACATTCCATCGACCTCTGCTGAGCCCGCTTCTAGTGATGCTGCTATGCCTTCGCCACCACTGTCATATTCTATCACAGCCCCCAAGGCATCCCCTACTACATCCTCGAGGCCGATGCCCATGCCTACAGCTCCATTATCTGCTCTGCGAGTCTCAACAACTTGATGCAGACAGATACTTCAAAGCTGTCTCACATATCTAGTACTATTGCAGCGCACTCACCTACGCAGGCACCACAGGTTTCCACTGATCTTGATAATAAGTTGAAGAATATTCTAGACAACCAAATGATGATCATGGACAATATGGATCGGTTATTGAGGAGTTAGCCAAAGAAGTAAAGAAGATGAGGAAGTCTCAGGCAAGCAAGAGATTGGTTGACAAGCTCAGGAAGGAGGTGACTAGACTTGCGATGGCTGGAGATCTACCTTTTGATATTTTACTCGACCCAGAAGTCCGTCCCAGATCCATCTGTACTGGTTGCACCAGCTGGCCAGTTTGATGAGCCAAGCCTTGCTGTCGACACTGCTGAGGCAGTGTGTGCGATGTTTGCCACTCCCGCCACAACCAAATATGATGATGATGAGATACAGCTGGCTGACTCAACGGGAGATGATGTTGCTGGGGACACTGAGATGTCTAAGGATCCTTAGGGATTTGATACATTTGGACTGTAATAATTGGATAATTATGTTCCTTTTCTTATTTGTAGTTTATCTATCTTTAGTAGTTATTGTTCATTAGATTCATTAATTTTTCACTTTAGTTTTTGTGTTTGTTAGTAGTTTCTTGTTATGTTTTTTGTAGTAGTTGGATAATAAGCCTTTGGGTTTCTTAATGCCATGGTTCTTTTCAAAGGTAGTTTTTTTTTGTGTGAACCGGGTGGCTCGTCCCAACGATGGATGGAGTGACAACCTTCTTAAGGGAATGAGTCAATTTTTGTGTCTAGGTAATAATAATAAATTAGTAATGAATAAAAGGCCTAATCAAGTCATTATCGAAAAAGAGTTATTTATGCTTCATTTGGTACCAACACACTTAACTATGTGCTTATGGTTTGAAACAAGGTTTTAGAAAGAAAAATAGCTCTAATGAGTGACTTTTAGACTCTTTGGTTGACTTTGGTAATCATCGAGTGGTTTATTGGACCATAGTGATCTTTAACCTGATTGTGGTTGTTGTAGGCTCTCGAATCTATCCTCTTTTACGGTCTAGTTGCTTGGTTTGAGAAGTGATTATAGGCTTTCCTTGGTTCGTTTGAGCTTCTTTGGCCTACCAATGTAGTTATCCCTAGTCAACCCCCTTGAGCCTTTAACCTTTCTCGTTTGATAACCATGATATAAGCCTTTACCCGTTTTGTTATGATCCTCTCTTGGCACCCGGATCTTCCTTAATACTCTTGTGAAATAAGTGGCTTAAAGCATAAGTTTGGGGGAAGAGTTGAGAAATTTGAAAGAGGTATCAAGGCACCAAAAAGAGAAAGAAATGATCTCTATGAAAAGATAAGGCAAGAAAAGAAAAGGAACAAAAAGAAAATGCAACAAGGAAAATAAAAGGAAGGGTTGATGGAATCAAAAAGAGGTAATTATCCCTAACATGAACATCAAGGGAGAAAAAGAATGAAATGACCAAGAAAGAGTGATGCAAAGTCTCTCTAGCCCCCAAGAAAAAGAGAATACCTCTATGAATTAGTAATTGTGAGCCAAGAAATAAAAATGTGGAGTGCTTAAGGAAAGGTGTAACCACTTACCCATATGGTATCTTACCCCAATCCAAAAGCCTTCATTACAACCCAAAAGAAGTCCTACTTGATTTCGAACCGAGTGAGCTTACATTAGTAGTGATCTACATGAGGGGCAAGCCTATGGTACTTGAAGCCGTACTTGTGACATTCTCTTGTGAGAGAAGAGTGAACCTTTCATGAATCTTAACATTGAGTGCTAACTTTTGAAGTGAGCTTGGCAAATGGAAGGTAGAGGAGGAAGAGTTTGGAGTCCACCATGATCTACATGATAGAACAAGAGTCCTTGATGAGTAAAGTCAATTCTTAAAGCTTAAATGTCACATTAGAACTACATGTGCATGATACTTGACTTGTCACCTTGTTGATAATGCATGAGTAGTGTGGGTAATTGTTGGTCCCAACTGAGTATGAATGGCTTGCCATTGACTCGCTGAAATGACATTTCACTCTGAGTATGTGGGAACTAATCTATTTGCTTGAGGACAAGCAAAGACTTAAGAGGGACCTAGTCTAGGAAAGCTTGGCTAACAAGAAATTGGGCTAGTTAAGAATTTGACTAGCCTAGTTAAAGGGTTTGAACTAGAGATAGGAAAAATCCGAATTGAGCTCATATCAACCACCTAGCATAATACCCATTTGGGCTTGAGAAAGCCAAATTGGTCAAAATCACTATATGGCGGATATGTATTTAGTGGATAACTTAGAGTCGAGAGCTATAATACACCCCAATCACTAAAACAAGTATTAACGTAATTAACCCATTAGGCGAACACCTAGGCGAAGTTTACATTCCTAGGCTTTTTACTTTTTTGAAAACAACCAAAATCAATTAGTCAATTTCTAGTTTCATCTCTCTAGTTAATCATTAATAGTGTAGTTCATAGAAGTAATTTGTAACACAAACTTGTTTGGAAGTGTATTTAAGTTGTTTCTTCTACACTCATCAAGTGTACACTCTAGCACCCATTCTTAGCTCCCTGTGGAAATAGACCCCAACTAACAGTTGGGTACTATTCTTCCAACGACCTCTTCTACTCAATTTTTGTGTGGATTGGGAGTGGATCAGTTGCTCCTAATCTCTTTTTGAGGTTTTGAATAATTACCTTATTGGTTGATTCAGCCTGCCCATTTGCGCTCGGATGGTATGGCGAAGATGTGATTCTTTTAATTTTCAGGCCTTCAAGAAATTTTGTGACCTTGGATCCTATGAACTATGGTCTGTTGTCACAGGCAATCTCCTTCGGTATTCCAAACTGGAAAATTATGTTTTCCCACAGAAAATTGACTTCGCGCTCACCGATCTTTTGGTAGGGACCCGCCTTAACCCATTTAGTGAAATAATCAGTTAAAATTAAAAGAAATCCATTTAGTGAAATAATCAGTTAAAATTAAAAGAAATCTTACCTTCCCGGGACCCTGTGGCAGCAGCCCAACTATATGCATCCCTCATTTTATGAATGGCCATTGGGGCAGCACTGCCCGTAGTAGTTCTACCGTTTAATGCCCCAACGGTGCATGGCACTGACACTTGTCACAATTCTGAATGAATGCCTTCGTGTCTTGCTTCATCCGAGGCCAATAATATCATGCTCTAACTAATTTTAGCACCAATGAATCTGCACAGGAATGATTCCCACAGATCCCTTTATGAACCTCTCTCATGACATAATCTGCCTTCGAGGCTCCTAAATATCGGGCCAACGGGCCTTGGAATGACCTTCTACCGAGCTGCTTTGGTGCGGAGTGCCCGGGATGCCTTTGGATCTTCGGGAAACTTGCCATGTTGAAGGTAATCAATGAACTCATTCCTCTAGTCTCAGAATAGGTTGGTTGTGTTTAGTTCACAAAAACCGTCCACATCCAGTACGAATGCATGAGCTGCACGATGGTACCGGAAACTGATCCCTTCATCTCTGTGGATGATCCCAAATTGGCTAATGCATCTGCTTCTACGTTTTCTTCTCTCTAGATGTGGGTGATCGACCGCTCCTTGAACTATGTGAATAAAGTTTGAATTTTAATCACATATTATTGCATGTGTTCCTCATTTGTCTCAAAAATCCCATAAACTTAGTTTACCACCAGCTGCAAATCACATTTGATCTCTCAGCCTTTGGAAAGTCCCTTGGGCCAATTCGAGTCCTATAATCAATGTCTTATATTCGGCTTCATTGTTAGTCAAAGGAACAGTTTTGATAGTCTGCCTCGGGGTTTCTCTCAAGGGCGTGATCAAGAATGCCCCGAGACCGGACCTCTTCGTATTATAAGCTCCATCTGTGAACAAGGTCCAAACTTTCGATATCATTTCTGACACCATCACCACTTCTTTTGCAGCCAAAGTCAATAGCCCGGGATTGAAATCGGCCAAAATGTCGGCCAAAACCTATGACTTGATCACAATCCTAGGCTTATACTCAATATCAAATTCACTAATTTCAACTGCCTATTTGACCAACTAACCTGATAACTTAGGTTTGTAAAGGACATTTCGCAAGGAAATATTTGTCACCGCGGCTATCGTGTGGCACTGAAAATAAGGCTTAAGCTTTCGAGAGGCGACTACGAGTGCTAAGGCCAGTTTTTTGAGGTGTGGATAATGAGTTTTCGCTCCAAACAAAATTTTCTAACATTATAGATAGAAGATTGTGTACCTTCGCCCTCTCGGACTAGAACGACACTTACTGCTACCTCCGAGACCGGTAAGTATATCAACAATTGTTCGCCTTCCTCCGGTTTTGATAGTAGCAAAGGAATTGATAGATAACATTTTAGGTCTCTTAAGGCTTGTTGGCATTCTATAGTCTATTCGAATTTGTTCTTCTTCTTCATTAGTGAGAAGAAGTGATGACATTTTTCTGAAGATTGAGAAATGAACCTGCTTAGAGCAGCCAATCTTCCAGTTAGACTTTGGACTTCTTTCACGCTTGTCAACTGGACTGGGATGTCCTCGATGGCTTTGATATTATCAGGATTTACCTCGATCCCTCATTATGACACCAGAAAACCCAAGAATTTACCAGAGTTAACTCCGAACGCGCATTTTTCTGGGTTAAGATTCATGTTGTGCTTCTTTAGGATATCGAAGATTTCCTGGAGGTGTTTTAAATGGTCACCTGCATTCAAAGACTTGACCAGCATATCATCTATGTATACTTCCATTATTTTACCTATTTGCTTTTCAAACATCTTGTTCATGAGCCTCTGCCAAGAATTATGTTGTAGCCCATGTCGTCGTCCACCACTTCAAATAATGTGGTTTTCGTGACCCCTTCGGCATCCGTAGGCATCAAGATCTCCCCCTGGGTTGTCACACTTGCTAAGTTGAACCGCTGAAGAGCTTTGTTATCGGAATGATGCTTCCGGTAAGTTTGGCTTTTTCCAACACCCTCCATTGCATGATGTTGGTTGAACTTCCTGGGTCAACCAAAACACGTTTAATCTTGAGATGTAGATGTTAAGATAAATTACCAGGGCATCATTGTGCCACAGAAGAAGTCCATCGGCATCTTCTTCCGTGAAAGTGATGTCGTCTTCGGCGACTTCCCAGAGTCTCTTGCTATGAGTCACTGATACATTTGTTTTCTTGGCCGCCGAGAAAGTTATACTGTTGATCTCGTTCCAACTGAAAATCATGTTGATAGTTAGCTGAGGAGGGTCTTCCCCTACCTTCGAGGGTTCAGTGTCGTCCCGGTTGCGGCCGTAATTGTTCTTGGCCTGTTCGCTTAAGAATTCCCTAAGATGGCCATTCTTTAACAGCATTGCCACCTCCTCACGCAGATGCTGACAGTCCCCAGTTCGGTGGCCATAAGTTCTATGATATTCACACCATAAATTAGGATCCCTTTAGCTGAGGTCGTATCTCATTGGCCTCGGAAACCGTGCTTCCTTGATATTTCTCATTGCTTATACCAGCTCTACTATGCTAACATGTAAATTATACTCTGATATAGTGGGATAAGTGGAATCTCGGGAACCTGATACCTCTTTGTCCGGCAACGACCTGTTATTTCGGTTGCGGTCTGCTCTTCTATCGGGGGCGAACCTATCCACTGAATAGAACCCTTTGTTGTCGTGCCCTTTGGCCCTCTCCTAGGGGAAGAATCGGCCCTTAGAAGATCGTCGATCTGCATCAAAATTATCTTTTGATTTTTCCTTGTTCTTTTCTCGATCCCGAACCTTGGTTAATGCCGAGAACCCGAGTTGATCACCTTCTATCCTTATTTTTGATTCATAACGGTTATGAACGTCCGCCCATGTGGTTGCTTGGAACTCAAGCAGGCTTTCTTTCAACTTTCGGGAGGCATCGGAGATTTTTGAGTTCAACCCCTTAGTAAATGCCTCAGCTGCCCATTCATATGGCACGGCCGGTAACAACATCCTTTCCTTCTGGAACCTGATCACGAACTCATGCAGCAATTCGGACTCTCCTTGCAAAATTTTGAATATGTCCGCCTTCTGGGGCTGGACCCTCCTGGCCCTGACATGGGCCTTGATGAAAGAATCTGCTAGCATCTCAAAGCAATCTATTGAGCGTTCGTGTAGGAGTGAATACCATGTCAAGGCCCCCTTTGAGAGTTTCTCTGAATTTTTCAGCAAGACTGTCTCAATCTCATGTTGGGCCAAGTCGTTTCCTTTCACTATCGTTGTATAAGTTGTGATATGTTCCTGGGGGTCTAAAGTTCCATCATACTTCGGTATGTCCGGCATTTAGAACCATTTCGGATTCAATTCTAGTATTGCGCTCTGTTTGAACGGCAATTGGGTGTAATTCTTCGAGTCTGGGCCCTTCAACACTGGTGGTGCGCCCGGAATTTGGTTTATTCGAGCGTGGAATTCTTTCGCGTTTTAATCCATCCGCTCGTTCATTGCCCTCATAAATCTCATGCGTTCGGTTTTGAAGGGATCATTGTCATTTTCGTTACAGGATCCATTGTCGATCCCCCGGCTCAGTCAAAGACGACTTCACCCCTCGGGGTATTGTTATCAACTCTTTGATCTGTTTGATTTGCAGGAGCACCGGGAGGAACAAGGCCTCTTCCATTCGCATTGTTGGAAGCGCCTGACAATGCCTGCTTTAGTTCCGTCATGGCCTAGTCTTGCCTTGAAAGATAACCCATGATGGCCTTTTACTGTTCCCTCAAGATCCTTACCGTTTTCACAACGTGCTCGTGCTCAGCGTCATCACGAGTTGTCTCCCGCATATGTCGAGGATATTGTTCGACATGGACTGGAGTTGTTATGTTCCCCTCGTTGCGGGTATCACTGATCAAATCCTCATATTGAGGCAGATTTTCATGTGCCTCAACGTTGTGTGTGATGTTAACATCGTTAGCTGCCATCTTTTTCAATTTTTGCTACAAAACAAAGAATCAAACAAGTTAGTAATAGATGCAAGGATCAACTCAATTACGCAACTCTCTAAGCCCCTCGGTGGGCGCCAAAATAATTACCCGTAAAACGGTACAGTTAAATTTGTTACGTGGTTTATAGACACGCGAACTGATTTGATCCCAAAATGGTAAATAAATTAAATAAAAAATAAGACTTATCGTTGGAATCGAAAAAATAGCGAGCAGTCTGGTTCTGGGAGAGAGTCTTCCAAAGACAACGATAAGAACAATATTAGACAGAAAATAAAGTTATTTTATTTAGCTTGAGAGTAATGAAGCATAAGTTTTATCAGAGATTTTCGTGTCCTACAATTGTTGTTGAAGCCACTATTTATAACTACACCTAGGAAACAAGATCCTTGGATCATGCTCCTCTTAAATGACAATAAAGGGGGGCATTGATTAATATGTAACGGCAGGCCATGAATGCCAAAATTCTCTACAACTGCTGCATATTTAATACAGAGGAATATTCTTCATTAAATGTCATCTGATAGCAAACGTTCGTTTGCCCCCGTTGACCGCGTTCCCTTCGGGATCTACCCGGTGCCAACCGAAGCTGTTGGCCTCGGTATTGGTTTTTACTCGATTTATCTTCCGTCCGCCTTCGGTTCCACGTGTTACGCAATCATTCGAGCATTTAATATAAACCAATTTTACCATATACAACACTACCTTTCCTAGACCCCATTTGTGAGATTATACTGCAAATTTGACCCAAAAGTGTAACTTCTCCAACTCATTCATAGGTTATTAAACTTTAATAATTCGGTAAAGAGTTACCCGACCCAAATTTGTTGCATGTCAGACTCAATTGAAACTCAAATTTTGGTGCTAACATACTCAAAATACTTACTAACTACATTAATTTGTGTCACCAAAATGATATTGAAATTAATTTTGAGGAAGCACATTGCCATTTTCTTTTTAGAGTCAATAGGAAAAGAGATCTAATTGGATCGGTGCTTGTCAGGAGGTTACTAAATTGGATATAGAATAAATAAAGGGTTTTTTACGAGCTTCATCCTTTTTTAACTATTATTTAAAAAATAGCTTCATTTATTATTTATTCCATAAAAAGCACTTTTTTCATTATTAGCATATTATAAAAATTAAGCTCAACATTTAATAAGTTAACTGACTCACTAATCACAGGAAGTACTTTTTTTATCTATTTCCATTCTCCCTTTCCAACATTCATCTCCTTCACTCCATTTTTGAAAATCTGATGCATATGTGAATGCCATCTAAATTCAAGATGTATTGTCTTTTATATTTTATATATCAATTATCACTTTAATTCAAAATGTATTTTTATGTATATAATTGTTGTATATTTATTTGTGAAGTGCCATCTTATTTTAAGATGTATTTTTAATGTATATTTCAAATATATTTTATATGTCGCCATTTTAATTCAGGGTATATTTTTTATGTATATTTATATTCTATCTTAAATAAATTTAATATATATATTTTTATGTATATTTCACATGTTTAAGTGTCATCTTAATTGAAGATGTATTTGTTATGTATATTTTTTCTATACTTTATATGTTTTAATTCAATGTATATTTTTTATATATACGTTTTGTATATATTAACATATATTATAATCAAAGTAAGATCTTTATATTAAGAAAGGAAAAAAGAAGGAAGAGAAAAACTTAAGAAAGATAATTATAAAGAAAATGAATGGAACAAATTTAGATAATATATTGGTTTCGGTAGAAAACAAAATTAAGAAGATGAAGAAAAAGAAGGAAAGCTAATAGATAAAGAGAAAAAAAAAAAAGGCATGATTTTTGTACAAATAATTATTAACTTTCCATTCAAATTGCTTATGTTTAGGGATTAATAATTAATATTTTTATTTTAATGGAATTGTATGCTACAAATATAAATATTTTTCCGCCATAACTGTAATATTGGGTTTTCCGTTAAGAATTTGTTATATTTCTTTTAAACTAGGAGAGTTATGTAAAGTTTCCTAGAATAAAACAAATGAAGACCAAAAACACATTAGCGATTAGAAATGTTTCTCAACTAAGAAAGTGGCCATTGAGTTGACAAACTAGCAAATTGGGTCACCGAAGGAATTGGGATTATTTGTTTCATATGACCTTTTCTGAGACCATCCTTTAAACTATGTTCCTTATTAGACATATGGGCTATATTTTGTCGCCAAAAGTAGGTGTTGAACATTTTTTTTTTTTCAGACAATGGGTTAACAGGAAACAGAATTTAAAGAGCAATCTCGTAGCGAATGCTTTATACTTCAGCCACTCCCTAGAAAAAAAGAAAAGAAAAAAGTTAAAAATTGGTAAATTGTCACTTTTTAGGTGTGGAATTAGAGTTTAGTCATATTTTAAATTGTATTGACAAATGCAAAAATACGAGTCTGAATAAAAATACACCTATTTAACAACACGGAAGAACTCCAAAAACGACTACTTGACTTTGAATATTTATAAGTTCAAAATTTAAGAATTGTTTCTAGAGTTTGAATGATCTGAAGCAATAGCTTTGAATTATTGAAGTATAATGGGAATTCAAAAATCATAAATCATTCCTAGATTCTTTTGGATTTTGCACTGTTAAAGGTTCAAAAATCAATAATCTATCTTGTTTTTGTGTTTTTATGTAATCAAAAATCATAAGTCGTTCTTGAATATTTGCACTAATAAAGGTTTAAAAAATAGTAATTTATCCTGAATTTTAGATTTTGCACTAGTAAATTTTCAAAATGACTGAGGCACAATGTGGATTCAAATACTAGAAATCTTTCATGGATTTTATAACAGTATATGTTTAAAAGCCAAGAATCATTCTCTAATTTTAAATTTTGCACTAGTAAAGATTTAAAATTGCTGAAGTACAATGTGAATGTAAAAATCAAAAATCTTTCAAGGAGTTTATGCTAGTAAAGGTTCAAAAATTAGGAATCATTATTGAATTTTAAATTTTGCATTAGTAAAGATTCAAAAATGCTGAAGTACAACTGTAACGACCCTACCGGTCGTTTTGAGTAGTTTAATCCAGATCCCCTATTTATTGCCTCCTCTATGTTGTATTATGGTTACGTGACTTGCCGGGGGTGTTTGGTTTTGATTTCGGGTGAGTTTCAGAGTGAAATGGTACATATAGTCCCTAAGTTGGAGCTTTAAGTTAAAAGAGTTTACCGTACTTTGACCTTTATGTAGACGACTCTGAAATAGAGTTTTGACGGTTTCAATATCTCCATATGGTGATTTTTGGACTTAGGAGCATGTCTGGATGTTGATTTGGAGGTCCGTAGGTCATTTTAGCTTGAATTGACGAAAGTTAGAAAACTGAAGGTTTGGAAGGTTGGAAAGTTTGACCGGGAGTTGACTTTATTGATATCGGGGTCGAATTCTGATTTCGGAAGTTGAAATAAGTATGTCATATCATTTATAACTTGTGTGCAAAATTTAAAGTCAATCGGAGTTGTTCTGATATGAATCGGCATTAGTTTTGGAATTCGGAAGTTCATAGTTTTAACAGGCTTAAATTGGGTTGCGATTCGTAGAATCGATGTTGTTTGATGCGATTTTTGGACCCGAGTAGGTACGTTATGTGTATTGGAACTTGTTGTTATACTCGGATGGGGTCCCAAGGCCCGGGTGTGTTTCGGATTGAACCCGAAACAATGTTGAACTTAATGCATTGCGGAGCACTACTATTCTGGTCTCATCGCACATGCGAAGGGTTTGGCCGCAAGTGCGGATACGCAGAAGCGAGAGACTGATCGCAGAAGCGAGGGGCTTTGGCCCAGGCAGGAATAACAGATGCGAGTCTCCTTCTGCATCTGAGAGCTCGTAGGTGCGAGGATTGTGGTCGCAGATACGGATATGGCTAGGAAGGCCTGGGATCGCAGAAGCGAACAACGTCCGCAAAAGCGTGTGCGCAGAAGCACCTTTTCTCTGCAGAAGTGCTTGCACAGAAGCGTGTTTGGTTCGTATAAGTGGAAAGTACTGATTTAAGTTGTAACAGCACATGCGATGATTTTTCCACAGGTATGACGTCGCAGATGCGACTCCTTGCCCCCAGAAGCGAAATTGCTAGGCAGAAATAGGGATTTTTCGAGGGTTTGATCTCATTCTCATTATTTTTTGACTTAGAGAGCTCGGTTAGTAGCGATATTTCGAGCGTTTTTCAAAGAAATTATTGGGGTAAGAAATTCTAACTCGATTTTGGCTATATTACATGAATCTATTATTATTTTCATTATTTAATTAGTATTTTGAATTGAAAATTTGGGGAAACATTTGTGAAACTCCTTAGGCTAAATTTTGGGGATTTGAAAGACGATTTGATGTCGGATTTGAGTTATTCTTATATAGTTGGACTCGTTATCGAATGGGTATTCGAATTTTATAATTTTGGTCAGGTTCCGAGATACGGACCGGGTTGACTTTTGAGTTAACTTTTTGTGTCTTTGTAATTTATGGTATGAAGTTGTTTTGGCTAGATTCGAGCCGTTCAGAGTTAGATAATTAAGGGGAAGGCTTACTAGTGGATTGAGTTAGCGTGTTTTGAGGTAAGTCTCTTGCCTAACTTTGTGAGGGGGGAGGGGGGAATTTTTTCTTAGGATTGGTGTTGTTTTGTGATAATTGTGATATGTGAAAGCCGTGTACGCAAGGTGACGAGTGTGTACACGAGCAAAATGTGAAAATTATCGGTTTTTGCTATATAAATTCCTTTCATGCTTTAATTGAGTTACCTTAACATGTTATATTCATCATTATTAGTCTAACTTCACATGCCCTACGTGCCTTATCTCTTACTTGTTAAATTGTCCTTACATGTTTAGTTGAAGTATTGTCTCCTCTATTCCGTATTTATTATTTAATTGTTGAGCTCTTTACCTGAAGTTGTTATTCTCAGAATATCTTATTGTTGAAATTGGTATTGAGTTATGAAGGTCGTGATCCACTTGAGGCAAAGTTGTAAAGTTGTGAAATACTATTCTTGTTGAGTTATTCACCTTCAGTTGTTATTGTTGATACTCTTGTTCATATGATGGTTGAGCTATGGGCTACTTGTTATGAAAACTCTATTATTGTTGGTTTCTTGGTAAGTTGGGATTTTGGGAACTTGAGGTATGATTTGCGATATGTTGTGATATTGATACGCATGCGGTGGTATAAGATTTTGGATTTGAAATGCATGCGGTGAGATAAGGTGGTCTTGATACGCGTGTTGCTAGTAGTGAAACTACTTGAAGCCACACGGTGTGATAAGGTGGGCTAAAACGCGGGAAGCTATTTCAAAAAAATAATTTTCAAAACTAAATTCAAGGCTCTCGCGGTGATATAAGCAAAGATTGTGAAATAATTTGTGATTTGAGACTACGAGGCGGTACCTCGGTAGTGATTCTTGTTGATACTCTTCTATTTCTTCACTTGTGTTTTGTTGCTTGTTTCCGTGTTTTCTTCCGTGATGCATTATTTTTCTTGTTCAGTGTAGCCATGATGCATTATTTTTCTTGTTCAGTGTAGCCAATCTTATTATATTTCTTACTTATTTCATTTCCGTTTTTATTATTGTTACACTATTAAATTAATCGTTCAGTTTTCTTATTTATTCAGTAGGGTCTTGACCTGACGTTGTCACTACTCTACCGAGCTCAGGCTTGGCACTTATTGGGTACCGTTGTGGTGTACTAATGCTACGCTTCTGCATATTATTTTGTGCTGATCCAAGGACCTCTTACCAGTCCACTTGCTCCTACCACATCTCAGGATGGGGGAGGAGTACAGACTCCCACCACCCGTACCCCAGAGCAGTGGGCCCAGGTTGACTAGGTACCAGAGGTCATACCAGTGCAGTCAGTTCCCCTAGTTCAGCCCGAGGTTAGGGCATCAGCTTTTGAGGGGGAGCAGCTCAGGCTCGAGAGGTACAAGAAGTATCACCCTCCTACTTTCAGCGATTTGGCTTCAGAGGATGTACAGGGTTTCCTTGAGGAGTGCCACCGTATCCTCCGTACTATGGTATTGTCGAGATGAGTGGGGTTGGTTTCACTACGTTCCAGCTTAAGGGAGCGGGTTATTAGTGGTGGCGAGTGTATGCGTTGGGTAGCCCAGCCGAGGCAGCTTCACTCACCTGGGCTCAATTCTCAGAGATGTTCATGAGGGAGTTTATTCCCCAGAGTCTTCGAAATGCATGGTGCACAGAGTTTGAGCAGTTGTGCCAGGGTGCTATGACCGTATCGGAGCATGTAGTCCGGTTTAACGAGTTGTCCAGACATGCACCTGCATTAGTTTCCACTATCAAAGAGCGAGTTCGTCGCTTTATCGAGGGGCTCAACCCCGGTATTAGATTCAACATGGCTCGAGAGTTAGAGACTGATACCCCATACCAACACATTGTGGAGATCGCTAGGAGATTGGAGGGTATGTGGAGTCGGGAGAGAGAGGAGAGGAAGGCCAAGAGGCCTCGAGATTCTGTCACATATAGTGGTGCACGTGCCCCAGTTGTAGCACGTCATGGTCGGGGCTATGTGAGCTACCCTATTCATTCAGCACTTCTAGCTTCCAGCAGTATTCCGGCTACTCCCTAGGCCCCAGGATCCTTATTATGCACCGCCATTATCTAGTGTACCTCCTGCACGGGGTGCTTTTAGCGGTCAGTCCAGCCGATCAGGCCCGAGCCAGTCACAACAGCCACGTCCTCCGAGAGCTTGTTTTGAGTGTGGTGACACTCGTCATATGGTGACGGATTGCCCTAAACTCAGAAGGGGTGCACCTCTACAGACTACTCATGCTCTGCGTATTCCACCGGGCCCTCAGGCTTCTCAGTCCATGGTCACCGCACCAGTTGCCACTCCAGCTGCTCATCCAGCTAGAAGTGAAAGTCGAGCGGGAAGAGGTCACCCTAGAGGGGTAGGCCAGGCCAGATGTTATGCTCTTCCTACTAGGAGAAAGACGATTGCATCCGACTCAGTTATCATATGTATTGTTCTAGTTTGTCATAGATATGCATCAATCGTATTTGATCCAGGCTCCATTGATTCCTATGTATCATCTTACTTTGCTCCTTATTTGGATATATCCCACGATTTCTTGAGTTCTACTGTCTATGTGTCCAGGCCAGTGGGAGATTCCATTGTTGTTGACTGTATATATCGGTCGTGTTTAGTTGTTCTTGGTGGTTTTGAGACCAGAGCTGGCCTATTGTTGCTCAATATGGTAGGTTTTGATGTTATTTTGGGCATGGACTGGTTGTCGCCCTATCATGCTATTATTGATTATCATGCCAAGACGATGACGATAACTATGCCTAGAAGGGTGGTGTCCTTCCTTAAGGAGCAGTGGATGGTTGGGAAGGGATGTGAGGATATCTAGCCTTTGTGAGAGACGTCAGTGTTAATGCGCCTACCATTGAGTCAGTTCCGGTAGTGAGGGATAATCTAGATGTATTTCCGGTAGATCTTTCGAGCATGCCGCCTGATAGGGATATCGATTTTGGTATTGATTTATTGCCGGGCACTCAGCCCATTTTTATTCCACCATATCGTATGGCCTCAGCGAATTTGTAGGAGTTAAAGGAGCAGTTACAAGAGTTGTTTGATAAGGGATTCATTCAGCCCAATGTATCACCTTGGGGTGCTCCGGTCTTGTTTGTAAAGAAGAAGGATGGTTCTATACACATGTTTATTGATTACTGACAGTTGAACAAAGTTACATTGAAGAACATGTATCCATTGCCACACATTAATGACCTATTTGATCAGTTATAGGGTGTCAGAGTGTTCCCAAATACTGATTTGCGGTCAGGCTATCTTCAGTTGAAGATTCGGGAGCCGGATATTCCGAAGACTGCCTTCAGGACTCGGTATGGTCATTACGAGTTCATTGTGATGTTATATGGGCTGACCAACGCCCCAGCAGCATTTATGCACTTGATGAACAGTGTATCCCCGCACTATCTTGACTCATTCATTATTATGTTATTGACTACATCTTGGTGTACTCCCGGAGCCGGGAGGATCATGAGCAGAACCTGAGGATCGTGCTTCAGACCTTGAAAGAAAAGAAGTTATATGCACGAAGTGTGAATTCTGGCTTGATTCGGTGAGGGGATCAAGGTAGATCCAAAGAAGATTAAAGCAGTGTAGAGTTGGCCTAGACCGTCTTCAACCACTGAGGTCTGGAGTTTTCTTGGCTTGACAGGGTATTACCATCGATTCGTAGAAGAATTCTCATCTATTGATGCACCTATGACCAGATTGACCTAGAAGGGTGCTCCATTCAGGTGGACCGAGGAGTTTGAGGAGAGCTTTCAAAAGCTCAAGACTTCTTTGACTACAGCTCCAGTCTCGGTGTTTCCTACGGGTTCGGGGTCTTACACTGTGTACTGTGATGCATCGCGTGTTGGCCTCGGCGCGGTGTTGATGCAATACGATAGGGTAATTGCCTACGCGTCTAGACAGCTAAAGATACATGAGAAGAATTATCATGTCCATGACCTTGAGTTAGAAGCTATTGTTCATGCCTTGAAGATTTGGCGGCACTATTTGTACGGTGTCCCTTGCGAGGTCTATACCAATCATCGGAGTTTACAACATCTGTTTAAACAAAAGGATCTTAACTTGCGTCAGCGGAGATGGTTAGAGTTGCTTAAGGACTATGATATTACTATTTTATATCATCCCGGGAAGACCAATGTGGTGGCCGATGCCTTGAGTCGAAAGTCGGAGAGGTTGGGCAGTTTAGCATATCTACCGGCAGTGGAGAGGCCATTTGCATTGGATGTCCAGGACTTGGCCAACCAGTTTGATAGGTTGGATGTTACGGATCCAAGTCGAGTTTTGGCTTGTGTGGTTTCTCGGTCTTCTCTATCTGATCGTATCAAAGAGTGTCAGTATGATGACCCCCATTTGCTTGTCCTCAAGGACACGGTTCAGCACGGCAATGCCAAGGAGGTCACTATTGGGTATGACGGTGTGTTACGGATGCAGGGCAAGTTATGTATGCCCAATGTAGATGGGTTGCGTGAGTTGATTCTTCAGGAGGCCCACAGTTTGCGGTACTCCATTCATCTGGGTGCCGCTAAGATGTATCAGGACTTGAAGCAACACAATTAGTGGAGGAGAATGAAGAAAGACATAGTGGAGTATGTAGCTCGGTTCCTAAATTGTCAGTAGGTGAAGTATGAGCATCAGCGGCCAGGTGAATTACTTCAAAGGCTAGAGATGGGTGATTGTGGATAGGTTGACCAAGTCAGCTCATTTCATTCCAGTGGTGACTACTTATTCTTCATAGCAGCTGGCTCAAGTCTATATTCGCGAGATTTTTCGGCATCATGGCGTGCCGGAATCCATCATCTCTGAGCAGGGTACTAAATTTACATCATGATTCTAGAGGGTCGTACAGTGTGAGTTAGGCACATGGGTTGAGTTGAGTACAGCATTCCACCCTCAGACGGACGGACAGTCCGAGCGCACTATTCTGATATTAGAGGATATGCTTCATTCCTGTGTGATGGATTTCGGGGGTTCTTGGGATTAGTCCTTGCCGCTTACAAAGTTTGCCTACAACAACAACTACCAGTCGAGCATTCGAAGACTCCATATGAGGCCATGTATGGGAGGCGGTGTCGGTCTTCGGTAGATTGGTTTGAGCCGGGCGAGGCTAGGCTATTGGGTACTGACCTAGTTTAGGATGCTTTGGAAAAGGTTAAATTGATTCAAGATCGGCTTCGCACATCTCAATCTAGACAAAAGAGTTATGCGGATCGGAAGATTCGCGACGTTGCATTCATTGTTGGGGAGTGGGCCTTGCTCCGAGTTTCTCCCATGAAGGGTGTTATGAGGTTTCGGAAGAAGGGCAAGTTGAGCCCTAGGTATATCGGACCTTTTGAGATTCTTGAGAGGATTGGAGAAGTGGCCTACAAGATTGCCCTGCCACCTAGTCTAGCTACCGTTCATCTAGTATTCCATGTTTCTATGATCTAGAAGTATCACGGCGATCCGTCTCATGTGTTAGACTTCAGCTTAGTCCTGTTGAACAAGGATTTGTCTTATGTTGAGTAGCCGGAGGCCAATTTAGACAGGTAGGTCCGAAAGTTGAGGTCGAAGAGAATTTCTTCAGTAAAGGTTCAGTGGAGGGGTCAACCAGTCGAGGAGGCGACTTGAGAGACCAAGCATGATATGTGGAGCCGCTACCCTAATCTTTTGACCACTTCATGTATGTCTTTATACTCGTTCGAGGACGAACGGTTGTATTAAGAGGGAGATGATGTAACGACTCGGCCGGTTGTTTGGAATATTTTAGTCTTGATCCCCTATTTACTATCTCCTCTATATTTTATTATGGTTAGTGACTTGTAAGGGGTGTTTGGTTTTGGTTTCGGGTGAGTTTTGGAGTGAATTATGACATATGGTCCCTAAGTTAGAGCTTTAAGTTGAAAGAGTTGACTGTAGTTTGACCTTTGTGTAGACGATTCCAATAGTTACGTATGTTATTTTTGCACTTAGGAGCGTGTCTGGATGTTGATTTGGAGGTCTGTAGGTCGTTTCGGCTTGAATTAGCGGAAGTTAGAAAGTTGAAGGTTTGGAAGGTTGAAAAGTTTGACCGAAAATTGACTTTAATGATATCGGAGTCTGGGTCGGATTCTGACTTCGGAAGTTAGAATATGTATGTCATGTCATTTATGACTTGTGTGCAAAATTTAAAGTCAATCAGAGTTGTTTTGGTATGAATCGGCATTAGTTTTAGAATTCGAAAGTTCATAGTTTCAATAGGCTTGAATTGGGTTGCGATTCGTAGAATCGATGTTGTTTGATGTAATATTTGTCCTCGAGTAGGTCCGTTATGTGTATTGGAACTTGTTGGTATACTCAGACAGGGTCCCGGGGGGCCCGGGTGTGATTCAGATTGAATCTGAAACAATGTTGAACTTAATGCATTGTTGAAGCATTGTTGTTCGAGTGTCATCGCACTTGCGGAGGGTTTGGCTGCAGGTGCGGACACGCAAAAAGAGAGAGAGAGGCAGATAGCAGAAGTGATCGGATTTGGGCCATGTAGGAATCGTAGATGTGAGGCTCCTTCCGCATCTGCGAGCTCGCGGATGCAAGGATTGTGGCCGCAGATGCGGACATGACCAGGAAGGCTTGGGATCACAGAAGCGGACAACGTCCTCAGAAACGTGTGTGCAGAAGTGCCTTTTCTCCGCAGAAGTGCTTGCACAGAAGCGCGTTTGATTCGCATAAGTGGAAAGTCATGATTTAAGTTAGAACCGCACATGCGATGGTTTTTTCACAGGTGCGGCGTCGTAGATGCGACCCCTTGCCCGCAGAAGCAAAATCGCTGGGAAGAAATAACGATTTTCGAGGGTAGGATCTCAATCTCATTTTTTTGACTTAGAAAGCTCATTTTGTGGTGATTTTTCGAGAGTTTTTCAAGGAAATCATTGGGGTAAGAAATTCTAATTCGGTTTTGGCTATATTACACAAATCTATTGTTGTTTTCATCATTTAATTAGTGTTTTGAGTTGAAAAATTGGGGGAAATTTGTGAAACTCCTTAGGCTAAATTTTGGGGAATTGAAAGGCGATTTGAGGTCATATTTGAGTAATTCTTTCATGGATGGACTCTTTATCGAATGGGGATTCAGATTTTGTAATTTTGGTCGGGTTCTGATATCCGGACTCGGGTTGACTTTTTGACTTGAGTTTTTGTGTCTTTGTAAAGATCGTAACTTTATTGTTCGAAATAGTTTCCAATAGTTTATATTTATGGTATGAATTTATTTTGGCTAGATTCGAGCCGTTCAGAGTTGGATAATCAAGGAAAGGCTTACTAGTGGATTGAGTTAGCGTGTTTAGAGGTAAGTATCTTGCCTAACTTTGTGGGGGGGAATTTTCCCTTAGGATTGGTGTTGTTTTGTGATAATTGTGATATGTGAAAGTCGTGTACGTAAGGTGGCGAGTGTGTACACGAGTTAAATGTAGAAATTATCGATTTTTGCTATATATATTCTTTTCATGCTTTAATTGAGTTACCTTAACATGTTATATTCATCATTATTAGTCTAACTTCATATGCCTTATGTGCCTTATCTCTTGTTAAATTTTCCTTACCTGTTTAGTTGAAGTATTGTCTCCACTATTCCGTATTTATTATTTAATTGTTGAGTTCTTTACCTGAAGTTATTATTCTCGGAATATCTTGTTGTTGAAAATTGGTATTGAGTTATGAAGGTCGTGATCCACTTGAGGCAAAGTTGTAAAGTTGTAAAATACCATTCTTGTTGAGTTATTCACCTTCGGTTGTTATTGTTGATACTCTTGTGCATATGATGGTTGAGCCATAGGATACTTGTTGTGAAAACTCTATTGTTGTTGGTCTATTGGCAAGTTGTGATATTGGGCACTTGAGGTGCAATTTGTGATACGTTGTGATATTGATACGCATGTGCTGGTATAAGGTTTAGGGTTTGAAACGCATGCGGTGAGATAAGGTGGTCTTGATACGCATGTTACTAGTAGTGAAACTACTTGAAGCCACGCAGTGTGATAAGGTGGTCTAAAACGCGGGAAGCTATTTCAAAAACATGATTTTCAAAACTAAATGCAAGTCTCTCGCGGTGATATAAGGAAAGATTGTGAAATAATTTGTGATTCGATACTACGAGGCGGTACCTCGGTAGTGATTCTTATTAATACTCTTCTATTACTTCACTTATGTTTTGTTGCTTGTTTCCGTGTTTTCTTTCCATGATGAATTATTTGTCTTGTTCAGTGTAGCCAATCTTATTATATTTCTTACTTGTTTAATTTCCATTTTTATTATTATTACACAATTAAATTACTCGTTCAGTTTTTTTTATTCCAGTAGGGCCTTGACCTAACCTCGTCACTACTCTACCGAGGTTAGGCTTGGCACTTACTGGGTACCGTTGTGGTATACTCATGCTACGCTTCAGCATATTTATTTGTGCAGATTCAGGTACCTCTTACCAGTCCAGGCACTAGCGAGAGCTCAGCTTCGGAGACTTTAAGGTATACCTGTCGCGCGTCCGCAAGCCTTGGAGTCCCCCTCTACCTAGTCTATGACATTTACTTATCATTTTATAGACAGTGATTTATAAAGGTGTTCAGTACCATCTTATAGAGCTTGTGACTTTTCTTCGCTGGGTTTTGGGAAGTTGTATAAACTAAGTTGCAGAGTTTCTTTATATTTGTTGCTGAGCTTTGAGACTTTAATCATTAATTCAGTTATTTCTGTATGAATGTTAGGATTACCTAGTCTTAGAGACTAGGTGCCATAATATCCTACGGAGGAAAATTGGGGTCGTGACAAAGTTAGTATCAGAGCTCTAGGTTCATAAGTGTTATGAGTCACAAGCAGGTTTAATAGAGTCTCACGGATCGGTGCGGAGATGTCTTTGCTTATCTTCGGAAGGTTATGGAACTGTTAGGAAAAGCTTCACTTCTTTGATTCCTTATCGTGCGAATCTGTTGACTTCGAAATTCTAAATCTTTATCTTTCTATTCTCTCACAGATATTGAGGACACGCACAGCTGGATCTGATGATCAGATACCCGAGCCCCTTTCTAGAGCCGCGAGAGGCCGAGGCTGAGGAAGAGGATAAGGACGTCCACGTAGTGCAGCCAGAGCACCCGCACGAGCTGCTACAGAGGAGCCACCAGTATCTCTAGTTGGAGGGCAGGCACTTGAGACGCCTGTTACTACCCCTGCACTTCAGGAGACTCTCGCCCAGGTTTTGAGCATGTTTGGCACTTTAGCTCAGGTGGGGTTGATGCCACTTGCTCCTGCCACATCTCAGGCCAGGGGAAGAGAACAGACTCCCGCCGCCCATACCCCAGAGCGTCGGGACCAGGTTGACCAAGTCCCAGAGGTCATACCAGTGCAGCCGGTTGCCCCAGCTCAGCCCGAGGTTAGGGCAGCAGCTTCTGAGGGGGAGCAACTCAGGCTCGAGAGGTACAAGAAGTATCACCCTCCTACTTTCAGCGGTTTGGCTTCAGAGGATGCAAGGGTTTCCTTCAGGAGTGCTACCGTATCCTCCGTACCATGGGTATTGTGGAGTCGAGTGGGATTTCTTTCACTACGTTCCAGCTTAAGGGAGCGGCTTATTAATGGTGGCGAGCATATGATTTGGGTAGCTCGGTCGAGGCAGCTTCACTCACCTAGGCTTAGTTCTCAAAGATGTTCATGAGGGATTTTGTTCACCAGAGTATTCGGGATGCATGGCGCACAGAGTTTGAGCAGTTGCGCTAGGGTGCTATGACCGTATCAGAGTATGTAGTTCGGTTCAACGAGTTGTCCATACATGCACTTGCATTAGTTTCCACTATCAGAGAGCGAGTTCGTTGCTTTATCGAGGGGCTCAACCCCGATATTAGATTCAACATGGCTCGAGAGTTGGAGACTGATACCCAATACCAACACATTATAGAGATCGCTAAGAGATTGGAGAGTATGTGGAGTCGGGAGAGAGGAGAGGGAGACAAAGAGGAGCCAGTTCCAGCAGCCACGTCCTCCGAGAGCTTGTTTTGAGTGTGGTGACACTCGTCATATAGTGAGGGGTTTCCCTAGACTCAGGAGGGATGCACCTCCACAGACTACCCAAGTCCCACATATTCCACAAGGTCTTCAGTCTTCTCAGGTCGTGGTCACCGCACCAGTTGCCACTCCAGCTGCTCAGCCAGCTAGAGGTGGAAGTCGAGCGGGTAGAGGTTGCCCTAGAAGGGTAGGCCAGGCCAAAGGTTATGCTCTTCCTACTAGGACGGAGGCGGTTGCATCCGACTCAATTATCACAAGTATTGTTCTAGTTTGTCATATAGATGCATCAATCTTATTTGATCCAGGCTCCACTTATTCCTATGTATTATCTTACTTTGCTCCATATTTGGGTATATCCCATGATTGTTTGAGTTCTCCTATCTATGTGTCCACGCCAGTAGGAGATTCCATTATTGTTGACCGTGTGTATCGGTCGTGTTTAGTTGTTCTTGGTTGTTTTGAGACCAGAGCTAACCTATTGTTGCTCAATATGGTAGATTTCGATATTATTTTGGGCAGGACTGGTTATCGCCCTATCGTGCTATTCTTGATTGTCACGCCAAGACGGTGACGTTGGCTATGCCAGGTTTACTGCGGTTGGAGTGGAGATGTACTTTAGATTATGTTCCTAGAAGGGTAGTGTCTTTCCATAAGGCGCAGCGGATGGTTGGGAAGGGATGTGAGGCATATCTAACCTTTGTGAGAGACGTAGTGTTGCTCCTACCGTTGAGTCAGTTCTGGTAGTGAGGGATTATCCAGATGTATTTTTGGTCGATATTCAGGGCATGCCGCCCGATAGGGATATCGATTTTGGTATTGATTTATTGTTGGGCACTCAACCCATTTCTATTCTACCATATCGTATGGCCTCAGCGGAGTTGAAGGAGTTAAAGGAGCAGTTGCAAGAGTTGCTTGATAAGGGATTCATTCAGCCCAGTGTATCACCTTGGGGTGCTCCAGTCTTATTTGTAAAGAAGAAGGATGGTTCTATGCGCATGTGTATTGATTATCGACAGTTGAACAAAGTTGTATTAAAGAACAGGTATCCATTGCCACGTATTGATGACCTATTTGATCAGCTACAAGGTGTCAGAGTGTTCTCAAAGATTTATTTGCGGTCAGGCTATCTTCAGTTGAAGATTCGGGAGCTGGATACTCTGAAGACTGCCTTCAAGACTCGGTATGGTCATTATGAATTCCTTGTGATGTCATTTGGGCTGACCAACGCCCCAGCAGCATTTATGCACTTGATGAACAGTGTATTCCAGCCCTATCTTTACTCATTCATTATTATGTTATTAACGACATCTTGGTGTACTCCCGGAGCCGGGAGGATCATGAGCAGCACCTGAGGATCGTGCTTCAGACCTTGAGAGAAAAGAAGTTGTATGCAAAATTTTCGAAGTGTAAATTCTGGCTTGCTTCGGAGGCATTTTTGGGTCATGTAGTGTCGAGTGAGGGGATCAAGGTATATCCAAAGAATATTGAAGCAGTGCAGAGTTGGCCCAGACCATCTTCAGCCAATAAGATCCGGAGTTTTCTTGGGTTGGTAGGGTATTACCGTCGATTCGTAGAGGGATTCTCATCTATTGCTACACCTATGACCAGATTGACCCAGAAGGGTACTTTGTTCAGGTGGACCGAGGAGTGTGAGGAGAGATTTCAAAAGCTCAAGACTGCTTTGACTATAGCTCCAGTATTGGTGTTGCCTACAGATTCAGGGTCTTACACTGTTTACTGTGATGCATCACGTGTTGGCCTCAATGCAGTGTTGATGCAAGACGGTAGGGTAATTGCTTACGCGTCTAGACAACTGAAGATGCATGAGACTAATTATCTTGTCCATGACCTTGAGTTAGCAGCTATTGTTCATGCCTTGAAAGTTTGGCGGCACTATTTGTACGGTGTCCCTTATGAGGTTTATACCGACCACCGGAGTCTACAACATATGTTCAAACAAAAGGATCTTAACTTGCATCAACGGAGATGGTTAGAGTTGCTTAAGGACTATGATATCACCATTCTATATCATTTCGGGAAGGCCAATATGGTGGCCGATGCCTTGAGTCAAAAGGCGGAGAGCTTGGCATTTTAGAATATCTACGGGCAATGGAGAGGCCATTAGCATTGGATGTCCAGGCCTTGGCCAACCAGTTTGATAGGTTGGATGTTACGGATCCGAGTCGAGTTTTGGCTTTTGTGGTTTCTCGGTCTTCTCTAGATGATCGTATGATAGAGCGTTAGTGTGACGACCCTCATTTTCTTGTCCTCAAGGACACGGTTCAGCACGGCGATACTAAGGACGTCACTATTGGGTATGACGATGTGTTATGGATGCAGGGCAGGCTATGTGTGCCCAATGTAGACGGGTTGCGTGAGTTGATTCTTCAGGAGGCCCACAGTTTGCGGTACTCCATTCATCTGTGTGCCGCTAAGATGTATCAGGACTTGAGGCAACACAATTGGTGGAGGAGAATGAAGAAAGACATAGTGGAGTATGTAGCTCGGTTCCTAAATTGTCAGTAGGTGAAGTATGAGCATCAGCGGCCAGGTGAATTACTTCAAAGGCTAGAGATTCCAAAGTGGAAATGGGAGCGAGTTACTATGGATTTTGTTGTTAGGCTCCCACAAGCTCAGAGGATGTTCGATGCAGTATGGGTGATTGTGGATAGGTTGACCAAGTCGGCTCATTTCATTCCAGTGGTGATTACTTATTCTTTAGAGCAGTTGGCTCAGGTCTATATTAGCGAGATTGTCCGACTTCATGTTGTGTCATTATCCATCATCTCTTACTAGGGTACGTGATGTTTGGCTATAATTCCATATTTTTAGTGTATTACTTACCTTGAATTTTGGGGCTTTAATGCTAAACTATACTATATTTGTGCTTAATTGAGCTTATTGTATGTGTAGATACGTTGAAGACGAAATTGGGAGCAAAGTAGAGATTTTATGTGTATTTTATGCACTACAAGAATGGCTTGTGATTATTTGATGATGGGAAATATTATGATGTCATGATTTGATGATTGAAGACATAGTGATGGGTTGATGATTAAAATAAGAAAAGAGAATGAAGAATTGGAAAGCAAAGGAAAAGAATTGCAAAAGTTAGGCAGCATCAAAAATTGAAAAGGGAACAGATTGAGGAACATTAAATGGAAAAGTAACGAAGCAGCTTCCAGGCAACACGAGCCATTCTGCTCGTGAGAGAGCAGGCGACGAAAGCCTTGTGGCTCACTACAGAGCTGGCGAGGCAAGTCCTGAGGCAAGGTGGAGCGTGCTATAGAGGTCGCGAGGTACGGTCTGTAGAGAGGGTGTTTCGGATTTTTAAAGCTTATTTTGTCTCCTTATTGGTTTTGGACTTGGTTATTTTGTCTAGGCCTTTTCCCTACACATATAAATATATATTAAACACCATTTTTTAGGGAGACCGACTTTAGGGGGATTGGACCTAAGGAGTCAAGAACACACTAGAAGCAAGTCGGGGAATGCTTCTACGAGTTTTTCACTTCCTTCTTCCTATTTCCATTACTGGTTATGAAATATAGTATTGTAGTTTTGCATACAATTATGAATAGCTAATTTGTTATCTAGAGTTTTGATAGAATCTTTTGTAGGATAAATTCTTGTTATATTTCTATATAATTGAGTCGTTGGATTTCTCTACTTGTTCAACTACGTGTTTATTGTTGTTGATTAAATGGCCATCAATTGAATGTGCCTATTTAGTATGTATTGCTTGAAAAAGGATACATATTTAGGTATTTGTTGAACAACATCACTCCTGATGTATGTGAGGAATCAATACGGAGGGTTTAAAGGTGGGATTAGGAATAACGAAACCTTGGTGCGATCTTAGTGAGCAGTAAACTAGTGCCAGCTAGCGTAGTTCAGAAGAATATGTCTAGTAAATTGTAGTAGTTGCTCAGAAGAGAATTATGACACCCGAAGTACTCACGATCGGTAGAAAATACTTAGGCAAAATTATAGAAACCATAGTGGGAAGAATTCCGACAATTGGAGAAATCATAACTCTAGACCTCCTTAGTATTGTCTCAAATTTCATCCTTGTTAGTTGATAATTTTACTGCTTTATAATAGTTGTTAGTTAAGTAGTTAGAAATAAATATTATAATCTCTATAATTAGGAAATTATTTGGACTGTGTTTCTTAGCAATATTGAACAGCTTTAGCTAAGCCTTAGTTCTCTGTGGGATTCGACTCCGGACTTGTAAACTGGATTATATTTGTAACTACCGCTTAGTCCTTTTTATAACGCATAGTTGGGAGTGATCAGTATGCAGTTTACATTGCGATTCTATAGGGTCGTATAGTTTGAGTTAGGCACACGGGTTGAGTTGAGTACAGCATTCCACCCTCAGACGGACGGATAGTCCGACCGCACTATTCAGATATTAGAGGATATGCTTCGTACCTGTGTGATGGAGTTCGGGGGTTCTTGGGATTAGTTCTTGCCGCTTGCAGAGTTTTCCTACAATAACAGCTACCAGTCGAGCATTCAGATGGCTCCATATGAGGCCTTGTATGGGAAATGGTGTTGGTCTCTAGTGGGTTGGTTTGAGCCGGGCGAGGCTTGGCTATTGGGTACTGACCTGATTTAGGATGCTTTGTAAAAGGTTAAATTGATTCAAGATCGACTTCGCACAGCCCAATCTAGATAAAAAGGTTATGCGAATCAGAAAGTTTGCGACGTTGCATTCATGGTTGGGGAGCGGGTATTGCTCCGGGTTTCGTCCATAAAGGGTGTTATGTGGTTCGGGAAGAAGGACAAGTTGAGCCCTAGGTATATCGGACCTTTTGAGATTCTTGAGAGGATTGGAGATGTGGCCTACAAGATTGCACTGCCACCTAGTCTAGCTACAGTTCATCTAGTATTCCATGTGCTCTATGCTCTGGAAGTATCACGGTGATCCGTCTCATGTGTTACACTTCAGCTCATTCCAGTTGGACAACGATTTGTCTTATGTTGAGTAGCTGGTGGCCATTTTGGACAGGCAGGTCCAAAAGTTGAGGTCGAAGAGCATTGCTTCAGTGAAGGTTCAGTGGAGGGGTTAACCAGTCGAAGAGGCGACTTGAGAAACCAAGCATGATATGCGCAGCCTGTTAACCTCATATTTTCACCACTTCAAGTATATCTATATACTTGTTCGAGGACAAACGTTTATTTTAAGAGGGGGATGATGTAACGACTCGGCCGGTCATTTGGAGTATTTTAGTCTTGATCCCCTATTTACTGCCTCCTCTATGTTTTATTAAGGTTACGTGACTTTACGAGGGTGTTTGGTTTTGGTTTTGGTTTTGGTTTCGAAGTGAAATGGGACATATGGTCCCTAAGTTAGAGCTGTAAGTTGAAAGAGTTGACTGTAGTTTGACCTTTGTGTAGACAACTCTGGAATGGAGTTTTGACGATTCCAATATCTTCGTATGGTATTTTAAACTTAGGAGTGTGTCCGAATATTTATTTGGAGGTCCGTAGGTCATTTTGGCTTGAATTGGCGGAAGTTAGAAAGTTGAAAGTTTGGAAGGTTGAAAAGTTTGATTGCGAATTGACTTTAATGATATCGGGGTCGTATTTTGATTTCGGAAGTTGGAATAGGTCCGTCATGTCATTTATGACTTGTGTGCAAAATTTGAAGTCAATCGGAGTTATTTTGGTATGAATCGGCATTAGTTTTAGAATTAGAAAGTTCATAGTTTCAATAGGCTTGAATTGGGTTGCGATTCGTAGAATCGATGTTGTTTGATGTAATTTTTGGCCTCGAGTAGGTCCGTTATGTATATTGGAACTTGTTGGTATATTCGGACAGGGTCCCGGGGAGCCCGGGTGTAATTCGGATTGAATCCGGAACAATGTTGAACTTAATGCATTGCTGAAGCACTGTTGTTCTAGTGTCATCGCACCTGTGGAGGGTTTAGCCACATGTGCGGACACGCAAAAGCGAGAGGCTGATCACAGAAGTGAGGAGCTTTGGGCCATGCAGGAATCGCAGATGCGATGTTCCTTCCGCATCTGCGAGCTCGCTGGTGTGAGGATTGTGGTCGCAGATGCGGACATGGCCAGGAAGGCCTGGGATCACAAAAGCGGACAACGTCCTCAGAAGCGTGTGCGCAGAAGCGCCTTTTCTCTGTAGAAGCGTGTTTGGTTCGCAGAAGAGGAAAGTCATGATTTAAGTTAGAACCGCACTTGTGATGGTTTTTCTGCAGGTGCGGCGTCATAGATGCGACCCCTTGCCCGCAGAAGCGAAATCGCTGGGCAGAAATAGGGATTTTTTGAGGGTTTGATCTCATTCTCATTTTTTTGACTTAGAGAGCTCGGTTTGTGGCGATTTTTCGAGAGTTTTTCAAGGAAATCATTGGAGTAAGAAATTCTAACTCGGTTTTCGCTATATTGCACGAATCTATTGTTGTTTTCATCATTTAATTAGTGTTTTGAGTTGAAAATTTGGGAAAATATTTGTGAAACTCCTTAGGCTAAATTTTGGGGAATTAAAAGGTGATTTGAGGTCATATTTGAGTAATTCTTGCATGGTTGGACTCGTTATCGAATGGGGATTCGGATTTTATAATTTTGGTCGGGTTCCGAGAGGCAGGCTTGGATTGACTTTTTGACTTGAGTTTTTGTGTCTTTGTAAATATCGTAACTTTATTGTTCGAAATAGTTTTCAATAGTTTATATTTATGGTATGAAGTTATTGTGGCTAGATTCGAGCCGTTCAGAGTTGGATAATCAAGGAAAGGCTTACTAGTGGATTGAGTTAGCATGTTTCGAGGTAAGTGTCTTGCCTAACTTTGTGTGGGGGAATTTTTCCTTAGGATTGGTATTATTTTGTGATAATTGTGATATGTGAAAGCCGTGTATGCAAGGTGACGAGTGTGTACACGAGCTAAATGTAAAAATTATCGATTTTTGCTATGTAGATTCCTTTCATGCTTTAATTGAGTTACCTTAACATGTTATATTCATCATTATTAGTCTAACTTCACATGTCTTACGTGCCTTATCTCTTATTTGTTAAATTGTTCTTACCTGTTTAGTTGAAGTATTATCTCCTCTATTCCGTATTTATTATTTAATTATTGAGCTCTTTACCTGAAGTTGTTATTCTCGGAATATCTTGTTATTGAAATTGGTATTGAGTTATGAAGGCCGTAATCCACTTGAGGCAAAGTTGTAAAGTTGTGAAATACTATTCTTATTGTGTTATTCACCTTCGGTTGTTATTGTTGATACTCTTGTACATATGATGGTTGAGCCATAGGCTACTTGTTGTTAAAACTCTATTGTTGTTGGTTTCTTGGCAAGTTGTGATATTGGAAACTTGAGATGCGATTTGTGATACGTTGTGATATTGATACGCATACGGTGGTATAAGGTTTTTGGATTGAAACGCATGCGGTGAGATAAGATGGGCTTGATATGCATGTTGCTAGTAGGGGAACTACTTGAAGCCACGGGTGTGATAAGATGGGCTAAAACACGGGAAGCTATTTCGGAAAAATAATTTTCAAAATTATATGCAAGGCTCTCGGGTTGATATAAGAAAAGATTGTAAAATAATTTGTGATTTGAGATTACGAGGCAGTACCTCGGTAGTGATTCTTGTTGATACTCTTTTATTACTTTACTTGTGTTTTGTTGCTTGCTTCCGTGTTTTCTTCCGTGATGCATTATTTGTCTTGTTCAGTGTAGCCAATCTTATTATATTTCTTACTTGTTTCATTTCCAGTGTTATTATTATTACACTGTTAAATTACTCGTTCAGTTTTCTTATCTATTCCAGTAGGGCCTTGACCTGACCTCGTCACTACTCTACCGAGGTTAGGCTTGGCACTTATTGGGTACCGTTATGGTGTACTCATGCTACGCTTCTGCATATTTTTTTGTGCAGATCCAGGTACCTCTTACCAATTCAGGCACTAGCGAAAGCTCAGCTTAGGAGACTTCAAGGTATGCATGTCGGCGTCCGCAGACCTTGGAGTCCCCATCTACCTAGTCTATTTCATTTCCTTATCCTTTTATAGACAGTGATGTATAAAGGTGTTCAGTACTATCTTATAGAGCTTGTGACTTGTATTCACCGGATTGTGGGAAGTTGTATATACTGAGTTGCGGAGTTTCTTTATATTAGTTGTTGAGTTTTTGAGACTTTAATCATTAATTCAGTTATTTCTGTATAAATGTTAGGCTTACCTAATCTTAGAGACTAGGTGTCATCACGACATCGTACGGAGGAAAATTGGGATCGTGACAACAACGTGAATTCAAAAATTAGGAATCGTTTCTAGATTTTTGCGCTAGTAAAGGTTCAAAAATTAAGAATCATTCCTGATTTTTTTACGAGTAATGATTCAAAGATTAGGAATCGTTCCTGGGTTTGAAATTTCAGCAAATTTCTTAATTTCAACACAGTTTACCGGGGTTCCACTTGTTAAAACTTCAACTCTAGTACCGATTGCTGGAGTTGTATTTCGTATTTTTATTGAGGGCAAAAACGTTAATTTAATCAGACCAATAACTATTTTGCTATTACAATTTAAAATATGGCTAAACTCTAATAGCCGGCCAAAAAGTGACCAATCCAGTTTTTTTTTTATGGAAAAAAGAAGTTGTTATGTCAACTGACACTATCTATTTATTAGTAGTATTACTCTATTGTGAACACAACGAAAAAAAAAAGGAATATAATCAAAATTTCTCCATAAAAATTTCCTTTCTCCTGCTCTGTTTTTGTCTATTATAGCAATTGATTATTATATATCTATAATATCATTTCTCATATTCATTTTTATTTAGATGTTAGAAATAAAAATGACCCAAAAAATATTTTTTCCAGTTTTATGTGATAAAAGATAAAAAGTGTTTGACGCAGGAGGGAAACTTCTAGTAGTAATTAAGTGGCAACGGGGTTTCAAACTAGTCCATCCTCTAGTTGGTACTCTTTTAATCTCAACAAAAAATCTCCTCATCCTAACATAATATTTTTCGGAATTAAATACAAATTTTAATCTCCAAATATGTACAAGTGTTTTATTTAAAGCTTTACATGAGTTAAATTAAAGATTGCTTTAGGTCATAGGTTTAAACCAACGAACAATTCGTATTGTATACCACATAAAAAGATACCACGGTATCATTACAAATTTTCTACGTATTTTATTTTATACCAACCAAATAATACACGAGTACGATCCAAAATGCATGAGATCAACAATGGAAAGCACGTAGAAAAAGTATGTACAACTGGTCAAAGACAAAGCCCCACCTGAATTAAGGGCTCTATTTCTTTCGTCCGCTTGACTATACTTTAACGCAATATGAACAAATGTGGATATCATTTGGTAATTAATTAATGTTTTCGCTTAATTTAGTAGATACTGTAATTAATTAATTTGGCAAATAGGGAAAGAAAAAGAATAAATTTCCGCGTAGAGAGATTAGGACTGGATATCAAGACTAGTCCCTTGAAGGAAAAAAAAATACTCTTTTTGAAATCTTGAAAAGAAGTAACATCACAAAGAAATACTATATATAGTAGTACTATTTTTGTTTGACAAATACACACATTGGATTCACATCACCCTTTCTTTTCTTCCTCCTTCATATAAAACCTTTTTTCTTCTCTATCCCCTAATCTTTTCTTTTCGTTTCCTTGCCATTTTGTTAAGTAAAACTTACCTCTTTTATTTTTCTACATATTTTTAATTCAAACAAACATATACTACATAATTTATACATCTAGGGTTGTTAATAATATGGAGGGTCAACCTAATCTTTATAATCAGTATCAGTTTATAAGTCAGCAAAATTTACTGAATATTGATACAAGTGGAGTTGGGGTTGGAGATAGGTTTCCACAATGGAATATTCAAGAAACAAAGGATTTTTTGATGATTCGAGGAGAGATGGACCAGAATTTTATGGAGACGAAACGCAACAAGCTTCTGTGGGAAGTTATAGCCACTAAAATGAAAGAAAAGGGTTACAATCGCAGTGCTGAGCAGTGCAAGTGCAAATGGAAGAATCTCGTCACTCGCTATAAGGTATTCTTTTCATTCATTTTATATGATCGTGTTTAACATTAACTCTGCACGAATTTTAACCAAAAAAAAAGGCCTTTTTAAAACATATCGAAAGTATCTTTAGAACTTATGATTTTGAGCACACGATATGAGATTTTTATGGTTATAAACAGCATGTGATAAGAGTAAAATGACAATTTGTTAAAGTTATATAACATTAAATTATAAAAAAGTGTCGTGGGCAGACTAAAAATGAAAAAGTGTTACTCCATATAGAATGGAAAAGGAGTATGCATTGATCGATTTTCATTAAGAAACAAGAAGAGAATTGATGGATTCTTTACTATGTTTCTTTTCTAAGAATGTTCATTAGTATAAGTAGTTTAAATTTTAGTATTTCATTTTGACTTTCATCTTGATAAAGAGACTTCAATAAATTCATAGGGTTGTTGAGTTTCTACGACTTTTTAAAAGTTCTTAAATGAAAGTTATTATTCGTCCTATATGTATTTCTAGGGTTGTGAAACAACGGAAGCGGAAGCTCTAAGACAACAATTTCCATTTTACAACGAGTTGCTAGCGATTTTTATGGAGAGAATGCTAAGAATGGAGGCTGAAGAGGAGGAAAATGATGAGGATAGTGAAGAAGAAAAAGGTAGTAATAAAAAGAAAAGAAAGCTTAAGGGAAACACAAGTAGTAGTCGCAGTAGTAATGTTGCTAGTGGGAATTTAAAGGAAATTTTGGATGAGTTTATGAAGAAACAAATGGAATTGGAAATGCAATGGCAAAAAGAATATGAAAGAAGGGAAGAAGAGAGGAAAATAAAGGAGATGGAATGGAGACAAACAATGGAGGCATTACAAAATGAGAGGCTAATGATGGAAAAGAGATGGAGAGAAAGAGAAGAGCAATGGAAAATGAGAGAAGAAGCAAGAGCTGAGAAGAGAAATGCCCTTATTACTGCACTTCTCAACAAGCTTAGAAGTGAAGATACAAGTGCCATAAGCTAGCTTATAAGCTACACTACTTTTCCTACAAATATTTTTTTGAGAGGTTGAAATAATTCCCTCCATTTAGAGGGTGGAAAAAATGCTCCATGCATGTTAATTCTCTTTTTTTTCTTTGCAATTTATAAGAAAGTTTCGATCCGTTCTTTGATCTTAGACACTATTCTAAATTTGGTAGATAATGGATTAGTCCAACTTGTACGATCCTTCTCCTTTAAATATACATTAGATTTTTATTTGTGCAAATCTAATTCAAACCCGTCTAGACCAAAATCTTGGGGCTCTTTAAAGGTTCAGTCTCTACATTATACTTAATGTTTACTATTAGTATGCCAGACTATTTGCTTTATTATTGTTAAAAGACAATCTTCTCATATATTCTTGTGGAGAAGAAAGAAAAAAGAAAAAAAAGTGGGACAGGAATCTACCTAAGTATTACATTGATATTCATGCAACTGAAGGAACGATATTTCCACACTTGACTATATAGATCATATTTTACTCCTATAATGCACATACTCTATAAAACATTATGATATGAATATAGAGTTTACAATACATATAGTAATATTTCTGTAGACTACATTAAAATATCATTCTATAGTCTATTGTGAAATATATATAGTCGCATTTCATTAGCATTTTTTTATTGGTCTTAAAAGTTCTCTGATCTGTTTCTATAAATTACTTGGATGGATGAAATATAACATTCATGTATAAACATATTTCCAATGAGTGATTAGTGGTGGGAAAATGGATTTAAAAAAAATAGTTATCTACCCATATTATTTATTAGAAAATGGATTGGATAATGAAACTTTTAAAAACGGATCAAATGGATAAGACCATATTATCTACTTAGAAAATAGATAACTAATTAGTTTAGCTTTTACATTTGTAAAGCCTCAAATTGGGGGTTCCTCAAGTTTAGGAGACTAGCTGAAAATTCTCCCAAAAGTGATCATATTCAAGAAGTCATGTCCGTATTATCCGCCGGTAACCCATTTTTTATGGGAGAAATTCAAAAATAACCAGATTTACGAGTGGTCATTCAAAAATAGTCACAGTTTCAAAAGTCATCGAAATTTAGCCATTTTTCATGTAAAGATTAATCTGAACGAAAACACTGTTCAAAATTCGAAAAAATACTCCAGCATAATATACTGGAGTTCCAGCATAAGTATACTGGAACTCCAGTATATTATACTGGAGTTTGGAGTTCCAGTATACTTTGCTGGAACTCCAATATATTATACTGGACCGGTCTCTGTTGCAGCAAAATAATGGCTATTTTCAATGACTTGGCAAACGCTGGCTATTTTTGAATGACCAGTCCAAAAACTGGCTAGCTTGTGTTGTTTTGACATTTTTTATCTATATTAAATATGAATCGGATCGGATAATTTATCCGTTTTTTACATTACTCATCCTTATCCGACCCCACCCGCCCGTTTGCCAGCCCCAGCAGCGATACGCGTAAATGGATGTGATCAAAGCTTGGAGTTGGAAATCTCAAATATTGACACGTTTTTCCCGTGCTAGCCTGCTTGGCTGTCCTTAGTCTGCTAGGTTGTGATGGCATGTGCCAGCACAGTGTGTGTGTGTGTGTGTGTGTGTGTGTGTGTGTGTGTGTGTGTGTGTGTGTGTATATATATATATATATATATATATATATATATATATATATATATATATATATATATATATATATATATATATATAGATGTGTGTGTGTGTGTGTGTGTGTGTGTGTGTGTGTGTATATATATATATATATATATATATATATATATATATATATATATATATATATATATATATATATATACACACACACCACATACTAATTGCTAGATATCATTTACATACATTTTGGATTAAAATATCCACTCATGGATATTACATGGTTGCTAAATGATACATCGTTTACATCCACGAGAACATCTTACTATTAGATGCTAAAGTTTGTCATTTTTCATACATGTAGGAGTACTATTTACATATTGGCAAAAAGTGATTCATTTTTTGCGTTGTGTCTCGTGTCCTCCTTAGCAATCTTTGACCAAAAAGACCACCTGCAAAATCGTGAAGTAATGATTAAATGTTAATCCATATATTAGACTAAGCGCAAACTTGTCTTAGTGGTATAGTTCTTGTCAATTACATAATAAGAAAAACATTAGATGTCTTAAATTGGACAATTTAAATTTTTTATAATGGAACTGCAGATTTTATTTGTCAATTACACACCTTTTCAAATATTGTCTATCTTTGTGCATATGGTTAATTGTGCCTGAACTTTAATCAACTAAGATCAAAGAGTAATAATAATAATAACTCTGTCAAAGAAGCCAGAAAGAAAATAGCCATTGAAGTTGGCTGTAACATAGCTTTCAATCATAATCAAAGTAATGACTGAAGAACAAAGAGCAGGACTTTGAAGTTTTCAAGGTAGAAGAAAGAAAGGGACCAAATAGTTCTTCGTGTACACTTTTGGTTATTTAAAATATTAAACATGTTCGACCTTAACTTTAGTAGGTCTTTTCATTTTACAGTCATATCTCTTTGGCTAACTTGTTCTCTGTGTTGTTTTTTAATTTGGCTGCTTCGGATTTTAAAGGTGCGAAGTACCAGTATAATGCTTCAAAAATAATACAATTTGAAGAATCAAAAGCACATAGCAACTTATAAAATTATTGTGGTAAACTTTAGATAGCACTTATGTGTTTACCTTAACAGAATAAACCACGGATACTGGCACATAGAAGAACCAGAACTTGAGGTGTCTTTGAGGTTCAAAAAGAATGTGCGAGTTATTGAGAATGCATATGCAACATCTTATGTGAAACAAAATTAAGAGTAAAAGTAAAACTTAATTTTATCCAAGAAACTTTCAAGGCTCAAACCAGTCTCTTAAGCTGCCCAATAAGTTGGTAATCACCGAGGAAGGTATCATACCCAATAAGACAGATACATTGGATTTTGGGAAAATCTCAAAAAATTATTGTAGATTATGCTTGTAACTGACATACCTCTTTAAGACGCTATTTGTGCTCTTGCCGTATAAGGAAACACATTCACATGTTTTCACATATGTTCAATTGACCAGCCATTCTGTCAAGCATACATGAGCTTCATATGTGACATGTAATTCAAATCCAGTCATACTGCTATCCACTATCTATCCTGTAATGATAATCGAATTCGATATGAAATAAGTAATACTGTCTTCCTTAATAATCATAATTATAACCAAATCAAATGTTCAAAATAAAAACACAGAAGAGGTATTAAGCATGAGAACAATTCACTTAACAGATTACACAACTAAAAAACACCCTGTCAAAAGCTTGGATAGAATTTTTCATGAATAATTATGAGGAACCCGAAAATTGGTAAGATCTCAGCAAGCACTGGTCCAAGCTTTGAGGCACAAGTTTGTATATTCAAACTAAATGTTCAGGTGATGTTAAATCTATTTCATATACCTAATTTTCTTATATTCTCACCATTCTCCTACACAGTCGGGCAAATAAATAATGAATATTGTAGAATACTTATACTGCGTAGATTTCTCAAGAACTCAATGCAGAGCAAATTCTGTAAGCTTTTAATCAAGTGTCAATGTGTTCTTTGAAGCCTAAACCAACTATGGAGATACAATCAGTTTAATAATATAAATCCACCTAAATTGCTCAGAATGAGAACAATATTATAACTTTGAAGAACAAATCTCATTCTTAAGCAAATATCTGCCTTTTGTTCTGAATTCAAATGATATGATAGTAAACATAAAGAACAGATACTACACTCCACAATTTGCTTCTTGTTGAATAGTCTTGAGTTAACATTTGATTTCTTGTTGCAGGTTGTATTTGCAACTTTGTCAGTGTCTAATTAAGTGCATGATATTCTTAATTTTGAGACTTCTCACTTGAAAATACTTATCAATCACCTAATCCTATTTGGCAACATTATCATTATTCATTGCCGTATGGATATTAGCAGCCAATACACGCATTCTCAGAAATTACTGTTTTTCTTAAATTTTCTGTTCGTTAATACTTTAGTACTGAAGTCTTTAACGTGATTGTTAGTTCATGCATAAAGTTGGCATTATTTTCTATATGGCCTTCTTAATATTTCCTAGGCAAAATAGTTGACGTAGTCATATTGCTGTGCAGGGTATACTTACATCCCCTTCTTTTTCCCTTTCTTTTACCTGAGGCAGCTCCACACTGCATATATTGAAAATAGTTCATGGCTTCTACTGTATCAGGGCCTTGAACATAACTTTCGAGGAATTTTATTCACAAAGCTTCTGATATTGTCCGATTTGGTGCCATTAACATATTTATAGCTTATACACACTATTTATCTACCTAAATTCAGATAATTTAAGATTACAAAAGGTAACTCCAAACTACATCTCAGTATTACCCATGTAAACTTCCACCCATTACTATAATTGAAAGAATTATATCTCAAAATAGCCAATCAGCGGTCTGAAAACTCCAAACATGCTTACACCTTGGACAAATCACTCTGAGCGTTTACTTGGTTCGGATAGTCAAGAAGACGAAGTAGGAAACTGGAGGATAATAATACCAATACTATCAGATAAACTACAATTAAAAACTAAGAATTAATTACCACATGAAAACCCAAAAAAACTAAAATAACAAAACATTTGAGCAAAAGAGTGAGAATAAAAAAAAATTCAGAGGAATCTGAAATTGTTACCTTTCTCAAAATTGAAGCTTCAATTTGTTTTTTCCAAAATGGAGCTTACTCCGGATGCTACCAGCAGGAGAAATTCATTCCCTGAAAATCTAACTAAATGGAGTGTAAGACTTGATTTTCCTCCTACTGTGATTAAGAGCTATGGAGGGAATGAAAGAAAAAACACACACAACTATAAACAAATTGAAGCCAACTACCCACATCCATAAAAGAACCCAGGAACAATGAAATCCATGATAGGAGGAAAAGAAGCCAGAGCGAAAGCAATTATCTTGTACAAAATTGCGAAAGAATCTAAGAAAATACAAGTGGATGTAGTAAGTAAAGGAGAGAGACGGAGAAGACTATAGAGAAGGGGGGACGTAAGTATACCCTGACAGGGATTAAGGCCACGTTATGACAGTGGCTAGCAGATTGCTAGACACGTAAGTACCCCGAAATGCTAAGAGATTAAATGGCCAAAATACCCTCAGCTATGAATGTAATGACTAAAAACAGACACGTCGAAACTCTTTAAGCATGATGTAGTATAACATAAAAGGCGTCACAATGGTGGGCATTCTGAACCTAGATTTCTTCTCGAGACACATTACAAATGCCTCCATTATGAAGGCATAGTTTAGTGGAGACATCAACTGACATAACTCGTAGGGTGCTTGCTTATAGATCATGTCTAAGGTTTCTAATTCTTCAGTATATATCTTCCCTGTAACCAAAGAGGGAAACTAAGATAAACGCCAGAATCATTTAACATGCTTGAAATGCATCAAAAGACATACCTCTGCCCAAGGTAAAACCAATTGTTAGTTGACTTCGAGAAGTAGTGGGTCATCTCCATTGTGAGCAGGGAGAACTTTTGATACTGTCAAGTATAGTCAACAACAGTCATACCATCTTAGCTTTATTGGCCGATGAAGATTACCACTATAATCATAACACAGACACTTAACAGCCAAGAGATTGTTAGAAAGAAAAATGACCTCCTATAATAGGTATAGTGTCACTGAAGAGAGAACTTGTGAATGTATCTAGATCTTTATTGGCAGTTTTTCTAGTTCTTGCTTCTCGCTTTATTGGGTCTCTGGATTGTATTCAAAATTTTAAATCTTGAATCATTGAACCACATGATATTATCACGCTTGAGGCCTTGTTCTATCAATGGTTCATCCCACAGTATACACTTACACATATGATATATTAATCCAGCCACGAAAGAGAAAGAAAGAACTTAAATAGGTGAGAAAACTCACCTTGAAGCCTTGTTCATACACCTCAGGTAATTGTAGGCATCACAACTGAAAATGCTATAATATTAGACATATTTGTCGTCCTCGTACAGTCTCTAAGATCTGGGAACCTAAACATCCGTGAGAAATATAACTTAAGAGATAAACTATAGAGCATTCAGAAAAAAAATAATATTAATCAATTTCGAAATAAGAAAGAATCAATGTATCATCTGTTGACAGAATGCAAGTTTGCAATTAAAACTACCATAGATGGGGAAAGTACTATAAAGAAGAAATAAAGAGATGTGAACTTTATGTCGTAGCCTTCTTATGTTCAGCGTTGCGAGATAAAAGAATCTGCCGGCTTTATCAAATGGCAAATCATTGATAACTAAGCTTGAACAAGCACCCAGAAAATTAGTCGGAATGTTTATTGGTTCAAAAAATTTTAAAACAGATTTAAAGCAACCAAAAATATTATCACCTAAAGAGTATATAAAGGCCAGCTACTAATGCTCTCTGTGTGTCTATGAATAACATATTCCTATTTCCTAATATCAAACCGACAAAAATTGAGCACTTTTGGCTTTTTAAAACATGCAAACATGCTACTGAAAAAATTAATTTCTTTGAATAACATATTAGTTGAAATGTCAAAGTAGTAAATACAAATTTCAGTGATTTCACAAAATAAAATAAATCCAACCAAAAAAAGTTCGAATTTGATTGCTATATCAACCTTTAAACAAAAGGCATAGAAGAGTCCTCAACTTTGTTCCTCTTCCACATGTTTTATCACTTTCTTCCAATTTTTGGTCAGATCTAGGCATGGATCAATAGAGGTGAAATTTTTCAGTAGGGTTTACCTAAAAATGGCCGAGAAAACTCCAGCACTATAAACTTCAAATTATTTATCAATAATATCAAGAAGCGAAACCCTAAGATTATTCACTAATAAGCAAACAAACAGAAGATCACCATTTATCGGAACTACAATCGTTGGGATCGTCAAATCCATGCACTGGTGAATTCGTGCTAGCAAAAGAAATCGAGGAAAGCATTGAGGGATTCTGGATAAAGACGTTGAAAACAGATGGATTAGCTAATTAAGTTCGAGCATGGCGATGAAGAAAGAGAGGAGTGGACCACGAAGAAGGGAGATGAACCAGAGCAACGGTGGCCAAATGATACGTGGCTACTTAGGTTATCTGAAAAGACAACAATATCCTTAACTTTTCCTTAAAGGACTTTAAGCACACATGTCGAAACACTAGCTTTTCTAATATATATAAAAAAAAAAATACTTGTGCCCGTTCCCATTATTTTCTGAAATAGATAGCACATAGAAGGGCAATTACATATTTCATCATGTTTATGCTATTGGCATTTAATGGATACAGCATTCAGTTTACTGGAAACAATATTAAGGAGTACTTTCTATGGTGGCAGAGTCAGCATTTATAATTCATGAGTTCTATATTTGCCAACGGACTCATAGTTCATTTTAATTACTAAATTTATAATTAAATATTTAATTAATTTTTTAATACAAATACAGAATCTAATCAAAATTTATTGAATCCAGCCAAATCCGGAGCAATAACAATTAGCAAATGGAATGAACTTACGCCTAAAGTATCAATCATATAAGGTAGTGGACGAACTCCTAGTAGAGGGAGATCACTCGGTTAATTCACCTTTTTTTTGAAAAACTATGTAGGAGAATTGTTTTTATAAAGACTGTAGAATTGGCTAGGTGCTATAGCTAAATAATACACTTCATTTATTATAGCCATTTTTTATATTTTATAATAAAGTACAAATATATAAAATTGATCCCCAATTTTTTCCCACAACCCTATCCCTCTTCTCCTTCAACTTACTCTCCATTTCCCTCTCTCTTCGCCCTCGAAGGCTGCTGTCCGGATCCGGTGTCAGATCCAGATCCAGATGGTGATTTGCTTGGCCGGCGTTAAAACAAGTTTTCCGAACAGAACGAAATCTGTGAAACCTTAGCCGATTGATTGGATATAAGAGCCTTTTTTTTACAAATGCAATAAGCCATGATAGATCTGCAGGCATCAAATGCTATTTGAGTACTCAACGCCCAATTTCTTTTTGTTGAAGCTTTTTCTTTTCAGTTGAAAATGAAAGAGTTTTAATATCCAGATCCGGCGTTAGATCCAGACGATGGAGGCTGGTGATGTGTGGAGAGAACGGGGTGGTGATTTGTTTGGCCGGAAGACGTTATCTCCGGGAACTTTTTCTCTTATTTGCTATTGAGTCACATATAGGGGTGCCAAACGGGCGGGTCGGATCGGATATAGAACGGATAAAAAGCGGTTAATGAAAAATCGGATAAATTCTCCGACCCGACCCATATGTGATACGGATAAAAAACGGGTTAACCGGCGAATAATATAGGTAACCAAGTTATCCATGACTTCATCAATATGATCACTTTTGGGAGAATTTCTAATTTATTAAACTTAAGGGACTTCCAATTTGAAGCTTTACACATATAAAAGTTAAACTCATTAGATATTCATTGGTTATATATTTTATAAATGAATAATATTGTTCTTATCTATATTTGACCCGTTTTTAAATAGTTCATTATTCAACCTATTTTTTAGTGAATAATATGGGTGGTTAACTGTTTTCTTTTAATCATTTTGCCGCCCCTAGTCACATACATTGATAGAAATATTTTGTACAAATATATTGTATTCTGTACAAATATACTCAAATTTGAGTGTATTATGTATTTTTCAATGCAAATACAATTAATTTTCTTATATTTTTGAATGTATTTATCTGTTCTGAAGGTTATTGTTTCTGGCATATCTCCGTATTTTTTGAATTTTTGTTGTTCGAATACAACCGAATTAAATATAGTGTAAAAGTAGCTACAGATGAATACAGTAAATTAAATACAACCGAATATCATTGTTTTGTAATTTTTTGTTGTTTGAATACAGTTGAATTGAATACAATATAAAATTGTTGAGAATGAATATTACCAAATTGAATACAATGTATACAACCGAACTGAATAGAGTACTGGTATACACCCTATTTCTTGATTTTTTATTGTTCGAATATAACAGAATTCAATACAGTGAAATTGAATACAATATAAATATATAAACACAAATATATCCTAATTGAATATAGTGTATACAATCGAATTGAATACAACAACATAAATTGCATGACGAGCAATTAGTAGTTACGGAATATAATTAACTAAATTATAGTTATGCCCAGCAATAAGGCATCAAACAATAGTTATTTCCGAAAATTCTCCGTACTTTCTTTTGATGCTCTCATCAGGAGATTCGCAAATAGCTTTTAATTTTTGATCATCTGTACTTATCACACGGCACCTTCTCTAATATTCATGCACTCGACCCTTTCATTTTTAGATACAATTATTCTGCGCATTTCATAAATTATGAATTTTAGAACTTCGTAGTTCTACTTTACATATTATCAAGATACAAATATTAGTCACAATTTCGCTCGGCATTTATTTGCTAGAACGTGATAACGCCACAAAAACGTTTCCACTTTTCAGAATTTGCTTTTTGGCACGCCCAATCAAGCTAGTTTAAATTCAAGGACAAAGTTTCCACAAAGTTTTTGTGGTAGAATAAAAATATTATTCCCTCCGGTGCATTTTAAGTGATTTTTTCGCTCTTTATACATACATTAAAAAATTTATCTTTTAGCATTAATTAACAATAAAATTGACAATATTAATCTTAATTTGCTCATTTGAAATATAACAAACTACTCCTAGGCTCTTTACTTTAAGGGCAGATGTTAAAAGAAAAAGTTAATTTCTTCTTGATATCTGAAAAAATTAAATATTATAGACCATAAAAAAATAAACGCCAAAAAATCACTTAAAGTAGAACGGAGGGAGTATTGTTCTATAATGAAAAAGACTTCTTCGGAACATCCGCATTACTTTTTAGAAGCACAACAAACCAAAGTAAAGGGTGATAATCCTTTATACTATACTTTATGACTAAAAAATCGTTCTAAAGAGGATTTTTCATAAATCACTATTGTTTAGTGGTTATTAACTTTCTATAACTACCATATATATAATTACTTTTTATAGCTACTATTTAGTTGTTATGCGATTGTATTGGATGTATTCGTGCTACTATATTCATGAATACTATAGCGGAATTCGCCTAAAAAATAGAGGAGCCCAACTGTGCGACTGTATTCATTATATTCGCTTTACTGTATTCATGAATACAATTAGTAGAATTCGCCTAAAAATAGGGAGTCTGGCTGTTTAATAACGGAAAGATGATCAATTAGCGTGTACCACTCCTAATTTAACTCAACAAAATCAATTCTACATAAATTTCGCTGCTACTGTGATGTATTCCATGTATTTACGCGACTGTATTTATAAATACAGTGAGGTAATCAAGAAATAGGATCTATACCGTTCTATTCATTTCGACTGTATACATGGTATTCAATTCACATATATTCATTATTCATTATTATACATTGTATTCAATTCGAATGTATTCAACCAACAAAAAATTACAAAACACTGTGATATTTGGTTGTATTAAAAAAATACAGACCTTCGGGATACATAAATACATGCAAAAATAGTGACCGGATGTCGACTTATGTGTAAACGATCCTGAAATAGAGCTTTGATGATTTCAATAGCTCCCTATGGTGATTTTGAAATTAGGAGCGTGTCCGAAAAATTATTTGGAAGCTCGTAACTAAATTAGGCTTGAAATGGCTAAAATAGAAATTTAGGTTTGGAAGTTTGACCGGGGGAGTTGACTTTTTGATATCGGGGCCGGAATCTGATTCTGAAAATTTGAAGACCTCCAATATGTTATTTATGACTTGTGTGCAAAATTGGAGGTCAATTGGTCTTGATTTAATAGGTTTCGGCATTGAAGGTAGAAGTTAAAAATTGTTAGTTTTTTATTAGGCTTGAATTGGGGTGTGATTCATGTTTCAGTGTTGTTCAATATAAATTGAGGCATCGACTAAGTTTGTGTCATATTATGGGACTTGTTAGTATACTTGGTTGGGGTCTCATGGGCTCGGATGAGTTTTGGAGGAGTTTTTGGAAGAGTTTGGTGTTTTGAGCATAAGCATTATCCAAAGGGCCATTTTTAGTTCTAGAGATCGAAATTCGATTTCGAGACTTCCAGGATTTTGATAATAAATTATAGGAGTGATCTGGAAAGTTTGGTCTAATTTCATCAAGTCGCGATTGACGTTTTAGCACGAAACATGAGTTAATTGTTTAACGAGCAAAATTGGTATCGCATTAAGCAAATGAGCTCTGAATTGAGTTTTGATTGAACGACTAGGTTCGTATTATTATTTGTGACTCATAGGAACAAAAGTCGTCGAATTCCGAGTTCGTATGATGGAGTTAGAGCCTTTTTAGTAAAAAAATAATTGTTGGTGCAAGCAAGTTCTAGTGTGGACTTTTAGTGACGGAAAATGGGCTTTTAGTGACGGATGGGTAGAAACTTAAGGATCAAAAATGGTCATTTCCTTCATTTCGTTTTGGATTTTTGGAGCACGGCTCTTGGGCGATTTTGAGGATTTCTTCACGACTTCGACTTGGGTAAGTGTCCTATATCCAAAAGTGATTATATTTCATAAATTCATGGTTAGATTCATCATTTATTTCGGATTTAAATGGAAGAAATTAAGATTTTTGCAAAACTTTTCAAGAACGAAAATTTTAGAATTGGAGGTCGAGTTTTTATCGGAATTTGATAAAATTGGTATGGTTGGACTCGTAATTGAATGAGTTGTTGAATTTTGTGAGTTTCGTCAGATTCCGAGACGTGGGCCTCACGGGCGATTTTTGAGTTAAATTTTTGATTTTGTTGGAAAATTACTATTTTCATATTGAATTAATTCCTATAATTAGCATTGACTGAATTGAATTAACTGTGGCTGGATTTGAGGCATTCGGAGTCTGATTCGCGAGGCAAAGGCATAGCATAATAAAAAAATTACATGGTTCGAGGTAAGTAAAAGTTCTAAATTTGGTCATATAGGTACGAAACCCTAGATTATGTGTTATATGATTGATTTTGAGGTGATACATATACTAGGTGACAGGCGTGTGTAGTTGAATAATTTGTTGTTATATGTACATTCTCAATGTAAGTAGAGAAATTGAACCACAAATCATGTTTAGATTATGTGTTGGCATTGTAGGGACCCACAAAGGTCGTGTACATATTGAACTATCTACTTGACTGTTGTTTTGTACTCAGTCACAATTTACTTATTTATTTTATCTCAGTCTCTATTGTTCATTATTGATGCATCATATCATTGTTGTTTGGGTTGATTTCATGATTATTAAGAGCCCGAGAAACTAGAGAGATTTATGACTGAGTGAGGCTGACGGCCTGATTGTGAGATATTATATTATAGCACGTGAGTTGTCCGTGCGGATCCATATATTATATTATAGCACGTGAGTTGTCCGTACGGATCCATATATTATACTATAGCACGTGAGTTGTTCGCGCGGATCCAGATATTATATTATATCATGGGTGGTGTCCGTGTAACACGTGAGTTGTTTATGCGGATCCAAATATTGATACTATAGCACGTGAGTTGTCTGTGCAACACGTGAGTTGTCCGTGCGGATTATAGCGCTTGGGCTGTAGGAGCCCCTCCGGAGTATGTATACTCCCTAGTGAGCGCATGTATCTCATGAGTGCGAGTGCTGAGTGCTGAGTAGAATGGAATGGCTGAGTGACTGTGGTCCTGAGATGATGCATTTGATTTCATTATTGTTGCACTTCAGCTGGCATAAATCATTGTTTTTTTTTTTGAAATTTCTGAGAGATATTACCTTATGTTTCAGTTTAACTTGACATGAAATTTTGTTTTGGCCTTAATTGTTAAACTTGAAAGCATGCCTACTTTATTATGTTGGAAATTACTATAACTGGACTCAGTTGTGAAGCTCGTCACTAATTTCAGTTCCTTATTTATTATTGTTACTTGCTGAGTTGGTTGTACTCATACTACACCCTGCACTTCGTGTGCAGATCCAGGTGATCCCGGACACAGTGGGTATTGATTCTTTCACAAAGTTGATTTTTCCGAGATTCAGAGGTAGCTGTCATATTTCACAAACCTTGTCTCTCCTTACCTATCCTTTTCTTTATTGTATTTAGTCTCAGATTATTATAGACCGTGTTTTCCAGACTTGTAATGTATAGATGCTCATGTACTCAATGACACCAGGTTTTGGGAGTGTTTGTATTGGGATTTGCGAGATTTTTGGTGTTATATTTAAACATCATGTTTTCAAACTTAAAGGAAATCGTAGGTTATTGATGTTTTCAACTTGCCTGCTATTGAGATAGGTGCCATCACGACATGTTAGGATTTTTGGGTCGTGACAAGTTGGTATCAGAGCCTAGGTTACATATGTCTCACGAGTCATAAGCAGGTTGAGTAGAGTCTTTCGGATCGGTACAGAGACATCTGTACTTATCTTCGAGAGGCTACCGAATCCTTAATAAAAATTTCATTTCCTTGTATTCTATCGTGTGGAATTGATTCAGCTTGAAACATAACTCTTTGAATTCCTTCCACGCATTCGTGTGTGCATGTGAGCGCTCGGTATCAGTTGTGCATCACAGGCTTGTGATTTCATGAACAAGATTCGAGATGAGTATTATGTGTTTTGATTATGGGCCATTCTAGAGGACTTGAGGCCAAGGTTACACCGCAGCTTAAGCTCAGTAGTTTCGGATGTAAGAACTTGTGCGTTTGGACTTATGCGTCGGTAATATCTCTATGAGTGGAATTTGAGGCTCGATGGGCGGCTGAATGACTATATGATGAGTATGGTGTGAATGCGGTATATGTTCAGGTGGGTTGAATGAGCCGAATAAAGTTTACTTGTCACTCAAGAGTCTGCTAATGGGTACTTGATTCCTATTTTTATGTGACGTACAGTTTTGATTTGTGAGTGCGTTGAGGGATCTGTCATGCTGTTTAATTATGGAGCAAAGTAAATTTTCATGTCGTGTTGATGAGTTCAAACTCAGAAATATTAAGTGATTCCGTGGTAATTGTGGATGTGAAAGGGTATAGCAAGATACCAATTTGAGGCTAAGCAAGTGGGTTATCTCTATCACGACCCAAAACTAACCTCTATCGTGATGGCGCCTATCATGGAACTAGGCAAGCCGACTCATTTCCAAAACAAACCGATATATTTTCATTTCAAAGATAATTTCAAGGTTATTTGACATAAAATCTCCATTAAAAGAGTTCAAATCAAAGAAAAACATAAGTGCGGAAAAGAAAAGCCCGACATCGGAGTGTCACTAGTCATGAGCATCTGCTACAATCTGTTTAACAATATCAAGGCTAACTCAGCCTGGAAAATAGCTAAATACAACTAGAGGAAGATAAGAGGGAGAAGAGCAGGGGCTGCGATCGCCAAATAGCTACCTTGCTATCTCCAAGAAAATCTGCAACCAGAACACTCAATAACCGCTACTGTGTCCAGCTACACCTGAATCTGCACACAAGGTGCATGGAGTAACGTGAGTACACCAACTCAGTAAGTAACAACAATAAATAAAGACTGAGCAGTAGTGACGAGCAATAAAGCATATAACATTCATATCATGAAATCTCAGTAAAGTACAACATGCTTTAAAAATCAGTGTTTGAATCGAATCATCTCGTTTAAACCCGGTTCCAGTAAAAATCATTTAAAGATATTTTTCTAACAGTTTTTCAAACCAAGGCTCAATGCAAAGGTGAGCAAAAGAAATGATGAAATCATAAACAGTCCCTCGGGCAAAACATCACTCATAACAGCCCCTCGGGCAAACCTCACAGTCACTCGTGCCACTCGGGCATACCTCACAATCACTCTTGCCACTCAGGCATACCTCACAATCACTCATGCCTCCCAGTCACTCGGCACTCGCACTCAGTAGGTACCGGCGCTCACTGGGGGTGTGTACAAACTCTGGAGGGGCTCCTTCAGCCCAAGCGCTATAATCTGCACGGACAACTCACGTGCTATAATAATAAAGTATGCTGCAGGCGGGCAGCCCCGATCCACACTCATCCTCACAAATCAGGCCCTCGGCCTCACTCAGTCATAAATATGCTGCAGGCGGGCAGCCCCGATCCACACTCATCCTCACAAATTAGGCCCTCGGCCTCACTCAGTCATAAATATACTGTAGGCGGGCAGCCCCGATCCACACTCATCCTCACAAATCAGGCCCTTGGCCTCACTCTGTCATAAACCTCTCAAGCCACTCGGGCATTTCAGTAAAACAGGGCATTCAACCCAAAACATTTATATGCATCAAAATAGAGTCATAAAACTGAGTTATGCGGTAAACAAGTATAAACATGACTGAGTATATATTTTCAATCAAAAACAGTGAGAGGATGGTAAGAAACAACCCCTAAGGGTCCAAATAGCACTGGCGCAAGGCCCAAACATGGCATTCGGCCTAATTTATAGAAATTCTTTCTAAAACATATAAGTATCAAATGGTTTCAACAAAGTATGCAACTTTACAGTTGCTATGGGACGGACCAAGTCACAATTCTCCAACAGTGCACGCCCACACGCCCGTCACCTAGCATGTGCGTCACTTCAAAATAGTAGAATGATACGAAATCCGGGGTTTCATACCTCAGGACCAGATTTACAATCGTTACTTACCTCAAACCATGAAATTCTTATTCTGCAATGTCCTTTCCTCGTGAATTGGTCTCCAAACGCCTCGAATCTGGTCATAAATAATTCGTTTCAGTCAATAAAATTCATTGGAATTAAATTCACAAGATAAAAATGATTTTCCATAAAAATCCAAAAATTAGCTCAAAAATCGCTCGTGGGGACCACATCTCGGAACTCGACAAAAGTTATAAAATCCGGAAGCACATTCAACCACGAGTCTAACCATACCAATTTTACCAAAATCCGACCCCAACTCGACCCTCAAATCATTAATTTAAACCAAGAGGGTTTTCAAATTTTCACAACTCAATTCACCAATTAAATGATAAAAATAACCACGGATTCGGGTAATTTAATCGATATTGAGTTAAGAACACTTACCCCGTTATTTTCTCTGAAAATCACCCAAAATCGCCTCAATTCCGAGCTCCAAATCGCCAAAAACTGAAAATGGGACTTCAGAACTTAAACTCACTGCCCAGACTTTTCTTCTTCGCGAACGCGGTCAGTGCCTCGCGTTCGCGAAGCACAAAATAGCTCCCGTCCAAATTCCTCCTTCGCGAACGCGACATCACCCTCGCGTTCCGAAGCACAAAAATGCCTCTGCCTCAATGCCTTCTACGCGAACGCGTTCAACCCATCGTGAACGCGATGCTTCGTTCCCTCTCACTACGCGAACGCGACACCCCCTACGCGAACGCGTAGACCAATTGCTTGGGGGTCTTCGGCTGCTTCCTCTCTTCTTCGCAAATGCGTAACACCTCTCGCGTTCGCGATGCACACCCAGTCCACCCTTCGCGAACGCGAAGAGCAAATATGCCAGCCTCTCAGTTCCTCTTCGCGAACGCGAGGCTCCACTCGCGAACGCGATGAAGGAAACCAGATGGTGCATCAGAAAAATTCCAGCAGAGTTCCAAGTCCAAAATCCAACCCGTTAACCATCTGAAACTCACCCAATCCCCTCGGGACCTCAACCAAATATACCAACAAGTCCTAAAACATCTTACGGACTTAGTCGAACCCTCAAATCACCTCAAACAACACTAAAACCATGAGTTATATCTCAATTCAAGCCTAATGAACTTTGAAATTTCTAATTTCTACAAACAACTCCGGAACCTATCAAATCACATTTGATTGACCTCAAATTTTGCACACAAGTCATAAATGACATAACAGAGGTATTCTAATTTTCAAAATCGGATTCCGACCCCGATATCAAAAAGTCAACCCCCCGGTCAAACTTCACAAAAATAAAACTTTCGGCATTTCAAGCCTAATTCCTCTACGGACTTCCAAATAATATTCCGAACACGCTCCTAAACCCAAAATCACCATACGGAGCTATTGGAATTATCAGAATTCGAATACAAGATCGTTTACACATAGGTCCATATCCGGTCCACTTTTCTAACTCAATTTTTCAATTATGAGACTAAGTGTCTCATTTCACTCCGAGTTCCTCCCATACCCGAATCAACTAACCCGATATAATATAATATAGCTGAATAACACAAAAGAAGTAGAAATGGGAAAAACGGGGCTATAACTCCCGAAACGATCGTCCGGGTCATTACATCCTCCCTTACTTAAACATATGTTCGTCCTCGAATGTGCCGAGAGTTTTTCAAAAAGCCAAGAAATGGCTGTGTAACTTTCCAATGCACATACCTGGGGGTGATCCCACATCACCCTATCCCATACAGGTCCGATAGCACAGCAAAACTGAAATTCCTATATTCAACCTAGCCCACAAGCCTTCGAATTAAATTTCCGACATCCGAAATTTCTTATAAGATCAGAAGTTCGCATCTACATACCGTATAAGTCTGAACAAGTTGTACCAAAAGCCGTACCCATAACTCAAATACTCAAATTCAAATACCGCATAGCTCGAATGCTCGAAGCAATGATTTCAAATCACAGTATCGATTCAAATCAACCTAGTGGTGGTAATAAGCATCATATCAGACAAAACCTTATTCTAAAACCTTCGTACACTGCCGATGATGAAAGAAACATACCGAATTCATAACCATTCATTAGACCAACAGGTTATGGAGCTCCCGTTCCTTCTACAAGAACTATAGCTAGGCGACTTCCGATATTATCCTCCCAATTATACCACAATCAAATCTGATAGCATCCATTCTAGGCCCAATGACCTCGTCTCATCCAATACGACCACTCTAATGACATGACACATCAATACAATCTAAAGCCACAACCCATGCAATCCGTGCACCAGATAAAAATATTCCAAATGTACCCAATCATAACAATGACCCAAACAGGAGAACCATTCCGCAAGCTCGACGAGTACCACCTCGACGCAATGCTAAAAACCCATCATACACCGCAGAACCATAACACACGAATCTTACACGAAGGATCATATTTCCACATCACTCTGCTGCAATACGCGACCCTATCCAAATACTGGTCCATACGAAAAAACCTCAAGCCACCCTGCTAAAATCAATAATCATGCGCAATTCGACATCAAGTGCCTAAAGTGAATTACCATAACCACAGAGAAGCAAACGACACCATGCCACATAAAACCCGAAAGGACATAACTAATACGCTATCAACCAAGCAATATCCAATACTATTCTCGCTCAAATTACGCTATAAGGCCACAATAGAACCGCACCATATGTGCATATAACCACGAATCGCAATTCCTCGTAGCATAGAAGAGTAACTCACAGATCATTTCAGAACACGAATAAGCTTCACATCAACCGAAGGGCACATCCTTCAACAATAGCAGTATGGAGCCAGCAATCCGGCTCAGTGTAGAATACACATCCTAATAGGGCCTACCAATGGGCCCCCAAATCAACTATGGTCAGCCACCAATAGATAAACAACCTCCAAAAGTCCACAATGACGGAATCATAATACCTTCTATCATCTAGCTAGCTCCGGCCACAACTTCACAGTCCACAATCATGAAACAATCTGCTCCTGAGAACTCCAAATCTCCAATTCCATAGAACACATGAATCACCATATTTGATTCCACCTCCACCGCCCGAATGCCTAACACCTCTCTCATACACAATCATCCCACGAGAAATACTTAAAATTCTTCAGTGCCACCTCGCAAAAATTTGAATATCAACAGTCGATCAACCAGGAGAGTGTCGCAATACCAGCAAAGTACCCATAAATCAAAACACACTGCCCCTTCTGAAATGTACACTCTCATCAAGCTATACCAGATAGTAATATCATTTACCTAGTCATCGAAAACCGTTCATGCTGCCTAAGAATTTATGTCCTTCCCTTCAAAACTGAACTGTGACCTTGTACATGTAAATCATATTCCCGCACAACATACCACATCTATTATGCCATCGTGTGACAAGCATAAGAATTCTATTATCAACTCTGAGTCACTAGAAAATTACATACCTTAATAGTCAGAAACCTCTTTCTTTCTTCTTTCAAGGAGAAAATCATAACACACAACACGTTCCGTACATCGGTAGAAAATATCCGGTTCAAACCATGGTAGAACCTATCATGAACACTTTGAAAAATATTCGCACATAACCAAGCTATCTGAACTGAATTCCTCTAACTCCACCAAGCCACACGGGTTGCCAAATTAAAGAGCATTGCCACGAAACACCTGTAGATACTAGCCACATCATAAGTACCCAAAGAACCGATCATACCCATTACTGTGCTAACCCAACCTACTACCAAGCTGTCCTATTTCTCCAAGTTCTTTCTAAATTGCCTTCAAATTGCTACTTTTTCCTTGTTAGAACACTACTATCCTTAACTAAAACTTACCCCACGAACTCTAGCATAGAATCACACCGCCCTAAGGCTTATAAGCCGCCGAATTCACTTTTTATGTATTCCAAAGGTTCCACAACCAAAAATGCTTACTCCGAAGAGGCTTTATGTGAATCTAAAACTGTTTCCTTCACCTTCTTGATACTGAAATGCATAATTCACAATGATATAAGATGCCACGAGTCTCAACACCGTTCAATGCAACTCCCAGTTTTCTAGCCATATTTATAAATCTTGAATCCATTGTAACTATTCTCGAATTAACCGACCAAATGGACCGAAACGACCTGTGCCCCATTAGCATACCAACACCCAAGGGAATAAAGAGTAACCCACACTTCTATACAACCGAGCAAATTCCTGCTTCATGTACACTACATTCTCTGTGAATAACCACTCAATTATTTTATGGTCCTCCTATAACCATAGAGTGTAATACAACTTGTGTCCAGAAATTCCTTTACCCGAGTCATCCTCGACCTCTGCAAGTCATAACTGATTTACCGGTATACCCCGAACCAAAACTAATACGACCCATAACCGTGCAATCAACTCATCGATAGCAGATTCCCTCACTTAGCCTTAAGCTGTAATTATATAAAATTAGAACCCGTAAGGATTTCTCCTTCTTAATTACCAAGGTCTCGCATCGTTAACCTACCAGACTTCTCGAAGTTTTTTATTAAGCCTTTCATGAACATTCTAAATCTCCAGCCAGAATCACACACGCGACCTCCTACCGGATAGCAAGTAATATTCCTCGCAAAGCTTCATCAACATCACGCCACCGCTAGCTGCACACATAACGAAGCTATTTCAACTCTTGGAATCACAATCCGAGTCCGATATCAATAAAGTCAAATTCACGGTCAAACTTTGGAATGTTTTCATCATGTTGTACGGTATCACATTATTCATGATTTCTCTCACATGTTGACAGATGAGCATAGTGATGCATTTGTTTTATACTGGTTATCTGGGAAAGAAAATGAGATATTTTATTTATCATTGAAAGGATTTTTGAAAAATTACTGTTTTCAAACTTATTCATATTTTTGGTAATCTTTGGTATACGATTCAGATTTTCATTGATGTACTTGAAAGGCATAACTATTTTCAGAAGTCATGATTTAGCTGAGCCTTTATTCTTGAGTTACTTCTGGTATTACTTATTTAATATTGTTATGAACTATTGTTGGTTATGGAAGTTGGACTCTGACCTTGGTAGAAGCTCGTCATTACTTTCAACCTACGGCTAGGTTTGTTATTTACTCAGTACATGGGGTCTGTTATACTGATACTACACTTCTGCACATTGTGGACAAATATTGGTTGTCGTTGTTGCTGTGCTCGATGGTTGCGGGATCTGAAGATGTACTTGCGTTCCTGTTATAGCTGCCTCTTGTTCAGGGTAGCCTTAGATTTATAAAAGCTATGTTTATGTATTATTCAAACAGACTATGTATTATTTCATTTTCTCTTTGTATACTCTATTCTTAGAAGCTCATGATTTATACTACCAGTTCTTGGGGATATGTATTGGTTTTAGATATTTTCTTTTAATTAATTTCATTGGAATTGGATAGATGGAAATTGGCTTACCTAACGGGTTGGGTTAGGTGCCATCACGACTAATAGGATTTTGGGTCGTGACAAGGTGGTATCAGAGCTCTAGGTTCATAGGTTCTACAAGTCATGAGCAAGTGTCTAGTGGAGTCTTATGGATCGGTATTATGACGTCCATACTTATCTTCGAGAGGCTACAGGGCATTTAGGATATATATTTCCCATCTTTCTTTCCTTATCGTGCAGGTTTGATTCATCTTGGGACATAACTCTTTGAATTCCTTCCACGTATTCGTATGCGCACATGAGCGCTTGATATCAGTTGTGTATCGCCGGCTTGTAATTTCAGGGATGATGTGCGAGATGTGAATTCTATGTTTTGGTGATGGGCCAGTCTGGAGGACTTGATGCCATGATTAGACCGTAGTTTAAGCTCGGTAGCTTCAGTTATAACTTGTACAATTAGACTCATATGTCCGATAATGACCCTACAGTGGAATTTGTGGCTCGATGAGCGGTGGAATGGCGGTATGATGGGTATGATGTGACCGCGGGATGTGTTAAGATGATTTGAATGTGACGAGAAGTGTTTCCTTGAAATGTAAAGAAATGGCCATTGGGTGCTTGATTTTCATTTTAATGTGACGTACAGTCTCGAGTATGAATGTTTTGAAGGATCTTTCATATTATTAAATTTTGGGATAAATTAAATTCTCATGTCTGGGTAATAAGTTGGACTCAGATTAACTAAGTGATTGCATAGTAATTGTGACTGCGAAAAGATATAACAAGATGCCAATTTGAGGCTAGGGAGGTGGGTTATCTCCTGGAGAGTAATCTACATAGGTGTGCTCCTTATATGTGAGTGGAGAGTTACTTTTTCCGCCAGCAGGGTGTATGTGTGGAGATTTGAATTTGAATCTGGCTGAGAAAGTTGACTTGAGTGTCAAGAGAATGATTGCGAGCTTAGTAGATGATTTGGGGTATTTTTATGGTTGGCGTTGTATGAGCTTGAGAAGAATTTTTCGTTGAGCTGACGGAAGTATTAGGGCAGTAGTATAGTATGGATATTGTGAGTTATGGAGTGTTTAAATTTATGGCTTTGAGCCAAGTGGGGGAGTCTGTTGCAGACGGCTTAATTTCATGGTTATATATTAAATTTTAGTTTTGGTGTGAGGCATACTTGTAGATTAGTTATGACTTGCAGAGATGGAGTTCGAGAATGACTTGAGTAAACGAATTCTTGGATACGGGTTATATTGTACTTTATGAGTATGTGAAAATTATGGGATGAATGAGTTGTTATTTTCAAAATATGTAGTACGCACAGAGTATGAATTTGATTGGGGGTATTAGAGTAGTGTTACTTCTTTGAGTGTTATTGTGCTAATGGGGCACGTGTCTTTTGACCCATTTGGGCGGTGCAATTAGATTTGAGCAAAGTGGGTGACTCCCGAGAAAATTCTAGTGGTTTGAGAATTTTATATAGTAATTGAGAATTTCTTCGGACTTGTGTATGGATAAAATCTGAGATTTAAGTTGGATGGTGTCGAGACTTGTGGCATTTTTGTATATCATTATGGATTTTATATTTTGATATCACGAAGGTGAATGAAACGGCCTTAGATTCAAATAAGGCATTCTCAGAGTGGGTGTTTCGGTTGTGGTATTTATATGGTTAATTATAATGTGGTGAGACTCTACAAATATTTTGGTGGTAACATTATTGGGTTTGGTGACCTACGTAGTTTGGTCGAGTTAGAGGAATTTAGTTCTTTTAGCTTGGTTATGTGCAAATGGATTTCAAAGTATTGTTGATGATTTCTACCATGGTTTGAACCGAATATTTTCTACTAGCATGAGAAACGTGTTGTGTATTGTGATTTCCTCTTGGAAGGAAGCAAGATAATGGTTTCTAACTAACCGGATATATAATTTGTTGGTGACCAGAGTTGATAATGAGATTTTTGTGCTTTTCACATGATGGCAAGATAGATATTATGTGTTGTGCGGAAGTTAGAATTACATGTACAAGGTGGCAGTTCAGTCTTGAAGGAAGGTAATAAAGTTTGGTCAGAATGGTCATGAATTCTTAGACAACATGTACGGTTCCAAATGACTAGATGAATACGATTACTACTTGGTGTTGTATGAGAAGGGTGCATATTATAGAAGACGCATTGTATTTTGACTTATGGATGTTTAATTAGTATTGCGGTACTCTTGAAAACTTCCTTTGATTTGATGTCCGATTCGTAGTTCTAGGTGTTATTTTGGCGATTTGGTTGATATACTGCGGATATTCAAATTTTTCCAAGTGGCACGGAAGAACTTTCAAAGTATTTCTCGTGGGATGATCGTGAATGAGAGAGGTGTTAGGCATTCGGGCGGTGGAGATGGAATCAAATATGGTGATTCGCGTGTTCTATGGATTTGGAGATTGGGAGTTCTCAGGAGCAGATTGTTTCATAATTGTGGACTGTGAAGTTGTGGCCGAAGCTAGCCGGATGATGAAATGTGTTATGATTCAGTCATTATGGATTTTCGGAGGGATTTTTATCTATTTGTGGGTAACCCGAGTTGATTTGGGGGACCATAGGTAGGCCCAATTAAGATGTGTATTCTACACCGGGCCGAAATGGTTGGCTCCATACTGCTATTATTGAGGGATGTGTCATTCGGTTGATGTTGAACTTATTCGTGTTCTAAAATGATCTGTGAGTTACTCCTTTATGCTACGAGGAGTTGTGATCCATTGGTTATGTGCACAGATGGTGCGGTTCTATTTGAGCCTTATAGCGGAATTTGAGCATGATGAGTATTTGGGTATTGCATGATCGATTGCATAATAGTTATCCCCTTTCAGGTTTTGTGTGGCATTTCTATCATTTGCCTCTCTGCCGTTATTAATTTGGAGCAGGGTGGCTCGGGGTATATAATATGAACTTTGTGTTAGAATCGGGTGATGGTTCTACGGTGTATGATGAATTTTCAATATTTCGTTGTGGCGGTACTTGTTAATCTGGCGGGGCAGTTCTCTCATTTGAGTCATTTTCTATGACTGGGTACATTTGATTTGTTGCTTATTGGTGCACGGGTTGTGGCTCTGAGTTATATTAGTGCGGTATGTCTGTGGAACAGTTATGTTTAGTAATATAAGGTCATTGGACCTAGAATGGGTACTATCAGGTTTAATTTCGGTATATTCGGGAGTATAATATTGAAAGTCGGCTCAGAAAGTGATTACGGTTCTGGTTGGGGCGAGAGAGCTCCGTGACTTGCTGATCTGGTAAGTGGTCATGAAATTTTGCGTGTTTCTTTTATTATCAACAGCGGTTATGGTTATGGTTATGGCTTGATACAGCTTGTTCAAACTCATACATGGTGTAAATGTAAGATTCGTGTCTTGAAAGAAATTCTAAAGGTTAGATATTAAATTCCAAGGTTTATGGGCTAAAGTTAAATCAATGATTTCAGTTGTATTGTGTTGTCAAGCTCATATGGAATAGGGTGATGTGGGTTCACCCCCGGGTACGTGTGTGGTAAGATGGAACAGTGATTTGATGGCTTGGAAACAACTCTTGGCACGTTCGAGGACGAACGTATGTTTAAGTGGGGGAGAATGTAACGACTCGACCGGTCGTTTTGAGTATTACAACCCCGTTTACCCATTTACTGCTCATATTGGGCTGTACAGTTGTTGTGTGACTTGCCGGGGTAATTGGTTCGGGTCCGGTGAGGTTTTGGAATGAATTGGAATACTTAGTTCCAAGGTTTAAAGCTTAAATTGGAATAGTTGACCAGATATTGACTTACGTGTAAACGACCTCGGAATTTAATTCTGATGATTCCAATAGCTCCATATGGTGATTTTGGACTTAGGAGCGTGTCCGGAAAATTATTTGGAGGTCCGTAGTGGAATTAGGCTTGAAATGCCGAAAGTTAAATTTTTGAAAAGTTTGACCGGGAGGTTGACTTTTTGATATCGGGGTCGGAATCCGATTCTGATAATTTGAATACCTCCATTATGTCATTTATGACTTGTGTGCAAAATTTGAGGTCAATGGGACGTGATTTGATAGGTTCCGAAGTCGTTTGTAGAAATTAGAAATTTCAAAGTTCATTAGGCTTGAATTGAGGTGTAATTCATGGTTTTAGCATTATTTGAGGTGATTTGAGGGTTCGACTAAGTCCATATGATGTTTTAGGACTTGTCGGTATATTTGGTTGAGGTTCCGAGGGGCTCGGGTGAGTTCCGGGGGGGTTAACAGATCATTTTTTGCCTAGGTGAGGTTACTGATATCTGTTGCTGCATTTTTCTGATTTTCTCTTTCGCGTTCGCGAGTGGGCCCTCGCGTTCGCGAAGAGTGTTTTCTGAGTGTGAGGGTTTGTTCTTCGCGTTCGCGAAGGGGAGATGCGAACGCGAATGTATGATCTGTGTGTGCATCGCGAACGCGTGAGAGGTGTCGCGTTCGCGAAGAGGAGTGAGGCGATTGGGGACCCCAGGTTCTCGTTCTATGCGTTCGCGAGGTAGCGTTCACGTTCGCGAAGGTCTGAGCTGGTAAAGCTTCGCTTTCGCGAAGCCGTGGTCTCTTTTGCGAAGGGTAAGATTTACAAAGCTTCGCGTTTGCGAAGAGTTAAATTTGTGGGCAGTCGAGTTGTGCTTCGCGAATGCGAGGAACCTATCGTATTCGCGAAGAAGAGAGGCCTGGACAAAAAGTTTAAGTTCAGAAAATGGGACGAACCATTTTTAAAGATTTGGAGCTCGGATTGAGGAGATTTTTGGACGATTTTTAGAGGAAAAAATGGGGTAAGTGTTCTTAACTCAATATTGGTTAAATTACCCGAATCCATGGTTATTTTTATCATTTAATTGGTGAATTAAGTTGGAAAAGTTTGAAAACCCTCTTAGTTTAAATTGAGGATTTGAAGGCCGAGTTGTGGTCGAATTTGAGTAATTTTGGTACGGTTGGACTCGTGGTTGAATGGGGGTTCGGATTTTGTAATTTTTACCGGATTGCGAGATATGGGCCCCACGGGTGATTTTTGGGGCGCAATTTCGAATTTTTGAAAAATATTAATATTTTGATATGGAATTAATCCCTATAATTTTTGTGGGCTGAATCAAATTATTTTGACTAGATTCGAGCCGTTTGGAAGTTGATACGCGCATAATGAGATTTCTGGAGCATTGTTTAGCTTGCTCGGCATTGGATTTGGCTTGTTCGAGATAAGTAACTCTTCTAATCTTGGAGTTGAGGGTATGAATCCCGAATATATGTATTTCGTAAATTGTTGGGAGGTGACGCACATGCTAGGTGACGGGCGTGTGGGCGTGCACTATAGAAATTGTGACATAATTGTTTCTGTGAAATTTTGTAGTTAAATGATCTTGAAATTTTCCATGCGATTTTATGAGTTAAAAAAATTGAGCTGAAAAGCATATTAAAAATCATGTTGAGGCTATGTGCCAGTATTATTGGGACCCACAGAGGTCATATTGTTGTGAAATATTTATATTAAATTGAAAATTCATACTCAGTCATATTCATTTCATTGCATATCATATCTCAGTCTCTGTTTTTATTTATTGATACATCATATCATCATTTTGGGCTATTCTCATGACATTGTGAGCCCATGAAAGAGAGACTGGAGAGATTGATGACTGAGGGAGGCCGATGGCCTGATTGTAAGGATATTTTTGGGATCTGGCTGCACGCCGCAGCAGGCCATGTTGGCTTTATATATATATATATATATAATATACTATTGCACGTGAGTTGGCCGTGTAGCACGTGAGTTGGCCATGCGGATCCATATATTATTATAGCACGTGAGTTAACCGTGCGGATCTAGATATTATTATAGCACGTGAGTTATCCGTGCAGTACGTGAGTTATCCGTGCGGATCCAGATATGATATTACAGCACGTGAGTTGTCCGTGCAGCATGTGAGTTGTCCGTGCTTATAGTGCTTGGACTGTAGGAGCCCCTCATGAGTCTGTACACCCCCAGTGAGCGCAGTCGACTATAAACAGGGATCGGGCTGCACGCCGCAGCAGATATTATATAGCGCTGAGTGATTGAGTGTGCTGAGCACAGTGAGAGAGAATGCGAGATAATGAGATTGAGTACTCTGAGAGTGCGAGTACATGAGTGCAATCTCTGAGATACATTGCATTGACATGTACACATGACATATATGCATAGAGATATATTTTTCTCATATTGTACGGTATCACATTATTCATGATTTCTCTCACATATTGACAGATGAGCATAGTGATGCATTTGTTTTACACTGGTTATCTGGGAAAGAAAATGAGATATTTTATTTATCATTGAAAGGATTTTTGAAAAATTACTGTTTTCAAACTTATTCATATTTTTGGTAATCTTCGGTATACGATTCAGATTTTCATTGATGTACTTGAAAGGCAGAACTATTTTCAGAAGTCATGATTTAGCTGAGCCTTTATTCTTGAGTTACTTCTGGTATTACTTATTTAATATTGTTATGAACTATTGTTGGTTATGAAAGTTGGATTCCGACCTTGATAGAAGCTCGATGTACTAGTAAAATTTTGGATCGTGACAGTTGACTACACTTTTCTTGTTGAATATTTATTACACCAACATCTCTCTTCCATTGAATGTTTGTGTTTTCGATTTTAATTGAATTTTTCTTCCTGATTGTTTATTTTATATTTTCTGATCATAATTTTTTGTATACCCAATATAGATGTCACATATGTACTACCTTTCTTTAATACCTATGAATTAGGTTCCATGCATTATTTCCTAGAAGAGACACGTTGTGCAATCCTCATCGGCAACCTATTATAAAGGTCGAAAGGTTATATAGGCTACATCCGATGTGGTACAAGAGATGAGCCATTTCTCTCCCAATTTTTCCGTCTACAAAATAAAGTTGTAAAATTATGTATTTACTATAATTGTTTTAGGAAAGATAGGGTAAGTGTGGATTCAAAAATACAATATAATTCTTTTTCAAGAATTAAACACACTTTACATGATTTAATAAAAATGGTAAACGATCCCTAGAAAAATCCCCAAGAAATAAATTTCCAGCGAAATTCGTATAACCAAGATCCCTAGGTAATTTCTCAATTAAGAAATCTCCAAAAAAATCCCAAGGTAAATATACCTACTAAATCCGCAGGTAATTTTCCCTAGGAATTGCCTGCGAATTAACAAAATCTTTGTTTTTGTTCATTTACCTACGGATTTACTTATGAAAATGGTACTTGGAAATGATTTTTCCAAGTAATATTTTGGTGCAAAATGGCACCAAGTTTACCTGTGAATTTTTCTACAAAAATAACTATTTCAGCTGTCACATTCACAAAGATTACTGGCCTAATTTCACTTAATTAAATGAACTATACCCTTACAAAACTTATTGGTACTCCTACATAGTTGTTCAATTTTAATGTCATTCTCAACTCTAGGTCTTTGATTTCAGGCCCTTTCGAGGAGAGTATCTTTTTGGTTAATATCATCCCAACTCGCATGGACTTCCGGTCTTTCTTAGTTGACAACTTTATTGTAATTTTTAGTTCTCTAGTTACTCCTGCACAAGTAACAGTAGTTATGGATCTGATTGAGAAGCGTTGTGAAGAATGGATAGGGGAGATGCCCTTGAAGATCACTTACCCGGCTCTGGAAGGACATGAGTGGAGAATTGTCACCGAATTTGATCCAAAAAATACAGGACGGAGTTACCTTATTGGTGAGTCTTGGTCGGGTTAGTGTTTAAGGAAGAAAACCTTATTGTAGGTTCTTTTTTATTTAAATAGTGCCAAATCAAAAATAAAAGGAAAAAAAATACTTGTACGCATATTAGATTGCTAACTCAATTGATCCTAAAATATTATAGAATTGAGGAATTTCATATTTTCGCATGAAAATCCGTAGGAAACTTCTGGGGTAAAATCCCTAGGTAATTTGCACTTTTCTTGTATTGTATTAAATAGCCATTTAAATTCGTTTTTTCATAGGTTGAAGCCCTTTTTTTTTTCCTCATTTGACATAGAAAGTAGCTACAAACTCATTTGGTTTTTCATCCTATTTATTCTCTTCCCTTTTTCCTCCATTAAAATGCAACGTGGTGAAATTTCTTTCTCGTGCCATCAACTTCATAAGTTTATTTGAATCCCTTATTGTCATATTTTCTTTCTCTTCTTCCTTCCTCTTCATTCCAATGGGAAGGTAGTTTGTGCATGTGAATATCCTCCAATCTTGAAAATTTTATGATTTAGTGACAATTCGTGACCGAGATTCTTCGGCTGTAAGTACTATAAGCTACATATATTTCAGATTTATTTCTTATAATTTTTATTTTATTTGAATTTTCTTAAGTTCTGATTTTATTTATTTTGATTCAATACAATCTAAATTGCGGGATCCTTGTGAACATTTCAAATGATATGACCTTAAATTTTCAAGGCAGGTAAATGTTGTGATTTTGAGTTTGTTGAGGAAGACCAACAATCAACAAAAATATTTGAAGTGGGGGAGAATATTAAAGCTATTTTTGTGTTATAGTGTGATGTGTAACGTGATAATGTATTTGGATTGTTGTCTTTAATTTAGTTGGACGGAATTTATGTGTATTTGGGTTGATTTTGAGTTGTTGTCTTTAATTTAGTTAAGCTATTTTGTGTTGTAGATGGATCGATTATTAGGCTATGCATAATTTAATAAATACTGAATGGTACCGAAATCGAAAATTGGTAGTTGGTATTTTGTATTTTGATATTTGGTATGATAATTGGTTTAAGTTAAAATATTTAGTATTTTTTATTAAAAAATAAAATACGAAAAATACTCTGCCGAAATATATACTAAGTTACCAAAACATATATTATTGATTATAACCTAGCTACTAAGCTACACAATACTTTTTTGTGGAATTCATATTGAGGTTGACAGTGAAACTCATGTACTTTTTTAGTGAAATGGAGGAACAAGATAGGCTGCATATTCCGACTCTTACTCTGCGGGCTGCCAAATATTTTAACATAATATTTTTACGATTTAAGAGTGCTTCTTACTCAAGTATTGATGTTGCATCAGTTGGATTAGTCCTTGTTGTATTCTTTAAATTAAGCAATTAACTCTAAGCAAGTAACACGACATTTTCAATAATTAACTTTATTCCTTTATGCACACTTTCCCCCTCTCTATGGGTTAATACTTACCGATTTTGGACAAAGATTTTATGAACAGTCAGGTAAGTTTAGAATATTTTTATTGTTGTATTTGTGAGTACTTTAATTAAAAATATTACATTCTATGGTTCTATGCATTAGTTAGTATTTAAGCCGAACAAATCAAAGTTATCAAAACAAAATCGAAAGGGGAAAAATTGAACCATATTAAATTTAATTAGGTAGAGTATGTTAGCATAAACTTTAATTGCATACCAGGAACTTGAACATGATAATCTTACACAAAACCGAACAGAAAATATACCTGAATCGTAAGCCATCATCGTGAAGAAGAAGCGTTAATTCAAATTGGTTTCTCGCCCCTTGCCCTAGCTTTCGTTACCGCCGACTTTAGTGATGGAAGAGAGAAAATAAGATACAGTAACCCTAACGGGTGGGGAGATGACCAATTTATAGAGGTTCTCATTTAATCCGATATGTCCATCAAGTAACCGATTAGACGGATGAGATTTGCTCATTAATTAAATATTAATTATGGGCCTTAAACTTATTGGGCCATCAAAAATTATAAAAATCTTACATTCTCCCACTTGGCCCAATAATCACATAATATTAATATTTAATATAGTAACATTAGTTGTGCATAAATAAATCTCTTATATAATGTCCACCATAAATACCACAATACGATAAACTAGTAAATGTGAGTTATGGCGGTTATATATAATTTGTCTACATACTCCCTTCCATATACTACAACATTAGTAATTTATCGTATCATGTTCATAAGTTATAAAATATTATGGTCCACAATAATGTCTCATTGAGACTTATCCTGCAACATCTCAAAACAATAATGTGTACACCATTATGAGAAACATGAAATCATTAATGTATATCAGAAATACGTAAATGAGCTCAGAGTGTCAAAAATCATAAATATATCAATCATAAACACAGCCAAGACTCATTCTATGTACATATTCTTTAAATGTCTTTGGTTGTAAACCTTTCGTTAATGGATCTGTAATCATGAGATCAGTTCTAATATGCTCAAGTGACACTCTTTGTTTCTGAACTTTCTCCTTGACGGTAAAGTACTTTAATTCCATATGCTTGGCACCTTTGGAGTACTTATCATTCTTGGAGAAGAATACTGCTGCAGAATTATCACAGTAAATTTTCAGCGGCTTGGTAATGGTGTCAACAACCCCAAGTCCTGAAATAAAGTTTCGCAGCCATAATGCATGAATTGTGGCTTCAAAACATGCCACAAATTCTGCTTCCATCGTAGATGTAGCAATGACAAACTGTTTGGCACTCTTCCACGATATTGCTCCTTCAGCTAATTGGAATAAATAACCAAACGTGGATTTTCTAGTGTCAATACATCCAGCGAAATCTGAATCCGAGTATCCAACAACTTTCAAATGCTTGGATCTCCTATACAGGAGCATGTAATCCTTCGTTCCTTTTAGGTACCTCAAAACTTTCTTTGTAGCTTTTCAATGATCAATTTCTGGGTTACTCTGATATCTTCCTAGCATTCCGATCGCAAAACTAATATCCGGCCTTGTGCAAGTCTGAGCATACATCAGACTACCAACAATTGAAAAGTAAGGAATTGATTCCATTTCCTTTTGTTCTACATCATTCTTAGGGCATTGCATGAGACTAAATTTGTCCCATTTTTGAATTGCAACAATTCCTGCCGAACAATTATTCATATTAGATCTCTCTAGAATTCTTTCGATATAGCCTTTCTGAGGCAATCCCAATAATCTTTGTGATCTACCATGGAATATTTCTATTCCTATCACATAGGATGCCCCAACCATATCTTTCATTTCAAAATTCGTAGAGAGAAAATCTTTAGTCTCACGCAATATGTCTAAATCATCAGCAGCAAGTAGAATATCATCAACATATAGGACTAAAAAAATAAACTTGCTCCCATTGATCTTTTGGTATATACACCCATCAACGATATTTTTCACAAATCCAAAAGATGTTATGGTATCATTAAACTTTATATACCATTGTCGTGAGGCTTGTTTAAGTCCATATATTGACTTCTTCAGTTTACACACCATTTGACCTTTTCCTTTAGTTTTGAAACCCTCTGGTTGGTCCATATAAACTTCCTCCTCGAGGTCTCCATTAAGAAAGGCAGTTTTCACGTCTATTTGGTGTAACTCTAAATTATAATGAGCCACCAAATCCATAATAATTCTTAACGAGTCTTTCTTTGAGACCGGTGAAAAGGTCTCTTTATAATCAATGCCTCATTTTTGAGTATAACCCTTTGCAACAAGTCTAGCTTTGTATCGTTAAATATTGCCATTTGAATCATGTTTGGTCTTAAAGACCCATCTACACCCCATTCTTTTAGAACTTTCTGGCAATTCAACGAAATCCCAGACTTTATTGTATTCCATGGATTTTAGCTCTTCCTTCATGGCATCAATCCATTTGTCAAATTTATTACTTTCTATGGCTTGTGAAAATGAAACCGGATCCTTATTAAGACGGATCTGTAATCATGAGATCAGTTCTAATATGCTCAAGTGACACTCTTTGCTTCTGAACTTCCTCCTTGACGGTAAAGTACTTTAATTCCATATGCTTGGCACCTTTGGAGTACTTATCATTCTTGGAGAAGAATACTGCTCCAGAATTATCACAGTAAATTTTCAGCGGCTTGGTAATGGTGTCAACAACCCCAAGTCCTGAAATAAAGTTTCGCAGCCATAATGCATGAATTGTGGCTTCAAAACATGCCACAAATTCTGCTTCCATCGTAGATGTAGCAATGACAAACCGTTTGGCACTCTTCCACGATGTTGCTCCTTCAGCTAATTGGAACAAATAACCAAACGTGGATTTTCTAGTGTCAACACATCCAGCGAAATCTGAATCCGAGTATCCAACAACTTCCAAATGCTTGGATCTCCTATACATGAGCATGTAATCCTTCGTTCCTTTTAGGTACCTCAAAACTTTCTTTGTAGCTTTCCAATGATCAATTTTTGGGTTACTCTGATATCTTCCTAGCATTCCGATCGCAAAACTAATATCCGGTCTTGTGCAAGTCTGAGCATACATCAGACTACCAACAATTGAAAAGTAAGGAATTGATTCCATTTCCTTTTGTTCTACATCATTCTTAGGGCATTGCATGATACTAAATTTGTCTCATTTTTGAATTGGAACAATTCCTGCCGAACAATTATTCATATTAGATCTCTCTAGAATTCTTTCGATATAGCCTTTCTGAGGCAATCCCAACAATCTTTGTGATCTATCACGGAATATTTCTATTCCTATCACATAGGATGCCCCAACCATATCTTTCATTTCAAAATTCTTAGAGAGAAAATCTTTAGTCTCACGCAATATGCGTAAATCATTAGCAGCAAGTAGAATATCATCAACATATAGGACTAAAAAAATAAACTTGCTCCCATTGATCTTTTGGTATATACACCCATCAACAGTATTTTTCACAAATCCAAAAAATGTTATGGTATCATTAAACTTTATATACCATTATTGTGAGGCTTGTTTAAGTCCATATATTGACTTCTTCAGTTTACACACCATTTGACATTTTCCTTTAGTTTTGAAACCTTCTGGTTGGTCCACATAAACTTCATCATCGAGGTCTCCATTAAGAAAGGCAGTTTTCACATCTATTTGGTGTAACTCTAAATCATAATGAGCCACCAAATCCATAATAATTCTTATCGAGTCTTTCTTTGAGACCGGTGAAAAGGTCTCTTTATAATCAATGCCTCCTTTTTGAGTATAACCCTTTGCAACAAGTCTAGTTTTGTATCGTTAAATATTGCCATTTGAATCATGTTTGGTCTTAAAGACCCATCTACACCCGATTCTTTTAGAACTTTCTGACAATTCAACGAGATCCCAGACTTTATTGTATTCCATGGATTTTAGCTCTTCCTTCATGGCATCAATCCATTTGTCAAATTCATTACTTTCTATGGCTTGTGAAAATGAAACCGGATCCTTATTAAGACGGATCTATAATCATGAGATCAGTTCTAATATGCTCAAGTGACACTCTTTGTTTCTGAACTTCCTCCTTGACGGTAAAGTACTTTAATTCCATATGCTTGGTACCTTTGGAGTACTTATCATTCTTGGAGAAGAATACTGCTCCAGAATTATCACAGTAAATTTTCAGCGGCTTGGTAATGGTGTCAACAACCCCAAGTCCTGAAATAAAGTTTCGCAGCCATAATGCATGAATTGTGGCTTCAAAACATGCCACAAATTCTGCTTCCATCGTAGATGTAGCAATGACAAACCGTTTGGCACTCTTCCACGATGTTGCTCCTTCAGCTAATTGGAACAAATAACCAAACGTGGATTTTCTAGTGTCAACACATCCAGCGAAATCTGAATCCGAGTATCCAACAACTTCCAAATGCTTGGATCTCCTATACATGAGCATGTAATCCTTCGTTCCTTTTAGGTACCTCAAAACTTTCTTTGTAGCTTTCCAATGATCAATTTCTGGGTTACTCTGATATCTTCCTAGCATTCCGATCGCAAAACTAATATCCGGTCTTGTGCAAGTCTGAGCATACATCAGACTACCAACAATTGAAAAGTAAGGAATTGATTCCATTTCCTTTTGTTCTACATCATTCTTAGGGCATTGCATGATACTAAATTTGTCCCATTTTTGAATTGGAACAATTCCTGCCGAACAATTATTCATATTAGATCTCTCTAGAATTCTTTCGATATAGCCTTTCTGAGGCAATCCCAACAATCTTTGTGATCTATCACGGAATATTTCTATTCCTATCACATAGGATGCCCCAACCATATCTTTCATTTCAAAATTCTTAGAGAGAAAATCTTTAGTCTCACGCAATATGCCTAAATCATTAGCAGCAAGTAGAATATCATCAACATATAGGACTAAAAAAATAAACTTGCTCCCATTGATCTTTTGGTATATACACCCATCAACGGTATTTTTCACAAATCCAAAAAATGTTATGGTATCATTAAACTTTATATACCATTATTGTGAGGCTTGTTTAAGTCCATATATTGACTTCTTCAGTTTACACACCATTTGACCTTTTCCTTTAGTTTTGAAACCCTCTGGTTGGTCCATATAAACTTCCTCCTCGAGGTCTCCATTAAGAAAGGCAGTTTTCACATCTATTTGGTGTAACTCTAAATCATAATGAGCCACCAAATCCATAATAATTCTTAACGAGTCTTTCTTTGAGACCGGTGAAAAGGTCTCTTTATAATCAATGCCTCCTTTTTGAGTATAACCCTTTGCAACAAGTCTAGCTTTGTATCGTTAAATATTGCCATTTGAATCATGTTTGGTCTTAAAGACCCATCTACACCCGATTCTTTTAGAACTTTCTGACAATTCAACGAGATCCCAGACTTTATTGTATTCCATGGATTTTAGCTCTTCCTTCATGGCATCAATCCATTTGTCAAATTCATTACTTTCTATGGCTTGTGAAAATGAAACCGGATCCTTATTAAGACGGATCTATAATCATGAGATCAGTTCTAATATGCTCAAGTGACACTCTTTGTTTCTGAACTTCCTCCTTGACGGTAAAGTACTTTAATTCCATATGCTTGGTACCTTTGGAGTACTTATCATTCTTGGAGAAGAATACTGCTCCAGAATTATCACAGTAAATTTTCAGCGGCTTGGTAATGGTGTCAACAACCCCAAGTCCTGAAATAAAGTTTCGCAGCCATAATGCATGAATTGTGGCTTCAAAACATGCCACAAATTCTGCTTCCATCATAGATGTAGCAATGACAAACCGTTTGGCACTCTTCCACGATGTTGCTCCTTCAGCTAATTGGAACAAATAACCAAACGTGGATTTTCTAGTGTCAACACATCCAGCGAAATCTGAATCCGAGTATCCAACAACTTCCAAATGCTTGGATCTCCTATACATGAGCATGTAATCCTTCGTTCCTTTTAGGTACCTCAAAACTTTCTTTGTAGCTTTCCAATGATCAATTTCTGGGTTACTCTGATATCTTCCTAGCATTCCGATCGCAAAACTAATATCCGGTCTTGTGCAAGTCTGAGCATACATCAGACTACCAACAATTGAAAAGTAAGGAATTGATTCCATTTCCTTTTGTTCTACATCATTCTTAGGGCATTGCATGATACTAAATTTGTCCCATATTTGAATTGGAACAATTCCTGCCGAACAATTATTCATATTAGATCTCTCTAGAATTCTTTCGATATAGCCTTTCTGAGGCAATCCCAACAATCTTTGTGATCTATCACGGAATATTTCTATTCCTATCACATAGGATGCCCCAACCATATCTTTCATTTCAAAATTCTTAGAGAGAAAATCTTTAGTCTCACGCAATATGCGTAAATCATTAGCAGAGTGTAGAATATCATCAACATATAGGACTAAAAAAATAAACTTGCTCCCATTGATCTTTTGGTATATACACCCATCAACGGTATTTTTCACAAATCCAAAAAATGTTATGGTATCATTAAACTTTATATACCATTATTGTGAGGCTTGTTTAAGTCCATATATTGACTTCTTCAGTTTACACACCATTTGACATTTTCCTTTAGTTTTGAAACCTTCTGGTTGGTCCACATAAACTTCATCATCGAGGTCTCCATTAAGAAAGGCAGTTTTCACATCTATTTGGTATAACTCTAAATCATAATGAGCCACCAAATCCATAATAATTCTTATCGAGTCTTTCTTTGAGACCGGTGAAAAGGTCTCTTTATAATCAATGCCTCCTTTTTGAGTATAACCCTTTGCAACAAGTCTAGTTTTGTATCGTTAAATATTGCCATTTGAATCATGTTTGGTCTTAAAGACCCATCTACACCCGATTCTTTTAGAACTTTCTGACAATTCAACGAGATCCCAGACTTTATTGTATTCCATGGATTTTAGCTCTTCCTTCATGGCATCAATCCATTTGTCAAATTCATTACTTTCTATGGCTTGTGAAAATGAAACCGGATCCTTATTAAGACGGATCTATAATCATGAGATCAGTTCTAATATGCTCAAGTGACACTCTTTGTTTCTGAACTTCCTCCTTGACGGTAAAGTACTTTAATTCCATATGCTTGGTACCTTTGGAGTACTTATCATTCTTGGAGAAGAATACTGCTCCAGAATTATCACAGTAAATTTTCAGCGGCTTGGTAATGGTGTCAACAACCCAAAGTCCTGAAATAAAGTTTCGCAGCCATAATGCATGAATTGTGGCTTCAAAACATGCCACAAATTCTGCTTCCATCGTAGATGTAGCAATGACAAACCGTTTGGCACTCTTCCACGATGTTGCTCCTTCAGCTAATTGGAACAAATAACCAAACGTGGATTTTCTAGTGTCAACACATCCAGCGAAATCTGAATCCGAGTATCCAACAACTTCCAAATGCTTGGATCTCCTATACATGAGCATGTAATCCTTCGTTCCTTTTAGGTACCTCAAAACTTTCTTTGTAGCTTTCCAATGATCAATTTCTGGGTTACTCTGATATCTTCCTAGCATTCCGATCGCAAAACTAATATCCGGTCTTGTGCAAGTCTGAGCATACATCAGACTACCAACAATTGAAAAGTAAGGAATTGATTCCATTTCCTTTTGTTCTACATCATTCTTAGGGCATTGCATGATACTAAATTTGTCCCATTTTTGAATTGGAACAATTCCTGCCGAACAATTATTCATATTAGATCTCTCTAGAATTCTTTCGATATAGCCTTTCTGAGGCAATCCCAACAATCTTTGTGATCTATCACGGAATATTTCTATTCCTATCACATAGGATGCCCCAACCATATCTTTCATTTCAAAATTCTTAGAGAGAAAATCTTTAGTCTCACGCAATATGCCTAAATCATTAGCAGCAAGTAGAATATCATCAACATATAGGACTAAAAAAATAAACTTGCTCCCATTGATCTTTTGGTATATACACCCATCAACGGTATTTTTCACAAATCCAAAAAATGTTATGGTATCATTAAACTTTATATACCATTATTGTGAGGCTTGTTTAAGTCCATATATTGACTTCTTCAGTTTACACACCATTTGACCTTTTCCTTTAGTTTTGAAACCCTCTGGTTGGTCCATATAAACTTCCTCCTCGAGGTCTCCATTAAGAAAGGCAGTTTTCACATCTATTTGGTGTAACTCTAAATCATAATGAGCCACCAAATCCATAATAATTCTTAACGAGTCTTTCTTTGAGACCGGTGAAAAGGTCTCTTTATAATCAATGCCTCCTTTTTGAGTATAACCCTTTGCAACAAGTCTAGCTTTGTATCGTTAAATATTGCCATTTGAATCATGTTTGGTCTTAAAGACCCATCTACACCCGATTCTTTTAGAACTTTCTGACAATTCAACGAGATCCCAGACTTTATTGTATTCCATGGATTTTAGCTCTTCCTTCATGGCATCAATCCATTTGTCAAATTCATTACTTTCTATGGCTTGTGAAAATGAAACCGGATCCTTATTAAGACGGATCTATAATCATGAGATCAGTTCTAATATGCTCAAGTGACACTCTTTGTTTCTGAACTTCCTCCTTGACGGTAAAGTACTTTAATTCCATATGCTTGGTACCTTTGGAGTACTTATCATTCTTGGAGAAGAATACTGCTCCAGAATTATCACAGTAAATTTTCAGCGGCTTGGTAATGGTGTCAACAACCCCAAGTCCTGAAATAAAGTTTCGCAGCCATAATGCATGAATTGTGGCTTCAAAACATGCCACAAATTCTGCTTCCATCATAGATGTAGCAATGACAAACCGTTTGGCACTCTTCCACGATGTTGCTCCTTCAGCTAATTGGAACAAATAACCAAACGTGGATTTTCTAGTGTCAACACATCCAGCGAAATCTGAATCCGAGTATCCAACAACTTCCAAATGCTTGGATCTCCTATACATGAGCATGTAATCCTTCGTTCCTTTTAGGTACCTCAAAACTTTCTTTGTAGCTTTCCAATGATCAATTTCTGGGTTACTCTGATATCTTCCTAGCATTCCGATCGCAAAACTAATATCCGGTCTTGTGCAAGTCTGAGCATACATCAGACTACCAACAATTGAAAAGTAAGGAATTGATTCCATTTCCTTTTGTTCTACATCATTCTTAGGGCATTGCATGATACTAAATTTGTCCCATATTTGAATTGGAACAATTCCTGCCGAACAATTATTCATATTAGATCTCTCTAGAATTCTTTCGATATAGCCTTTCTGAGGCAATCCCAATAATCTTTGTGATCTATCACGGAATATTTCTATTCCTATCACATAGGATGCCCCAACCATATCTTTCATTTCAAAATTCTTAGAGAGAAAATCTTTAGTCTCACGCAATATGCCTAAATCATTAGCAGCAAGTAGAATATCATCAACATATAGGACTAAAAAAATAAACTTGCTCCCATTGATCTTTTGGTATATACACCCATCAACGGTATTTTTCACAAATCCAAAAAATATTATGGTATCATTAAACTTTATATACCATTGTCGTGAGGCTTGTTTAAGTCCATATATTGACTTCTTCAGTTTACACACCATTTGACCTTTTCCTTTAGTTTTGAAACCCTCTGGTTGGTCCATATAAACTTCATCCTCGAGGTCTCCATTAAGAAAGGCAGTTTTCACATCTATTTGGTGTAACTCTAAATCATAATGAGCCACCAAATCCATAATAATTCTTAACGAGTCTTTCTTTGAGACCGGTGAAAAGGTCTCTTTATAATCAATGCCTCCTTTTTGAGTATAACCCTTTGCAACAAGTCTAGCTTTGTATCGTTAAATATTGCCATTTGAATCATGTTTGGTCTTAAAGACCCATCTACACCCGATTCTTTTAGAACTTTCTGACAATTCAACGAGATCCCAGACTTTATTGTATTCCATGGATTTTAGCTCTTCCTTCATGGCATCAATCCATTTGTCAAATTCATTACTTTCTATGGCTTGTGAAAATGAAACCGGATCCTTATTAAGACGGATCTATAATCATGAGATCAGTTCTAATATGCTCAAGTGACACTCTTTGTTTCTGAACTTCCTCCTTGACGGTAAAGTACTTTAATTCCATATGCTTGGTACCTTTGGAGTACTTATCATTCTTGGAGAAGAATACTGCTCCAGAATTATCACAGTAAATTTTCAGCGGCTTGGTAATGGTGTCAACAACCCCAAGTCCTGAAATAAAGTTTTGCAGCCATAATGCATGAATTGTGGCTTCAAAACATGCCACAAATTCTGCTTCCATCGTAGATGTAGCAATGACAAACCATTTGGCACTCTTCCACGATGTTGCTCCTTCAGCTAATTGGAACAAATAACCAAACGTGGATTTTCTAGTGTCAATACATCCAGCGAAATCTGAATCCGAGTATCCAACAACTTCCAAATGCTTGGATCTCCTATACATGAGCATGTAATCCTTGGTTCCTTTTAGGTACCTCAAAACTTTCTTTGTAGCTTTCCAATGATCAATTTCTGGGTTACTCTGATATCTTCCTAGCATTCCGATCGCAAAACTAATATCCGGTCTTGTGCAAGTCTGAGCATACATCAGACTACCAACAATTGAAAAGTAAGGAATTGATTCCGTTTTCTTTTGTTCTACATCATTCTTAGGGCATTGCATGAGACTAAATTTGTCCCATTTTTGAATTGGAACAATTCCTGCCGAACAATTATTCATATTAGATCTCTCTAGAATTCTTTCGATATAGCCTTTCTGAGGCAATCCCAACAATCTTTTTTATCTATCACGGAATATTTCTATTCCTATCACATAGGATGCCCCAACCATATCTTTCATTTCAAAATTCTTAGAGAGAAAATCTTTAGTCTCACGCAATATGCCTAAATCATTAGCAGCAAGTAGAATATCATCAACATATAGGACTAAAAAAATAAACTTGCTCCCATTGATCTTTTGGTATATACACCCATCAACGGTATTTTTCACAAATCCAAAAAATATTATGGTATCATTAAACTTTATATACCATTGTCGTGAGGCTTGTTTAAGTCCATATATTGACTTCTTCAGTTTACACACCATTTGACCTTTTCCTTTAGTTTTGAAACCCTCTGGTTGGTCCATATAAACTTCATCCTCGAGGTCTCCATTAAGAAAGGCAGTTTTCACATCTATTTGGTGTAACTCTAAATCATAATGAGCCACCAAATCCATAATAATTCTTAACGAGTCTTTCTTTGAGACCGGTGAAAAGGTCTCTTTATAATCAATGCCTCCTTTTTGAGTATAACCCTTTGCAACAAGTCTAGCTTTGTATCGTTAAATATTGCCATTTGAATCATGTTTGGTCTTAAAGACCCATCTACACCCGATTCTTTTAGAACTTTCTGGCAATTCAACGAGATCCCAGACTTTATTGTATTCCATGGATTTTAGCTCTTCCTTCATGGCATCAATCCATTTGTCAAATTCATTACTTTCTATGGCTTGTGAAAATGAAATCGGATCCTTATTAAGACGGATCTGTAATCATGAGATCAGTTATAATATGCTCAAGTGACACTCTTTGTTTCTGAACTTCCTCCTTAACGGTAAAGTACTTTAATTCCATGTGCTTGGCACCTTTGGAGTACTTATCATTCTTGGAGAAGAATATTGCTGCAGAATTATCACAGTAAATTTTCAGCGGCTTGGTAATGGTGTCAACAACCCTAAGTCCTGAAATAAAGTTTCGCAGCCATAATGTATGAATTGTGGCTTCAAAACATGCCACAAATTCTGCTTCCATCGTAGATGTAGCAATGACAAACTGTTTGGCACTCTTCCACGATGTTGCTCCTTCAGCTAATTGGAACAAATAACCAAACGTGGATTTTCTAGTGTCAATACATCCAGCGAAATCTGAATCCGAGTATCCAACAACTTCCAAATGCTTGGATCTCCTATACATGAGCATGTAATCCTTCGTTACTTTTAGGTACCTCAAAACCTTCTTTGTAGCTTTCCAATGATCAATTTCTGGGTTACTCTGATATCTTTCTGGCATTCCGATCGCAAAACTAATATCCGATCTTGTGCAAGTCTGAGCATACATCAGACTACCAACAATTGAAAAGTAAGGAATTGATTCCATTTCCTTTTGTTCTACATCATTCTTAGGGCATTTCATGAGACTAAATTTGTCCCATTTTTGAATTGGAACAATTCCTGCCGAACAATTATTCATATTAGATCTCTCTAGAATTCTTTCGATATAGCCTTTCTGAGGCAATCCCAATAATCTTTGTGATCTATCACGGAATATTTCTATTCCTATCACATAGGATGCCCCAACCATATCTTTCATTTCAAAATTCTTAGAGAGAAAATCTTTAGTCTCACGCAATATGCCTAAATCATTAGCAGCAAGTAGAATATCATCAACATATAGGACTAAAAAAATAAACTTGCTCCCATTGATCTTTTGGTATATACACCCATCAACGGTATTTTTCACAAATCCAAAAGATGTTATGGTATCATTAAACTTCATATACTATTGTCGTGAGGCTTGTTTAAGTCCATATATTAACTTCTTCAGTTTACACACCATTTGACCTTTTCCTTTAGTTTTGAAACCCTCTGGTTGGTCCATATAAACTTCCTCCTCGAGGTCTCCATTAAGAAAGGCAGTTTTCACATCTATTTGGTGTAACTCTAAATCATAATGAGCCACCAAATCCATAATAATTCTTAACGAGTCTTTCTTTAAGACCGGTGAAAAGGTCTCTTTATAATCAATGCCTCCTTTTTGAGTATAACCCTTTGCAACAAGTCTAGCTTTGTATCGTTAAATATTGTCATTTGAATCATGTTTGGTCTTAAAGACCCATCTACACCCGATTCTTTTAGAACTTTCTGGCAATTCAACGAGATCCCAGACTTTATTGTATTCCATGGATTTTAGCTCTTCCTTCATGGCATCAATCCATTTGTCAAATTCATTACTTTCTATGGCTTGTGAAAATGAAACCGGATCCTTATTAAGACGGATCTGTAATCATGAGATCAGTTCTAATATGCTCAAGTGACACTCTTTGTTTCTGAACTTCCTCCTTGACGGTAAAGTACTTTAATTCCATATGCTTGGTACCTTTGGAGTACTTATCATTCTTGGAGAAGAATACTGCTCCAGAATTATCACAGTAAATTTTCAGCGGCTTGGTAATGGTGTCAACAACCCCAAGTCCTGAAATAAAGTTTTGCAGCCATAATGCATGAATTGTGGCTTCAAAACATGCCACAAATTCTGCTTCCATCGTAGATGTAGCAATGACAAACCATTTGGCACTCTTCCACGATGTTGCTCCTTCAGCTAATTGGAACAAATAACCAAACGTGGATTTTCTAGTGTCAATACATCCAGCGAAATCTGAATCCGAGTATCCAACAACTTCCAAATGCTTGGATCTCCTATACATGAGCATGTAATCCTTGGTTCCTTTTAGGTACCTCAAAACTTTCTTTGTAGCTTTCCAATGATCAATTTCTGGGTTACTCTGATATCTTCCTAGCATTCCGATCGCAAAACTAATATCCGGTCTTGTGCAAGTCTGAGCATACATCAGACTACCAACAATTGAAAAGTAAGGAATTGATTCCATTTCCTTTTGTTCTACATCATTCTTAGGGCATTGCATGATACTAAATTTGTCCCATTTTTGAATTGGAACAATTCCTGCCGAACAATTATTCATATTAGATCTCTCTAGAATTCTTTCGATATAGCCTTTCTGAGGCAATCCCAACAATCTTTGTTATCTATCACGGAATATTTCTATTCCTATCACATAGGATGCCCCAACCATATCTTTCATTTCAAAATTCTTAGAGAGAAAATCTTTAGTCTCACGCAATATGCCTAAATCATTAGCAGCAAGTAGAATATCATCAACATATAGGACTAAAAAAATAAACTTGCTCCCATTGATCTTTTGGTATATACACCCATCAACGGTATTTTTCACAAATCCAAAAAATATTATGGTATCATTAAACTTTATATACCATTGTCGTGAGGCTTGTTTAAGTCCATATATTGACTTCTTCAGTTTACACACCATTTGACCTTTTCCTTTAGTTTTGAAACCCTCTGGTTGGTCCATATAAACTTCATCCTCGAGGTCTCCATTAAGAAAGGCAGTTTTCACATCTATTTGGTGTAACTCTAAATCATAATGAGCCACCAAATCCATAATAATTCTTAACGAGTCTTTCTTTGAGACCGGTGAAAAGGTCTCTTTATAATCAATGCCTCCTTTTTGAGTATAACCCTTTGCAACAAGTCTAGCTTTGTATCGTTAAATATTGCCATTTGAATCATGTTTGGTCTTAAAGACCCATCTACACCCGATTCTTTTAGAACTTTCTGGCAATTCAACGAGATCCCAGACTTTATTGTATTCCATGGATTTTAGCTCTTCCTTCATGGCATCAATCCATTTGTCAAATTCATTACTTTCTATGGCTTGTAAAAATGAAATCGGATCCTTATTAAGACGGATCTGTAATCATGAGATCAGTTATAATATGCTCAAGTGACACTCTTTGTTTCTGAACTTCTTCCTTAACGGTAAAGTACTTTAATTCCATATGCTTGGCACCTTTGGAGTACTTATCATTCTTGGAGAAGAATATTGCTGCAGAATTATCACAGTAAATTTTCAGCGGCTTGGTAATGGTGTCAACAACCCTAAGTCCTGAAATAAAGTTTCGCAGCCATAATGTATGAATTGTGGCTTCAAAACATGCCACAAATTCTGCTTCCATCGTAGATGTAGCAATGACAAACTGTTTGGCACTCTTCCACGATGTTGCTCCTTCAGCTAATTGGAACAAATAACCAAACGTGGATTTTCTAGTGTCAATACATCCAGCGAAATCTGAATCCGAGTATCCAACAACTTCCAAATGCTTGGATCTCCTATACATGAGCATGTAATCCTTCGTTACTTTTAGGTACCTCAAAACCTTCTTTGTAGCTTTCCAATGATCAATTTCTGGGTTACTCTGATATCTTTCTAGCATTCCGATCTCAAAACTAATATCCGATCTTGTGCAAGTCTGAGCATACATCAGACTACCAACAATTGAAAAGTAAGGAATTGATTCCATTTCCTTTTGTTCTACATCATTCTTAGGGCATTGCATGAGACTAAATTTGTCCCATTTTTGAATTGGAACAATTCCTGCCGAACAATTATTCATATTAGATCTCTCTAGAATTCTTTCGATATAGCCTTTCTGAGGCAATCCCAATAATCTTTGTGATCTATCACGGAATATTTCTATTCCTATCACATAGGATGCCCCAACCATATCTTTCATTTCAAAATTCTTAGAGAGAAAATCTTTAGTCTCACGCAATATGCCTAAATCATTAGCAGCAAGTAGAATATCATCAACATATAGGACTATAAAAATAAACTTGCTCCCATTGATCTTTTGGTATATACACCCATCAACGGTATTTTTCACAAATCCAAAAGATGTTATGGTATCATTAAACTTTATATACTATTGTCGTGAGGCTTGTTTAAGTCCATATATTAACTTCTTCAGTTTACACACCATTTGACCTTTTCCTTTAGTTTTGAAACCCTCTGGTTGGTCCATATAAACTTCCTCCTCGAGGTCTCCATTAAGAAAGGCAGTTTTCACATCTATTTGGTGTAACTCTAAATCATAATGAGCCACCAAATCCATAATAATTCTTAACGAGTCTTTCTTTGAGACCGGTGAAAAGGTCTCTTTATAATCAATGCCTCCTTTTTGAGTATAATCCTTTGCAACAAGTCTAGCTTTGTATCGTTAAATATTGTCATTTGAATCATGTTTGGTCTTAAAGACCCATCTACACCCGATTCTTTTAGAACTTTCTGGCAATTCAACGAGATCCCAGACTTTATTGTATTCCATGGATTTTAGCTCTTCCTTCATGGCATCAATCCATTTGTCAAATTCATTACTTTCTATGGCTTGTGAAAATGAAACCGGATCCTTATTAAGACGGATCTGTAATCATGAGATCAGTTCTAATATGCTCAAGTGACACTCTTTGTTTCTGAACTTCCTCCTTGACGGTAAAGTACTTTAATTTCATATGCTTGGCACCTTTGGAGTACTTATCATTCTTGGAGAAGAATACTGCTGCAGAATTATCACAGTAAATTTTCAGCGGTTTGGTAATGGTGTCAACAACCCCAAGTCCTGAAATAAAGTTTCGCAGCCATAATGCATGAATTGTGGCTTCAAAACATGCCACAAATTCTGCTTCCTTCGTAGATGTAGCAATGACAAACTGTTTGGCACTCTTCCACGATGTTGCTCCTTCAGCTAATTGGAACAAATAACCAAACGTGGATTTTCTAGTGTCAATACATCCAGCAAAATCTGAATCCGAGTATCCAACAACTTCCAAATGCTTGGATCTCCTATACATGAGCATGTAATCCTTCGTTCCTTATAGGTACCACAAAACTTTCTTTGTAGCTTTCCAATGATCAATTTCTGGGTTACTCTGATATCTTCCTAGCATTCCGATCGCAAAACTAATATCCGGTCTTGTGCAAGTCTGAGCATACATCAAACTACCAACAATTGAAAAGTAAGGAATTGATTCCATTTCCTTTTGTTCTACATCACTTAGGGCATTGCATGAGACTAAATTTGTCCCATTTTTGAATTGGAATAATTCCTGCCGAACAATTATTCATATTAGATCTCTCTAGAATTCTTTCGATATAGCCTTTCTGAGGCAATCCCAATAATCTTTGTGATCAATATTTCTATTCCTATCACATAGGATGCCCCAACCATATCTTTCATTTCAAAATTCTTAGAGAGAAAATCTTTAGTCTCACGCAATATGCCTAAATCATTAGGAGCAAGTAGAATATCATCAACATATAGGACTAAAAAAATAAACTTGCTCCCATTGATCTTTTGGTATATATACCCATCAACAGTATTTTTCACAAATCCAAAAAATGTTATGGTATCATTAAACTTTATATACCTTTGTCGTGAGGCTTGTTTAAGTCCATATATTGACTTCTTCAGTTTACACACCATTTGACCTTTTCCTTTAGTTTTGAAACCCTCTGGTTGGTCCATATAAACTTCCTCCTCGAGGTCTCCATTAAGAAAGGCAGTTTTCACATCTATTTGGTGTAACTCTAAATCATAATGAGCCACGAAATCCATAATAATTCCTCTGGTTTGAATCATGTTTGGTCTTAAAGACCCGTCTACACCCGATTCTTTTAGAACTTTCTGGCAATTCAAGGAGATCCCAGACTTTATTGTATTCCATGGATTTTAGCTCTTCCTTCATGGCATCAATCCATTTGTCAAATTCATTACTTTCTATGGCTTGTGAAAATGAAATCGGATCCTTATTAAGATGGATCTGTAATCATGAGATCAGTTCTAATATGCTCAAGTGACACTCTTTGTTTCTGAACTTCCTCCTTGATGGTAAAGTACTTTAATTCCATATGCTTGGCACCTTTGGAGTACTTATCATTCTTGGAGAAGAATACTGCTCCAGAATTATCACAGTAAATTTTCAGCGGCTTGGTAATGGTGTCAACAACCCCAAGTCCTGAAATAAAGTTTCGCAGCCATAATGCATGAATTGTGGCTTCAAAACATGCCACAAATTCTGCTTCCATCGTAGATGTAGCAATGACAAACTGTTTGGCACTCTTCCACGATGTTGCTCCTTCAGCTAATTGGAACAAATAACCAAACGTGGATTTTCTAGTGTCAACACATCCAGCGAAATCTGAATCCGAGTATCCAACAACTTCCAAATGCTTGGATCTCCTATACATGAGCATGTAATCCTTCGTTCCTTTTAGGTACCTCAAAACTTTCTTTGTAGCTTTCCAATGATCAATTTCTGGGTTACTTTGATATCTTCCTAGCATTCCGATCGCAAAACTAATATCCGGTCTTGTGCAAGTCTGAGCATACATCAGACTACCAACAATTGAAAAGTAAGGAATTGATTCCATTTCCTTTTGTTCTACATCATTCTTAGGGCATTGCATGAGACGAAATTTGTCCCATTTTTGAATTGGAACAATTCCTGCCGAACAATTATTCATATTAGATCTCTCTAGAATTCTTTCGATATAGCCTTTCTGAGGCAATCCCAATAATCTTTGTGATCTATCACGGAATATTTCTATTCCTATCACATAGGATGCCCCAACCATATCTTTCATTTCAAAATTCTTAGAGAGAAAATCTTTAGTCTCACGCAATATGCCTAAATCATTAGGAGCAAGTAGAATATCATCAACATATAGGACTAAAAAAATAAACTTGCTCCCATTGATCCTTTGGTATATACACCCATCAACAGTATTTTTCACAAATCCAAAAGATGTTATGGTATCATTAAACTTTATATACCATTGTCGTGAGGCTTGTTTAAGTCCATATATTGACTTCTTCAGTTTACACACCATTTGACCTTTTCCTTTAGTTTTGAAACCCTCTGGTTGGTCCATATAAACTTTCTCCTCGATGTCTCCATTAAGAAAGGCAGTTTTCACGTCTATTTGGTATAACTCTAAATCATAATGAGCCACCAAATCCATAATAATTCTTAACGAGTCTTTCTTTGAGACCGGTGAAAAGGTCTCTTTATAATCAATGCCTCCTTTTTGAGTAAAACCCTTTGCAACAAGTCTAGCTTTGTATTGTTAAATATTGCCATTTGAATCATGTTTGGTCTTAAAGACCCATCTACACCCGATTCTTTTAGAACTTTCTGGCAATTCAACGAGATCCCAGACTTTATTGTATTCCATGGATTTTAGCTCTTCCTTCATGGCATCAATCCATTTGTCAAATTCATTACTTTCTATGGCTTGTGAAAATGAAACCGGATCCTTATTAAGACGGATCTATAATCTTGAGATCAGTTCTAATATGCTCAAGTGACACTCTTTGTTTCTGAACTTCCTCCTTGACGGTAAAGTACTTTAATTCCATATGCTTGGCACCTTTGGAGTACTTATCATTCTTCGAGAAGAATACTGCTGCAGAATTATCACAGTAAATTTTCAGCGGCTTGGTAATGGTGTCAACAACCCCAAGTCCTGAAATAAAGTTTCGCAGCCATAATGCATGAATTATGGCTTCAAAACATGCCACAAATTCTGCTTCCATCGTAGATGTAGCAATGAAAAACTGTTTGGCACTCTTCCACGATGTTGCTCCTTCAGCTAATTGGAACAAATAACCAAACGTGGATTTTCTAGTGTCAACACATCCAGCGAAATCTGAATCCGAGTATCCAACAACTTCCAAATGCTTGGATCTCCTATACATGAGCATGTAATCCTTCGTTCCTTTTAGGTACCTCAAAACTTTCTTTGTAGCTTTCCAATGATCAATTTCTGGGTTACTCTGATATCTTCCTAGCATTCCGATCGCAAAACTAATATCCGGTCTTGTGCAAGTCTGAGCATACATCAGACTACCAACAATTGAAAAGTAAGGAATTGATTCCATTTCCTTTTGTTCTACATCATTCTTAGGGCATTGTATGAGACTAAATTTGTCCCATTTTTGAATTGGAACAATTCCTGCCGAACAATTATTCATATTAGATCTCTCTAGAATTCTTTCGATATAGCCTTTCTGAGGCAATCCCAATAATCTTTGTGATCTATCACAGAATATTTCTATTCCTATCACATAGGATGCCCCAACCATATCTTTTATTTCAAAATTCTTAGAGAGAAAATTTTTAGTCTCACGCAATATGCCTAAATCATTAGCAGCAAGTAGAATATCATCAACATATAGGACTAAAAAAATAAACTTGCTCCCATTGATCTTTTGGTATATACACCCATCAACGGTATTTTTCACAAATCCAAAAGATGTTATGGTATCATTAAAATTTATATACCATTGTCGTGAGGCTTGTTTAAGTCCATATATTGACTTCTTCAGTTTACACACCATTTGACATTTTTTTTTAGTTTTGAAACCCTCTGGTTGGTCCATATAAACTTCCTCCTCGAGGTCTCCATTAAGAAAGGCAGTTTTCACATCTATTTGGTGTAACTCTAAATCATAATGAGCCACCAAATCCATAATAATTCTTAACGAGTCTTTCTTTGAGACCGGTGAAAAGGTCTCTTTATAATCAATGCCTCCTTTTTGAGTATAACCCTTTGCAACAAGTCTAGCTTTGTATCGTTAAATATTTCCATTTGAATCATGTTTGGTCTTAAAGACCCATCTACACCCGATTCTTTTAGAACTTTCTGGCAATTCAACGAGATCCCAGACTTTATTGTATTCCATGGATTTTAGCTCTTCCTTCATGGCATCAATCCATTTGTCAAATTCATTACTTTTTATGGCTTGTGAAAATGAAGCCGGATCCTTATTAAGACGAATGTCAAAATCTGACTCTTGCAAACAAACCACGTAATCATCCGAAATAGCCGATTTTCTAATTCTTTGAGATTTTCTTAATGGTATTTATTGTGGTTCATTTATGTCAGATATTTGTGAGTCGGTTTCTTCAAGAAGTGTTTCATCCAAATGTTGCTCGGTGTTGTCAAAGTGTTCTTCAACAACTGGAATAATATTTGATATTTGTGTGGAAGTAGGCACATTCGTGGGTAATAGAATATTGACCCTCACCTCTTTTATTTCCCCACTTTGCTTTTCAACACTCCCACTAACTTTATCATTCTCAATGAATCTTGCATTACCGGTTTCAATAATTCTCGAACTATGGTTTGGACAGTAAAACACATACCCTTTAGATTTCTCTGGGTAACCAATAAAGTAACCACTTACTGTTCGAGAATCTAATTTCTTTTCTTGTGGAGTATAAACTCTAGCTTCCGCTGGGCAATCCCAAACATGCAGGTACTTTAAACTAGGTTTTCTTCATGTCCACAGTTCAAAGGGGTCTTTGGAACTGCCTTACTAGGAACCTGTTTAATAAATATACAGCGGTTTTAAGAGCATACATCCACAATGATTTGGGTAATGAAGAATTACTCATCATGCTCCTAACCATATCCATAAGTGTTCGATTACGCCTTTCTGCAACACTATTTTGTTGAGGTGTTCCTTGCATAGTATACTGTGCACATATGCCATGTTCCTCGAGGAACTTTGCAAATGGACCTGGACATTGTCCCGATTCATTATATTTTCTATAATATTCACCACCTCTATCTGACCTAATAATTTTCACCTTTTTATCTAATTGCCTTTCAACCTCATTAACAAACACCTTGAGAGCATCTGTTGCTTGAGATTTTTCTTTCAGCAAATATATGTATCCATAACGTGAAAAATCATCGATAAAAGTGATAAAATATTTCTCTCCACCAAAAGATGGAACATCAAAGGGTCCACAAATATCGGTGTGTATTATTTCAAGAAGCTAGGTGCTTCTTGTGGCACCTTTCTTACTATGATTGGTTTGCTTTCCCATAATGCAATCCAAACATATAGTAAGATCAATAAAATTTAGATTCGGAAGAATCTTATTCTTTACTAATCTTTCTAACCTTTCTTTGGATATATGACCCAAACGTCTATGCCACAAGTAAGCAGAACTGTCATCTAGTGAACTATGTTTAATTTCAATATTATGTTGAACATTAAGAAGGGATTCAGAAAAATCAATATCGAGTTTCAATTTATATAAACCATCACTAAGAAAATCAGAACCATAAAAAATAGCATTCTTATATAAATTAAAACATCCATTTCCAAAGTTTAAATCAAATCTAGAAACATCAAGTCTTGAAAGAGAAATCAAATTCCTAGAAATTGAAGGTACATACAAAGTCTGTAATAGATCAAGGTGACGTCCAGTCTCCATGATTAAATGATAAGTCCATATGCCTTTAATTGGAGCCTTCATATGATTTCTCATGAACAAGAAATCCTTATTTGGATTTGTAGTTTGGATCGTAAGGAATCCCTGCAACGTAGTAGATATATGAGCAGTTGCACCAGAATCAAGTCACTAAGTATTATTAGGAACTTCTATTAAATTTGATTCGAAACATACAAAAGCACTAATTGTACCTTTTTTTCCGAACCAAGCTTTGCGTTTCAAGCAATCTTCTGATAGTGTCCTTCCTTGTTACAGAAATGACACGTATCTGCCTTATGTTCCTTCTTAGCATCCTGTGAAGCTTTAGCAGGTGCTTTCTTCTTCTTGAATTTGTTGGGCTTCACTTTAAGTCCTTTACCAGCTCCTTGACCCATGAGGTTAATTGAATGACTCCCTTATTTCTTAAGTCTTGACTCCTCTTGAGTAAGCATACTGGACAATTCATTAACATTCCACTTATCCTTAATAGTGTTATAGTTAATTTGAAAAGATCCATACTCACGAGGTAACGAGTTTAGAATAAACTGAACCAAGAAGGAATCATCCACTTTCATCCCCAAGGTCTGAAGTCTTGCTACAATGTTAGTCATCTCGATGATATGGTTTTGCATACTACGCGACCCATCAAACTTCATGGTCGTGAGTTCAGCCATTAGTGTACCAACGAGAGAATTATCTGCAGAACGAAAATGTTTTTCCACAAACTTCAGGTATTCCCTGGCACTTTCTGTTTGTGGAATAGTACGCTTAATGTTGTTGGCAATATTCATTCACATAAACATAAGTCTTAGCCTATTAGAGCATTCCCATGCTTTATGGAAAGACTTCTCATCCGCACTGCTCGAATCAGTAATGACAGCGGGTTTATCATTCAGCAGAGCCAAGTCAAGATCCATCACACCTAAGTGGAATTGGATATGTTCACGCCATTCAGAGAAGTTCAATCCGTTGAACACAGTAACAAACGAAGCAAGCGAATGAAAAGGAATAGCTGCAAAATAGATAATACATGCTCACAAATCAATATGAATTCAACAAAACAGTTAAAGCATATCGCAATTCTCCTTTGGGTAAATACTACGACACACTATCATAATTTAAATGCCATTTAGTCTTTGGGTAAATCCTTAAGTTCTAGCAATAGTGAAAATTAATTTATCCACTAATTTTTAATTATAGGCATTTCATTAATTTCATGGATAAATTATAATTTTATGTATGCATATTTTCATAAACAAACTAGTTTGGCCACTTTGGTGACTAACAAATTATATAACATAAGTGCACACACAAAATAGAGATCATAAGATTTTATGCATGTGAATATTTTAAACAATCTAGTTTGGTCACTTTGATGACTAACAAACTATATACACATTAATCACATACATAAAATAAACAATAAATAGTTTCACCAACCTAATAATCCATAACAGATTACTATACGGCCTAAAAAATAAATAACTAATTTCAAATCAACTTATGACATTAAGGCATCATTAACGTTACTCCTGAATCATCGAATTCTTGCACATCATTATAATCGTAACTTCTAATATCACAATTTATATAATACAAAAATCTATTCAAGTATAGAGAAATACTTTTGTCATATTCTTACACAAAAATCAGTACTTAAATAAGTTAAATCAATAAACTGTAACAAATAATCATGGTGTGGCATTTACTATTATTAGAATAAATAATAGTATTAAATAATAGAGACTGTTAACCTAAAAAATGATTCTAAGGCAAACATAATTGAACAATTTTAGTTTCAAGTTAAACATAATGAAACCAGTAAAAATTGTTAATTTTAATTGATGCATAGAGCTAATGGGGACGAACACCAACCTAATTTAGTAAGACCCTCACAATCTTTCTGTTCCCGGCTTTAATAATGTTTTTGGACTTAACTAACATGGCAGATGATTCATGCTGCCATCCCACTTGATTATATTTTGCCCATTATAACTTATTTATACCAAACATAATAAGGCTTGCTTTCGAGATTGAATATCAATTTTATAGATCTACTAGAAATTCAAATCTAGTTATGTTGGGTTTCAGAAAACTTAAGGCTCAATTTTCTGAAGCGGAAGAGACAATAAATATTTTCATAGAAGAAGATTATCAGTTCTACTTCCAGGCTCATGATACCACATATTAGCATAAACTTTAATTGCATACCAGGATCTTGAACATGATAATCTGACACAAAATCGTACAGAAAACATACCTGAATCGTAAGCCATCATCGTGAAGCGGAAGCGCTAATTCAAATTGGTTTCTCGTCTCTTGTTAATTCATCGATTCTTAGTGTAATCGGAAGATTTGATTTGGAATTGAAACCCTAATAATGAGAAAAGAGAGAAAAAGAGAAGAGTAAAAATATCTGAGAAGAGAAATCAATTTCTTATTCTTATGTTCTGTCCAGAATGTTCGTGTATATATGAAAGTGAATGACTAAATAAAAATGGGCTAGGTATACATAAAGGCCCCAAACTAAATATGAAACAATGAGGCCCAATAGTTAATTCTCTTAGCTGTTGTCAAGTGGCCCAGTATTGTCAACACCTCTTGCCCTACCTTTCGTTATCGCTGACTTTAGTGATGGAAGAGAGAAAATAAAATACGGTAACTCTAATGGGTGTGCAGAGGGCCAATTTATAGAGGATCTCATTTAATTCGATACGTCATCAAGTAACCGATCGGACGGATGAGATTTGTTCATTAATTAAATATTAATTATGGGTCTTAAATTTATTGGGCCACCAAAACTTACTAAAATCTTATAGAGTATTATCCAAAGTGGACGGATATGGTCTCTGTCATTATTATCCACAGCCCACAAGGCAACAACATGTTGTACGTCATGCGCTATGTATAATTAAATTTCTTATTAGTTGTACACTTGTATTCGCTCCGTTCACTTTTACGTGTCACATTTTAATTTTTCACACTCCTTAAAAAAAAAAATTAAATATATAATTTATTATAATATTTATAGTAATTGATGTATATTTTATTAAATTTAAAAAAATAATTTAAAATAAGTACTAAATAAATAATATGAGTATAACAAAAAATTTATTTTATTGGATGAGTACTTTTTTCCATATAAAGAAAAAGAGCGGATACTTTATAGGAAAAAACGAAAAAAAAGAAAAAGAGTGATTTGGCACTGGACGTATTCTTGTTTCTGACGTGCATTTAAATCCACCTAGAACTACGTGCCACTCTAATCAATTTTAGTTTCATATCTTCTACTGCTTCTTCTTGTTCGTTTCTTCAACAGCTGACTGCATCTTAATCTGCTTTACTCCGTCAAAGTTTCATCATCCAAATATCAAGGTGCAGTTTTTTCTTCTTCTGAATTTTTGAGGATTTTTCTTTAATTTATTCTTTAACTCAATCACTATGTTACTATTTACGCATTAATAGTAATTTGTTAGATTTCAATGGTGTATCTTTTTCTTTTGAAATTTTTAGTTAGTTGCTTCTGAGTTGCATTCAGATTGGATCAGATAAACATAAATATATAAAAATTAATTTTTGGTTTCCTTTATGATTTGTTTCGGAAATAGAATAGCTAAGAAAAAGGTTCAAGATTTAAACTTTGAAAATTTCTTTGTGGGGGAAGGGGGATATTATTTTCCTAGTTAATTGGGCTACACTTTTAATCTTTGAATGGTGAATAAAACTGAGGAATTTGTAGAATCTGGAAAATTGGCCATTAAGTATTTGAATTTTAATATATTTAGACTGTACATGTTTGATCTCCTCCTCATTTGTTTTTAGCTTATGAGTTGAGGCTGATTTAGTTAGACTACTAGGTGTAGTTTTTCCCTATTAAATAAACTATACCTTTACAAATCAATAAGGGAATCCCTTATTTAGTCCGGCTTTGACTCGTTTGTTAAGGAATTACTCCCTCCGTTTCAATTTATGTGACATAGTTTGACCGACATGGAGTTTAAGAAAGAAAGGAAGACCTTTGAAACTCGTCACCTTAAATATGTCATAATATTTGTGTGGCTATAAAACTTATGAAACTTATAGGCTTAAACTTGGCATAACATTTGTGTGGCTAAAAAGTTTCTCAGTAATGGTATGAGAAGTTTAAGGTTAATTATTTACAAATATAAAAATATGTCATTCTTTTTGGAACAGTTTAAATACGGAAATAGTGTCACATAAACTGAAATGGATGGAGTATATTACAAAGGACGAAGTGTACTAGGCAAAGAGTTCTTTTTATTTTTATGAGTGTTTGGTTTTGTATGTACGTAGTTCTCCTATGAGTCATTTGATTGAGGACTAACATTGATCACGATGCAGCGAAAATGCAGAAAGAGGCAAAAAGCTCCTATTTTGATATGCCAGCATTGGATGTTTCTGTTGCATTTCCTCAAGCAACTCCAGCCTCCAACTTTCCTACATGCAGTAAGATCGAAACCTGATTCTATTTATATATTTACTTACTCTGTTTATCACTTGAATATACAAAGTCTCCACTCTTTTCAAGAATGTAATAAATTGCTTGATGTGCTTATTTGTATGTAATAAAGTCTCCTATTTTGGCCAGATTGTACTTCTACTAGTTTTTTATGGGTGTGCTATTTCTAAAAATAATTTATGTGATAGAAGAAAAAACTTTGTTGCTTTCTATCTTTGCCTCCTTATTCTGCGGGGTCATTGCGCTGACTGTGATGTTTACAGCTTCAGACTATTTTCAGTTTGACGATCTGTTAACTCCTGAGGAGCAAGCCATTAGAATGAAAGTGAGGGAATGCATGGAGAAAGAGGTTGCTCCTATAATGACGAAGGTATTTCCTTTGTTCTCTGTATTTGTTGGATGTGCTAATATCTTTTTGGATTCCGTTATTACAGTAATTGCTAATGTTGTGGGTAGAAAACAAAGATATATCCTTAATGCTTCAAGTCTCACATCTTCTGAGCAAATCTTTTAGTGCTATAGATGCACTTAAAAATGAACCCCTTTTTAATGTTTCTGAACAGTACTGGGAGAAGGCAGAGTTTCCTTTTGAAGTCATTCCAAAACTTGGTGCCTTGCACATTGCTGGCGGCACTATCAAGGTGCTTTAGAGATTGACAAATTTTTATATCTTATCACTTTGAGCGTCAATGAGCAATCTACTTACTTGTGGTTTTAGGGGTATGGTTGTCCAGGTTTCTCAGTTACTGGTAGTGCCGTTGCTGCAGCAGAAGTTGCCAGAGTTGATGCAAGCTGCTCTACATTCATTTTGGTGCATTCATCTTTAGCAATGCTCACCATTGGTAAGTCTTGTTATTGTTTGAAAATTGCTGCTGTGTATCCTTTTTGCTTTGTAGACACGTTGTTTGTCGAAAGTATAGCTCTATTTACCAGAGAGTGGTATTAGTCGACTGATCTTTTGGCGGGAGATATTCTTTATTTTATAGTATGGAATCATTCCATTACTATTAACTCAAGAAATAGACATCTCTGAGATATACGGTTTATGTCGATATGAGGTGAACTAATTATACCTTGTTGGTTTGTCAAGAATAGGGCTATGTGGGTCCGAAATGCAAAAGCAGAAGTACTTGCCGTCATTGGCTGAACTTAACACTATAGCTTGTTGGGTAAGAAACTTTTGTTATGGTATTTTCTTCAGCATTTATATCTGCAGTTACCAAACATAAGTTTGTAATCTCTGTCTCTTTGAACTTAGGGGCTAACTGAGCCGGACAATGGAAGTGATGCAAGTGCTTTAGGGACAACTGCGAGAAAGGTCTAGATTCTGCATTTTAAATTCAATCTTCAATTTCTATGCTGTTCTGAATTTGATTTTCTTTTTAATTTAGGAAAAGGTTGCTAAATATTCTTTTGGAAATTCTGTTATCTTCCTGATTCTAAATGATAGGTTGAAGGAGGTTGGATCCTTGAAGGGCAAAAGCGTTGGATAGGAAATGCAACTTTTGCAGATATACTGGTTATTTTTGCTAGAAATACATCCACAAACCAGATAAACGGGTAAGTACCAACATACTGTTTCTATATAATGTTAGTTGCGCTGGTAACTTAGGATCATACGAATTATCTCGTGGAATATGACTCTGCATCGTAGTTATGTGAATAAAATGACTTTTGCTATGGATTTCTCTCTGTCCCTTCACATGAACGTAGACCTTCCCTTTCATCCTCCCTCTTGACCATCTTAGTTTGTTTCTCACTATTGGTTTTTGCCTTGGTCTCAGTTTCATAGTAAATAAGGATGCTCCAGGATTGCAAGCTACTAAAATAGAAAACAAAATCGGACTACGGATGGTTCAAAATGGAGACATTCTCTTAAAGAAAGTTTTTGTCCCTGATGAGGATAGACTACCTGGTGTCAATTCTTTCCAGGATACAAACAAGGTACATAATATCGCCGGGGTGCTTTATTTGCTGTTGATAATCAATCATACATGCCAAAAGACGTTGTACATGCGACAAATAGTGCACCTCAGCTTTGTTGCTAATTTGCTTCGAGCAAAAGACAATTTTTTTGGGAGATTTTATATTGGCTCACAAGCTTTGGTCTATCTAATGAACTTATCTACATATTCATTATGTGCATAGATTTTCATCTTCATCTAAACATGATATTGTACGTCTCCAATTTAGTTAATGTTTCCATTGCTTACTTATCAAACAGAGTGCATCCTACCCCTATGGAAAAAGGAGGGAAAAAATAAAAAGAAACATAAAACAGAACTAGAAGGGGAAATGGAATAAATTTTTAAGGGATTATCTCATCATTTTTTTTAAATAAAAAAATCATGCATTTCCTTCTTACAGTGGGATTAAAATAGCACCTTAACAAAGCCACAGCAGGTAACATACTACATTTTATGTATAGTGACTCTTCTTGCCATCTCATGATGCGGTTGATCTGTAGGCAACACCCCTTATATTTCTGGCAAGTTTCTTTGTGATTCCTTTTTGACTTTCTACGACATAGAACAGAAGAACATTCTTGAACTCTAATACTTGATTTCTCCAATTTACCCTGATAAAAATGTTTTTACGAATACAGACTATATCAAGCAGACATGCTGAGTCTTATGGATGCTACAAAATCTAATTTAGGCTTGCTAAATACTGAAGATACTAATGTAATGCTCAAACCAGTACCAACCAAATATATGGTAGACCTGATTACCTAGCCTTTCTCACATCCACCCAAATCGCTCTTCTCCACTCTCCAATTTTGCTCACATCTTGTTATCCTTTTGTTTTGATGCGTTTTAGTCTACAATAATTGTTTATTTTAATGTCGTTGGTTTGATATTGGTGATTGATTTAGCTAGCTGATAGTTGGGTTATTGTTTCACTATCTTTCTCTTTCCTTGAACAGGTGCTTGCGGTATCACGTGTCATGGTTGCATGGCAGCCTATTGGCATTACAATGGGTGTTTATGATATGTGTCACAGGTAACAATAGAGAAGCTCATCAGTTTTTGTTTTATCATAAAATGGAAGTTGTTGTGACATGCTTCAGATCATGGACTTTGACCTAATTATTATTTAGTAAGGTAAGGAAGCTGAGTTTTGAGACTGGTATTCTGTGTTGTTCCGTAGTAGAAAAATAAGTACTTAGCCTTCCTCAATCCAAGATTCCTTTGATCGACTCCTTTCTCCAGACAATTGCATATTGTAGTCTCACAGTATAACAGATGATTTGTCATGTAACTTTACTGATATTCATTGTTCTTTAACCGAGACAGTCTTATCAAAGTGTGTGACCATCTAAAAGCTTAAGATGATAGAGAAACACAGTCTTAATTACTTAATTGTATCTTCAACACGCTCCTTACGTGCGGGTTTGATTTTTTCATGAGTCAAGCACGTGGAAATTCTTTTTGATAATAGATAGAGGTGAGAGTCCAACCTAGGACCTGTGCTTTAATACCATGTCGAAGTGTGTGACCGTTCATCTAAAAGCTTAAGCTGATAGAGGGAAAACATTTTTAATTGCTTAATATGTCTTCAACAAGTCTAATAACGTGGAAGTTCTTAGACTAACCAATGAGAATGATGCAAGACCCTCTGTGAAAGTAAATAGATGTTAGTTCCTATGAGCTTTTTAACCATATCGCTCACCGTAAGAACTTGTATGAGCTTTCCATTATCCCCTCTCCTTTGTCAATGTTATTCTAGATTTCCCTTTTTCAGCCTTTCATGTTGGCTAAATTCTCCGTGAAACTGCAAGGTACTTGAAGGAGAGGAAGCAGTTTGGAGCTCCATTGGCTGCTTTCCAGCTCAACCAACAGAAATTGGTTCAGATGTTGGGCAACATTCAGGCAATGATTCTTGTTGGTTGGCGGCTTTGCAAGCTGTACGAGAGTGGTAAAATGACTCCTGGCCATGCAAGTTTGGGGAAAGTAAGACCTCTTTCTTCACATTATTAAATGTTTGATACATGCCCTTTAGGACTAAAGTAATAAATTGTTTGTTTCAGTCATGGATTACCTTGAGGGCGAGGGAGACAGTTTCTCTTGGACGGGAATTACTAGGTGGCAACGGAATCTTGGCTGACTTTTTAGTCGCAAAGGTTTGTGAACAATATCCAATGCTCCCTGCCCTGTTAGATACAAATCATGGAACATTTAGCGCTATGAAATTTCACTCGTAAATCATGTAGAGATCTCATTTTATGCTTGCAGCTTACTTTATTATGCTCTCATGGTTTCCATTTCAATCTTGGCGTGCAGGCATTTTGCGATTTGGAGCCCATCTACACATATGAAGGTACTTACGATATCAACACGTTGGTAACAGGCAGAGAAATTACCGGTCTTGCCAGTTTCAAGCCTGCACCATTAAGGCAAAAGAGTCGCCTGTGAAAATCTTCCTTCCCTCTGAAGTATTCTGTTGGATTAAGCTTTGTTTTAGCAAAGTGTAACTCTGGAATACTTCTATCCAAAGAAAGAACTGCTTAAGAATTTGAATTCCCTGGAGATCTTTTAACGTTAATAATGGCAAAGAAGTTAGAATACCACATATATTGTAATAATAGCAACATATCAAATGATTCAACTTTGTTTTATTCAAGAAAATCTGATGTTGGAAATTAGCTGCTAATCTTTCTTTCTTTATATATGCAGTCTGTTGCTTTGCTTTTATAGGGTTTACTAGGAATTATGACATATGTCAATGTCTTTTAGATGTGAGAATATGGGAAATGAACAACTTTGTGGAAGTGGATCTGAAGTCAATAGGGGCGAAAGGGGGGAGAGTACTTTGACTTGATCAAGTTTTTTTTTTTTAATTAGCAAGTGATCTAATCACTTGTCTAGAATGTTTATAATTTAATATGATACTGCTAACATCAAAATGTAGCACATCAGGGAAGGGTTCGTTTAGTCGAATTGAAATCTGTTTGCCCAAACTTAGGGATCTACTTATTTTGAAAAGAATTTTTCCCCAATGACAATAATTTTGAAAGAGTGAAATTTTCTGGTTGATCAAACATTTAAGAAACACTTTTATTTATAGTTTAGCAGCGGTTTGCGTTTTTTAGTGCAAATTATTTTAAACTATTCTACAGCTAGTATTATTTAAATAGATAAATGATTTGGATTTTAATTCCATTTAATTAAATTGTTAAAATTAAACTGTAGGATAGGGAGAGGGAGCAAGTTTATGGGACTTTGGTAATAAAATGTTTTGATAACAAAGCATGAGGTTAGTTTGTCTTGAAAAACAATTAAAATAGTGTGTGTACTATGCGACTTTTTCTTAGAAGTAGAAGCGGGAACTAATATATATATATATATATATATATATATATATATATATATATATATATAGAGAGAGAGAGAGAGAGAGAGAGAGAGAGAGCAATAATAAAAGAAGTGAAGAATGAGAAAATATCATCCCAAAAACGAGATAAGATCGTGAATCATAATTAACAAAAACGATCTTTATTTTTTGTTTAGATAAAAGAACATGATGTTACGAACTCTCACAAAAATATGAACGAATCTGAGAACACATTTTCAAATTATTTGGTCACACATTATGACAAAAACTTCCCAGCCCAAAAAAAAAGAAACAATATTATTATTGTTATGAAAATAATTATATTGTGGATGTCCATTTATTACTCCAATATAGATAATCTTCCCGAAAAAGACTATCCATTTAGTACTCTATTGAAGTTTATCTACAAGCAGCTGATGCAGGCAGGTTGCAAGCAGCTTAATGAAATGATTTGCAGCAGCTTCTGATTAAACAGACAGGTTGCAAGCAGCTCATGCATACAGCTTACAAGCAACTAAAGAAAAGCGTTGCAGTTGCTTCCTGAAAAGCCTCGCAGCTGCTTCCTTTCTTCTATAAATAGAGGAGTTTTCAGTTCATTATGTACAAAAGTTTGAAGTTTGAATAATATATCAGTTTCTCCCTATACTTGTCTTTACTTTACAGTCTTTATTTTATAACACGTTATCAACACGAGACTCTGCATCTCGAGCAAATACTTTGAAAGTATCACAGGTACGAACTTTTTTTTTTTTTTAAATAATGTCAAATCTTTCTAAACTTGAATTTGTAGCCCTGGATATATCGGGCAGAAGCTACATATCTTGGGTGCTTGATGCCGAAATTCATCTTGATGCGATGGGTCTGACAGACACCATCAAGGACAAAAATCAGGCATCAAACCAAGATCGTACCAAAGCAATGATATTCCTACGCCATCACCTTGTTGAGGGTCTGAAAATGGAATATCTTACTGTTAAAGATCCAGTCATACTGTGGGATAATTTGAAAGATAGATATGACCACCTGAAGATAGTCGTTCTTTCACATGCACGTTATGATTGAACTCATCTAAGGCTACAAGATTTTAAATCTATCAGTGAGTATAATTCTGTTATATTCAGAATTATTTTCCAATTAAAATTATGTGGTGATAATATTACTGATCATGATATATTGGAGAAAACTTTCACCACTTTTCATGCCTCGAACATGCTCCTGCAGCAGCAATATCGAGAGATGGGATTCAAAAAGTATTATGAACTTATCTCACATCTTCTTGTAGCCGAGCAACATAATGGGTTATTAATGAAAAACCATGAAAGCCGACTTACTGGTTCTTATCCATTCCCTGAAGTAAATGAGACGAACTTCCACCAAACTAAGCGTGGAAGAGGACGTGGCCCCAGTCGTAGTCATGGCCGTGGTCGGGGAAGAAATACTAATCATGGTAATAATAATGCACCAAAGAACCATCCTCACCACCAGCAGTGGAAAAGGAAGGAACAAAAGTATGAAGCGGTGCAAGTAGCAAACGCAGAATACATGCTATAGATGTGGAGAAAAATGGCACTGGTCACGTACATGTCGTACGCCAAAGCACCTGGTTGAGTTGTATCAAGCCTCCCTGAAGAAGACCGAGAAAAATGCTGAAGCAAATTTTATTTCTGAATATAATTTAGACTTCATGCATTTGGATATAGCTGATTACTTTGCACTCCCGGAAGGAGAAACAAGTCATGTGATCGGTGATGAATCTGTAGAGATGTAAATATTTTAATTTTTATTGTTTGTAGTAGATAGTATGGTTATGTAATAGTTATACATAAATAAAAGTTATGCTTTGATAATAATGTTTACTATCATATTTATTTTGTTTATGTCATTTTGAAAAATATGGATAATCCTCAAATTATGTTTGGATCAAAGACCAATCATGAAGATATTTGTGTAATTGATAGTGGAACAACTCATGCCATATTCAAAGATCAGAAATAATTTTCTTATTTGCACAAGGAAAAAGCAAATATTTCTACAATTTCTGGTAATATAAGTTTGATTGAAGGCTCCGAAAGAGCTATTGTATTTCTGTCTAAGGGAACAAAACTTATTATAAACAATGCATTATTCTCCTCCAAGTCCCGAAGAAACTTGTTGAGTTTTATGGATATCCGCCGAAATGGGTATCATGTTGAGATGATAGATGAAATGAATATGGAATATCTTTGTAGTACAAAGAATGTTTCTGGCCAGAAATGCATTATAGAAAAGTTACCAACTTTATCTTTTGGCTTATACTATTCAAAGATTATTACAGTTGAAGCACACTCTATCGTAAACCGAAAGTTTACTAATTCAAATACTTTTGTGCTTTGGCATGGCCGTTTGGGCCATCCTGGATCAATAATGATGAGACTAATTACTGAAAATTCGAGTGGGCATCTATTAAAGAAGCTGCAGATTTTTACAAATGATGAATTTTCTTGTGATGCTTGTTATTAAGGCAAAATGATCACTAGACCATCACCAATGAAGATTGACATTGAGTACCCTGCCTTTTTAGAGCGTATACATGGGGATATATATGGACCTATTTACCTACCAAGTGGGTTGTTCAGATATTTTATGGTCCTAATAGACGCATCTTCAAGATGGTCTCATGTGTGCCTACTATCATCTCGCAACCTGGCGTTTGCAAAGTTATTAGCCCAAATAATTCGATTAAGGGCACAATTCTCAGATTATCCTATAAATGCTATTCGCCTTGATAATGCTGGAGAATTCTCATCTCAAGCTTTTGATGATAACTGCCTATCAGTTGGGATAAAAGTTGAATATCTTGTAGCTTATGTTCATACTCAAAATGGCCTTGCAGAGTCATTTATTAAACACCTGCAGTTGATAGCAAGACCACTACTTATGAAAACAAAATTGTCCACTACTGTTTGGGGCCATGCTATCTTGCACGCAACATCACTTATCCGTCTCAGACCGACACATTATAATAAATATTCTCCCTCACAATTAGTTTTTGGTCATGAACCAAATATTGCCCATCTACGAATTTTTGGATGTGTTGTATATGTGCCAGTAGCACCACCACAACACAGTAAGATATGCCCACAGAGAAGGTTAGGAATATATGTTGGGTTTGAATCACCCTCTATTATTCGCTATCTTGAACCATTGACGGGAGATTTATTTACTGCTCGATTTGCAGATTGTCGATTTGATGAAATAAATTTCCCACAATTAGGGAGAGAGAAAAAGGAAATCAAAAGAGAAATTGTGTGAAAAGTTTCATCATTATCTCACTTTGATCCACGTACAAATATATGTAATCAGGAGGTCCAGAAGATCATCCATTTACAGAATATAGAAATTCAAATGCCAGATGCATTTACTGATTTGAAAAGGATAACTAAGTCACATATCCCTACAAAGAATGTGCCTTTCGAATTGATATCCCAGCAGGACCATCTACTAGCATGAGAGCTAGTGAACCTAAAGCACGCCTGAAGCGTGGTAGGCCTTTGGGTTCTAAGGACCGAAATCCTAGAAAAAGAAAATCGACAAATGATCAAAATGATATTATGAAGGGATCTCCTGAAAGACCCAAGATCTGATTAGTTCTGAGATTCCTGAAGAAATCAATGAACCCGAGAGTCAAGTGAGTGAGGAACTTTTAATAAGTTCTACTGGTATGGAATTAATTTGAATTGATCTAAAATAATGGTGGATAATATTTTTACATATAATATTGCACTTAACATTATGCAAGATAGTGAGAATCTTGAACCCCAATCTGTCGAAGAATGTCGATAAAGATCTGATTGGCCAAAATGGCAAGAGTCAATTCAATCGGAATTGAAGTCACTTGCTAAAAGAGAGGTCTTTGGACCAATAGTCCAAACACCTGCTGGTATAAAGCCAGTTGGTCATAAATGGGGTTTTGTGCGAAAAAGGAATGATAAAAATGAAGTTGAAAGATACAAGGCTTGCCTTGTTGCACAAAGATTCTCACAACGCCCTGGAGTCGATTATGAAGAAACATATTCACCCGTTATGGATGCCATAACATTTTGATATCTCATCAGTTTAACCTTACGTAAAAGGCTTGAAATATATCTAATGGATGTGGTTACATAAATGATGTTATTTGCCCATGTATTTTTTATAAAGAAAATAGCTTCAGAATTTGTTATACTTACTATTTATGTTGATGACATAAATCTTGTTGGAACTCCAGAAGAGATCTAAAAGGAAATTGAATATCTTAAGAAAGAATTTGAGATGAAAGATCTTGGAAAGACAAAACTTTGTCTTGGTCTGCAAATTGAATATTTAGCAGACAAGATCTTTATCCATCAATCTGCCTATACAGAAAGGGTCTTAAAACGCTTTTACATGGACAAAGCGCACCCATTGAGTACACCAATGATTGTTCGATCACTTGAAGTGAATAAAGATTTGTTTCGACCTCCAGAAGAGGATAAGGAACTCCTTGGTCCCGAAGTACCCTATCTCAGTGCAATTGGTGCACTAATATATCTTGCTAATACTACAAGGCATGATATAGCATTTTTTGTTAATTTACTAGCAAGATATAGTTCTTCTCCAATACGAAAATATTGGAATAGGATTAAGCATATGTTGCGATATTTAAAAGGAACTCTTGATATGGGTTTGTTTTATGCTAACAAAGACATTGCAAATCTTGTTCGTTATGCAGATGCATGTTATTTATCTGATCTCTATAAAGTTAGATCTCAAATCGGGTACGTGTTTACATGTGGAGGTACTATCATAATATGGCGCTCCACAAAACAATCTATTGTTGCTACTTCTTCAAATTATGCTAAAATAATAACTATTCATGAAGCAAGTAGGGAATGCGTATGGTTGAGATCAATAATTCATTTTATTCGAGAAAAATATGGTTTGTAATGTAATAAAAGACCCACAATTTTGTACGAAGACAATGCTGCATGCATAGCCCAATTGAAGGGAGGATTTATAAAAGGAGATAGAACGAAGCACATTTCACCAAAATTATTCTACACACACGATCTTCAGAAAAATGGCGACATTGATGTGCAACAAATCCGTTCAAGTGACAATCCGTCAGATTTATTCACTAAATCTTTGCCAACTTCAACTTTTGAGAAGATGGTATACAAGATTGGAATGCGGAGAATCAAATATTTGAAATAAGATTTTCATCAGGGGGAGTAAAATACGCGATGTACTCTTTTTTCCTTACTAAGATTTTTTCTCACAAGGTTTTCCTTATAAGGTTTTTAATAAGACAGCTAGAAATACATATTACTAAATATGTGTACTCTTTTTCCTTCACTAGGATTTTTCTTATTGAGTTTTTTCTAGTAAGGTTTTAACGAGGCACAATATCTTTTAATGAACATCCAAGGGGAAGTGTTATAAAAATAATTATATTGTGGATGTCCATTTATTACTCCGTTATAGATAATCTTCCTGAATAAGATTATCCATTTAGTACTCTGTTAAAGTTTATCTGTAAGTAGCTGATACAGGCAGGTTGTAAGCAGCTCAATGAAATGATTTGCATAAACTTCTTATTAAACAGGCAGGTTGCAAGCAGCGCATGCAGACAACTTACAAGCAGCTAAAGAAAAGCTTTGCAGCTGCTTCCTGAAAAGCCTCGGAGCTGCTTCCTTTCTTCTATAAATAGAGGAGTTTTCAGTCCATTATGTACAAAAGTTTAAAATTTGAATAATATATCAGTTTCTCCCTATACTTGTCTTTACTTTAAAGTCTTTATTTTATAACAATTATTATTATTATTATTATTATTATTATTATTATTATTATTATTATTATTATTATTATTATTATTATTATTATTATTATTATTATTATTATGGGATCGAAAACGGATGCGTCCTTTTTCCTCTTGTATCACAAAAAACAATCACACCAAAGCTAATATTCGTGGACCATAAAAACATGGACGGGGTAAAAGAAAAACAATATATTTTCTTATTCACGTGGAAAGAAAAAAAATTAAAAAAATCCAATTACATATAAGGAAAAAGAGAAGGGGAGTTTTGGAGCAACGATAAAATTGTCTTTGTATGATCTATAGATCACATGTTTTAGTCGTGAAAATAGCCACTAATGCTTGTATTAGAATATGTTGTTTATATCATATCCCTACCGAACCGGAAAATCGCACCAAACCGAAAAGTCAAACAAAATCGATTAAAAAAATCCGACTAGGTTTGGTTTGATTTGGTTTAGTATTGAGTGAAAAAACCCGAACCAAACCGACATATAAATATATAAATTTTTTATATATACTTTTAGAACTTTATATAGAATTTTGTTTAAAAGATGTCTAGAAATATTTGAGATCCTCTCATGGGATGTAATATTTAATAGAACTATAAAGTGCATTAATTTTTATTTACTTTAAATAATGGATTATTTCACTTTCTTATTAGTGTTATTGAAATGCGATCAATCATCTCTTTTATTTTTTCATATTCATATATTAATATGTCAAAATTTCTTATATCTTTTTCGAATTTGAATTAGTATTTCGATAATCTAAAATTACATAGAACATATCATCAGGTGTCATATTGATTTTTATGTTTAATTATAATTCGGTTAACCTTGAAAGCGTACATCAACCAAAAATTATTACTAGACGACTAAGAAAATAATTTATTATGTGTTACTAAAAAGAAATTCTCCCATAAGAATGCTTTAATAGATCATGTGTTTGTTAATTTATTTTTTTAATTTTTAGTAAACATATATTAACTTATCAAAACTTTATTTATAACTTTAATAAAGCAAGATTGGAATAATATTCATATTACAAAAAAATCCAAAAAACTCAAAAAAAACTGAACCAATCCAAACCGCTATAATTGGTTTGATTTAGTTTTGATAAAATCTGAACCAACCCGGTGCATGTACACCCCTACCCCTTAGGATGCGACTAGGGTCGGCTCTAAGGTTATCACAAGTTAGGCATGTACCTTGGGCCCCCAAATTTGGAGGTCCCCATTTTTAACCAATCCAAACCGATATAATTAGTTTGATTTGATTTTAACAAAACCCGAACTAACCCAGTGCATGTACACCCCTACTCCTTAGGATGCGACCATGATCGGCTCTAAGGTTATCACAAGTTAGGCCTGTGCCTTGGGTCCCCAAATTTGGGGGTCCCCATTTTTAGAAATAATTGATTTATAGGTATTTAATAAAAAAAATTAATACTTTTAGTACAAAAGTTTTGTTTTTCTTTAATAGCTGCCTCAAAGAAAATAAGTTTTTTAAAATTATATTGATAAAATCTTATCTAAGATCAACAATGCCTCAAGAAAGATTAAATAGGTTGGCAAAATTATCAATTGAAAAGGAATTATTAGAGGAAATCGATTATTTAAAAAAAAAAAAACAACTTTGCATATAGAAAAAAACTAGAAAAATAGACTTCAAATAAAAATATACTCCCTTCGGTCCACTTTAATTAATTTCTTGGTTGTTTTCACACATATTAAGAAATTCATCTTTTATAATTAATTAATAATAAAATTTATCATATTAATCTTAATTTGTTCGTTGCAAATATAACAAATATTCCTAAGCTCTTTACTCCAAGAAAAACTTTAGAAAAAAGAAGTTAATTCTTTGTTGATATTTTAAAAAAAAATTAAATATTAAGGACCACAAAAAAAATTAAAAAATTAAATTAAAGTAGACGAGAAAGAGTATATCATAACTTTCTTTTAAAAATTAAAGTCTCACATTAAATTTTAGATTTAGGCCAAAAATATAGTTGAGCCGTTGTCCCTGAACGCTGCCCTTACCGAATTCTACGTAAAGAACGCTGTCCTTACCGAATTCTACGTAAATACGAAACACCTTATACACCAAACTAACTTTTTATAACTGGGATAAAAAAAGTCCAAACTTCGTAGGGAATTCACAGTGAGCACGGGTTTTTACCACAAACCGACAAAGGAAAGCAAAACAAAAACCTCATGACTCATGTCCCTCGTCTTATAAAAACGGTGGTGGTGCAATGTACTAATAAAGTTGTCGAGGGAGGTGCATGCATGTACTAAAAACAAGATCCAAATTGCACCGCTAACCGAATGGCGCTGCAATATTTGCATATTTGGACAAACCCATAAACGTAAAACCTATTTATAATGAGGTATTTGAGTATTTGACGAATTGTCACTCATATAATCTTTGCTTTATCGCCCGAAAATTGTTAAGCTATATTTTTTAAGTAAAAAGACATTCAACTTTATCACAATATCACAAAAAAGGTGTTAACCTTTATAATTTGTGTGATGAGGTCTTCCACCGGGATTTTGATCGCTTACTAGATTTTAAATTAGTAATTTATAACATATTCAATAAATTTTTTACAAAAGCTTGGATTCCTATAAAAACTACCCAACCCAAAGATTTATAGGCCTCAAAAAGAAAACAAACTTGCTAGCTATATTAGTGTCTAAAAATCACAAAAGCCGTGACTAATATTGGATCTACCAGCCATTTGAAGCTTCATTTTGCTGCCTCTCAGCTTCTCTTTGCATTCCCATCATCCTCAGCCTTAACTGAAGCTGAGCTGCAGCTGTTAAAAACCTCAGACTTTGCAAAGGACTCAGTACTCCTACCACTCTTTCAGCTGTTCTTGTCCTCAACCTATCAGCATCTGTCACTACATTTTCCATGGCTGACTTCAATGTCTCTATGTTTTCATCCCCGTCTGTGATTTCAATATTTATACCGTCAGTATATAGAAGTTGCATTCCTATTCGCCGTGCCAGTTCCATCAACGGTGGTGCTGCCACGCTCTCTTGAATCTTCGCCAGTTCATCAGTCAGTGACTTTTCTTCAATCTGTAATAACATAACTTAAACTTTTAGATGAGATGACAACTAAATATAATATAAATATTTTGGTTAAATCATTAGCCAAAAGATTTGCTTTGGCCCAAACAAAAAAAAAAATTAAACTCGCACGTGAGCCATATTAAGACATACTCCTAAGTGAAAATAGTTTAACTAGGAGTATTATTCATCGATGGTATAAAACTTTTACACAATCAAATTATAATATTTTACACTAAATAACTTATCTTACTTTTCAAGACTAGAAATGACACTTCTTATCAGAAGCTATTTATAAATATTTTTTAAGCGAATACGTAAGTGTATATAATTTAAACTCTCAGAAAATACTATCTATCCAACCGCTTTAAGATTTGTAAATGAGATGAACAAACCTTGGTCTCGTATCTCAGCCTGTTGATTCTCTGGACTTGATTTCCACTCAAATCATTAACCGAATCAGTAACCAGAGTAAAAGCTAACCCAGGTTTGAACCCAGTAATCCAAAGGAAAGTCCTCTCAAGTGGAGTAAACCAAGTAGGTGAGAAGACGAGGAAAACATTTCTATGAGACATTCTTGATTTTTCTTCATAGTATTCTTGATAATGAGCTAAAACTCGTGAAATAAGATCTCCAATAACACCCTCTTCTGTTTCTTCATCAAAAGTGTCCTGTGCTACAAGAAGTTCCTCTAAATATTGTTCTTGCCTAATTAACCAACCTTCTAAGAAAACCCCAAATGAATTATCATCATAACTTCTTCTATAAGACCCAGCTGGCATCTTTGATTAGTTCCCTTTAGTACAAAGGCAAGAGCAAAAAGAAAGAGAAGTAGAGAAGATAATAATAAAGGGAAAGGGATGAAGAAAATAGAGAAAAGTTGTGCATGTATATATATTAATCAAAAGAAGGTGCTATGATCATGGAAATTTCCTCTCTTTTTTTTTTAAGAAATTTTTTTTATTGTTCTATTTTGGTCAGAGTTTGCTTGGTGGGAAAGAATTCTATGGATGCTTCAAGACTAAGGTTATATTAACTAAAACATGGAACTAAATAGAGGTTAATAGAGAGGAAATACTGAGGATAAAATACCACTTGGCAGTCCGACTTGGCTTCATTAAAACTCAAGATTTTAATTGAAGTAATGAAATAAACAGCCAATGATATGTTTACACACAAAGTGAGACGAAGTGTGAGCGAAGTCCATTTGTGAGAGGAATGGGAGGGGCGTGGGTGTAAGTCGGTGGTTTTTGTCATATAGTGAGAAAGGAGGAGGTCTCTTCAAACGAAGAGCTTAATATTTAGTGTGTAGCTAAGAGGATCGACAGAGGGTTTTTGTCACGACGACGTGGATCAATATTTAAGCGCGCCCTAAATGTCATTTCTACTTGTCCTCGTCACAGTATAGCTTTTCTCAACCTAGCTTATGTTGGAGGTCCTAACGATAACTAAAAAAGAAAAAAAACTAGTTTAAGGAGTTAAAATGCTTTTAATATTTCTTTTGAAGAAATCGTGTAAGTTTAACTCAAACAAAGAATATTTATACCATGTTTAGAGATTGTTTCAGCCCAACAAGTGATAGTATAGCGAATCGTTTAGCGGAACGTGTATGGAGATGGCGTAGTGTGGCTTGAAGGCCCGACTTCTCGTCTATGTGTTGGTTTACTACCTTTACTCGTAGTTTCAAAGAAGCATACATAGCCTCTCCTCTGGGTTTCGGTGATCAGTGATACTATGATAATGTGGGTGACACACAATTAATCTTCAAATTAGCCCACAAATAGTAATGGGTCATATAGAACTTAGTTCAAAAGAAAGATTGAGATGTGCGCGGACAAAGTCCAATATGAAAAGTCAAAAAAAGAAAAGAAAAAGCTAGTATAATAAGTTACATGCTATTAATAATGTGAAACCTTTTGAAAAAATTATGCGGGCTTGTTTTAGCCCAACAATTTATTCTCTTATTTTAATGAGTAAAGTTCGTTACTTTCGTATAACAAGCAGTATTTTAATTTTATAAGTTTACTAGTACAGTAAATAAAAAGACTTACTTTAATGTGACAAAGCATTATTATTAAATAGTAATAAATAAATTTTAATAATCATACGTTAAATTAATTCTTTACATATGCAGTGTTACTAAATATGAATTCTTTAAGTTATTCAGACGCATTCCTATTTAAAATAGGAGTAAATTTCATGGGTGGTCATTCAATTTTGTGTTCGTTATCTAAAAGTTATTTTTTTTTCTTTTGTTACATAAATGTTATTTAATTTTGTGTTCATTACAAAAGCTAATTTTCTTTCTTTTGTTACACAAAAATCATTTTACTATGCTCTACTTATCATAATAGTCACTTTGACCAGATTTTACAAACCTTTCACCTGAAAAGTCTATTATACCCTTGACATTATAAATCCTCTCATTTATGCAACACCTTCTACATTATATGATATATAATATAATTTTACCCATGTATTTTACTTATAGTTAAAATAACTTAATATTATTTTATTTATTATTTTATAATATATTCGTACATTTAATTTTTTTCCTTAACATTAATTTTTAAGATATATAAGTAGCATTATTAAATTTGTCGGTAATATTACCGTGAACAAATCTCAAGTCCACGTTCTTAACCATGCTTAATAAAATATTTTTAATAAAAATTATAAAATCAAAGCTCACTGATTTATCAGCTAAGCCATACCCATAAATCCAATAAATAAAATACTTACATTTAGCACAATGACATATCAGATTAATACTTTCAAATAAATAATATTAACAGATAAAGCTTTAAAAAACTTAATATTAAACAAAAATATCTTTGAAACTTTTTCTAAAATTCTTATTAACTATAAAAAAAACTATCATTTGTTAAAAAAAATCTATTTTTATTATTTCAAATAAATATTAAAAGATAAATATTTTTATTGTTTTTTTTATATTTAAAATATATTCATGTTCGAATATGATTAAACAAATTGAGTGCCATGAAAAAATTAAATGTATGGATATATTATAAAAATAATAAATAAAATAATATAAAGTTATTTTATTTATAAAAAAAATACCTTGGTAAAAATATATTATATAGTATATAATATAGAAGTATAATATAGAAGGTGTTACATAAATAAAAGGATTTATAATGTCAAGCGCATAATAGACTTTTCAAGTATAAATACTATAAAATCTGGCCAATATGACTTTTGTGATAAATAGAGTCAAGTAAAATATTTTTCTGTAACAAAAGAAAGAAAAATAACTTTTGGATAATGAACACAAAGTTGAATGATTTTTACGTAACAAAAAGAAGAAAAATATCTTTTGCGTAATGAACACAAAGTTGAATGACCACCCATGAAAATTACTCCAAAAAAAAAGAATGGTAATAATGTTTACAAACTAAGAAAACTATTGTCCCTAGTTAATCGAGAAGTTTTATCTAAATAATCTCCTTTTGAAGATTTGTTTGAAGGTGTATGAGTTATTTCATTTAACGATCCTAGCATTGCACAAATCAGTTAACTACTTGTTTACCCTAAACAATGGATAATAATTAAAATTATATGTCATTTTAAGGATATGCGGATTAATTCAATACAAATGATAAATGACGTTAGATTAAACAGATAAAGGACGTAATAAATTATCAAACCAATAAGGAGAGTGATCCCGGACTTAGTAACGTCCTAATGAAATGCCTGCCTTCGATCCCGGGCTCACACTAATGAAGAACTTATGAACAAAAGTAAGGACTTTGAATAACAGAGAAAATAAGAATATATTGCCTTGATATGCGTGTTACAATGTGTCCCTATGAATAATAATCTTTCCCCTTTATATAGTAGGGGAGTTTTACCCTAAGTACAATTCTAAAAAAGGTAAAAATCTTTCGTTTCACCGATCAACGATACGAGTCGAGATTCGCGCCATGATATCCGATTAAGCACGGATATCATGGTCATTTGTTAGTCGTGCACAGCTACTTGGTAATGTTCTCCAAAGTCTTCAATCTTCAGATCGACCCTCGAGGATATGACCCCGATATCCCCGAGGGCAGGTGCTTTGCCCGAGCCCTAATACGAGGGGTTCTTCGTTCTAACTCTAATACAATTCGATCATGTTCCTGCTCCGATTGGCTCACCGGAAAGACGAGTCATGCAGCGGGCTCGGGTTTACCCGTATACAGATAGTCCCTTCATTTCTCATAGAGTATGTTTTCCAAAACGATAGGAAACGACAGATGAATATGGTTCCTTCCTTCGTACGTTTCGACAGGGTGCTGAAGCGTCCCATCAATTACATCGTTCTGACTTTGGACACGTGTCGTTCACCGGCAGATTGCCTTCGAATGCGAAGTGTCAGTTGCTTCTCTATAAAAGCCTCATTCCTTTGTCCTTTTTCTACTTTCCGATCAAACCGCTATCTTCGAGCCATCAACCATTATCAGAACCTTCATTAAATCTTCATCCATGTTTATCAATCTTCATAGCAATCTCTAGATTTCTACCAAAATTTATTCAAATCTTCATACCTTGTTCTTCATCTTCAAAACCTATTTCTCTAAAACTTTGTACTTATTCTTCAAATTTTTAAACTTTCTCTCAAATGACAATGTCAAAAACATCGAAAACCATTCCTCAACAAGTTGCCTCTTCATCTTCTCAGCTGACCGCTGGTACTGAAGCGGTCACCCCCGAGGTGGTGGCCCTCGAAATGGCTTCTCCTGTTACGGATGTTAACGAACCGGCCCCTGGGCCCCCTTTGTCGGCATTTATCCGCGGAGGCAGCTTAATTGCTGACGACTTCAAGGTGGAGAAGCCTTCACACAAACAGGAATAAGGTGAAGGGTTCTCGAGATATAAATGTTCCGTGACCGAGGATTTTCTTCCCACAGTCCGTAAGGACTGCGATTGGGAAGGCAATGGCATAGTAGTCCCCGGCCTCGAGGACGCTGTTACTACCCATGTGAAAGGGTACTTAAGTGTTTACACTTATCCCTTCACGTTGCGTCTGGTGGACCTGATCATCCTGGATTTTTGCAAGAGGTACGAAGTGTGCCTCGGAAAACTCCATTCGTCACTGTGGAGGATAGTGACCCTCCTCCTTTACTTCGTGACCAAAAACCGAATCTCGTCGGTTCATGATCGACCACCTGCTCCGATTATACTGCCCCTAATGTTCTGAGGGGGACTGTTCAAGCTTACATGTCGGGCTAGCAAATTCCCTTTCTCTAATATCGATGAGGACCGTGACAGGGGCTGGCAGGAACGCTTCGTCTGAGTGAAGACCGAGGATTTGATCCCCTCAGAATACATGTCATTCCTAGAGAAGTGCAATGCGTCTCGTAAGTGTAACTCCTTCCTTTAACATAAAAATTTCTTCTTCGTTTATTTCGATCTTCCCATTCGTGTTTGTGACTGTGCACTTGTTTCCCGAGTTTCGAATGCGGTCCACCGAACTTAGGCCTTCAGAAGGGTAAGAAGATGTGCCCCCACCCATTTATCCCTCTATTGCTGCCATGAAGGAAAAGAAGAAGAGAAAAGGAAAACCCTCGGGCTCCCCGAGCTCCAAGGCGAAGAAACCGAAGAAGTGGGTGCTCCGCAAGCCCAGGAGGGGTTCCAGTTTCTGTGTGCCTGCCTCCGACTCCCTCCTTCAGCTTAGGGATGAGCCGGAGGATGAATCTGTTTTCATAACTCATGGGATGACCACCTATCCAAGGGATTGGGAGGCATCCGAGGGGGAGACTCGCAAGACCGACCCCACTCAAACTCAGAAAGTCGACACGGATCCCCTGGGTAAAACTTCTCAAGATGTCAGTTCTGCACCGAAGGAAGTGCCTGGCATGATTGAGATCTAGGGGATGCCCTCTTACGCTGAGTCTATGCTCGAAGAAGCCCAAGCGAGGAAGGAGAAATCTAATGAAGGGGCTCATGGCGTGGACGATCCTCTTTGTTTCTTTTTTGACAGTGTGGAATCGTTCGTCTTGGAAGACTTTTTCGGGATGGGTGACCTGGAAGTGCCGAGAAAGGATCCGTCTTCAAAAGTCAGAGGGATAAACTCGAGCCCAAAGTTAGTCAACCAGTTCCCCACCCCGAGTGCGGTCCCCGAGCATAAAAGGTCGATAATTATCACTGTCCTGAAGGATGCGCGGGTTTTTTCTGCTCCCGTTAGAGTAGCGGGCCACCTTTGATGCCTGGTGACCGAAGAAAACCAGGAAAAAATGAATGGGGTGGATGTGTCGTGCATGTTCAACGAAGTGCATCAGGTACTGAATCAGGTAAGGCATCATTACGCTCTTTCGACCTTTGACTTAGTCTTTGATATTTCTCATATCTTCTTTCTTTTACCCGTTTGCAGGCCTCGGTACTCCATCACGAAATCTTTCTTCAGTACCGGACTAAGGTTAACCAGCTCAAAGCTGAGGTCATGGAGCTTGACGAGAAAAGAGACATGTATAAGCTTCTCAACGAGCGATACGAAGGGGTCGTCAAGAACCTCCAGACCGAGCTAGATGCAGCTCAAAAGGAGCATGCCTACTTGGTGGAAAAGGTAAAGGTTTTCGAAGTTAGCAATGAAGACTTAGACATGGACACTAACGACCAAACCTCGTAGGTTCAGCAGAAGATTGACCGGATCGATCAACTCCGAGCTGAAATGAATGAGGTCCAAGCCATGGCCGATGTTTGGAAGATCAAAATGGAACGGTTGGCTTCAGAGAATGAGACTACCGAGGCACAACTAGCATCAGTGGAGGTTCAACTCCGAGTGGCGAAAGAGAAAGTCGATGCTCGGGCTCGACAAAATGAGGACTTTCAATCTCAACTGGATTCGGCCATTGCCGAACGGGATCCTTGTCATGGAGCTAGAAATGGCGAGGTCCAAGTCGGAAGCAACCTTGGCTGATGCTGAGGATATGATAGCCCAGTATAAGGCTGATGTTGAAGCAGCCGAGGCTCGCTTGAAAACTACTGCTGAATACGTAAGGCAGCTATCCTGGAGAGATACCCTTGAGTAGATCCATGCCCGAAGCTTCGACTTGTCAGCTAAGCTCGAGGAGGCAAAAAGACTTGAGGTCGAGGCCAAGAAGCTAGCTGAACCCGACAATGAAGAAGGCTCGGAGGGCTCCGAAGAACCCGAAGATCAAGAAGGCCCCGACGTCTCTGGTGACGAGTCAGGTCCTGGTCAAGATCAGGTGTAGATGCCTTAGGACATTTTGTCTTTGTATCTTGTACATTTATTTTGTTGAGTCCGTTTTCACTGGCCTTTGTAAAGACATTCCGGAATGTATATAAAATTTTTTCCTTTTGGCAATTTTGAAGTCTATTATTTTTAGCATCCTAATTGCAAAAATTTCAAATGCCTTAGCACGGAATCAAACGTAGCAATACCTTGGTTGATGTTGAGGATATGATAGCCCAGTATAAGGCTGATGTTGAAGCAGCCGAGTCTCGCTTGAAGACTACTACTGAATACGTGAGGCAGCTATCCTAGAGAGATACCCTTGAGTAGATCCATGCCCGAGGCTTCGACTTGTCAGCCGAGCTCGAGGAGGCAAAAAGACTTGAGGTCGAGGCCAAGAAGCTAGTTGAACCCGACAAAGAAGAAGGCTCGGAGGGCTTCGAAGAACCCGAAGATCAAGAAGGCCCCGACGTCTCTGGTGATGAGTCAGGTCCTAGTCAAGATCAGGCGTAGATGCCTTAAGGCATTTTGTCTTTGTCTTTGTATCTTGTCCATCTATTTTTTTGAGTCCGTTTTCACTGGCCTTTGTAAAGACATTCCGGAATGTATATAAAAATTTTCCCTTTTGGCAATTTTGAAGTCTATTATTTTTAGCATCCTAATTGCAAAAATTTCAAATGCCTTAGCACGGAATCAAACGTAGAAATAAGTCATTTTTCGGAGGTCCAAACAAGACTTGTCCTCGATACAAGTTTTGATTGAAACTTATGGGGGCTCGGAGTGACCGGAAGCTTTCCCCAAGATGCTCGTTTAAATGTTTTTAACTATATCTTTGCCGAGTGTAACCTTTGAACAGGTTTGAAATTTTGTTGAAGGCCTTATGTTTTGATTATGGGCTTCGGACGTCTCCGAACCGTTTTTAGGGTGGCCGTAGCCTTTTAGGTTTGGGCACTGCCTAATAGGTTTTGTGCCTCTGGATTTTGATAACCCGAGCCGTCTAAACTTATCAAGGATGGCAGTCCCCGAGTGGGGTTAGCCCTTTGGGCTCGGACAGGGGTGGCCCTTGGACTCGATAGTTCTCGGGTAGGAATAGCCCTTGGGCTCGATACTTTTAAGAAGCAAAGAGTGTTTGTTAGTAAGATAGAACCTTTCTTTCATTTCTGTGTGTAACCTATAATATTACATAAAAGCTCGTATTGTGGCCGGGGTGACCTACGCGGGCACGACTCATTTGACCGTTTGGACCTTACAATGAATCCTAACCACCGATCCTAGACTGTTCGAGCACAGAATTTCCTTCCTTACTAAAACTCATGACCCGAGGGTGATGCCCCCCAATATTCGAGGTCGATCTTCAAGTGAACTCGGATACTGTTAATGCGACCACTGACTTTGATTTAAAACCGGTCTTTGACTCTAAGCTAGCACGATTTATTGTTACCTCGTTAAAAACCTTATCGGAAAACCCATTTGGGACAAAACCGGTTCAAGGGAAAAAGAGTGCAACGCATGCTTTCAGGCCTAATCAGCTACATTCTCCTTTGGATATTGCTTGCAAGTGTTAGCCAAAATAAAATAAATAAAAGAAAATTAATTATGGCATACCTTAGCATTAGTATAGTTTTAAGTGGGTCACGTTCCAGTTGTTTGGTAGTTGTGTGCATTTTCCCGCTTTGAGTTTGTACGAACCTTTACCGGTAATCCCGATGACTCGATACGGACCTTCCCTTCGTTCGGGTTCTGGTGTTCTGTGTTACTCTTCTTAATACCAAGTCCCCAATGTTGAAGTGTCGGAGGTTGGTTCTTCGGTTGTAATATATTTCTATCCGCTATTTTTGGGTGGCCTACCGGACTAGAACGACTTCGCGCCTCTCATCCAGTAGTTCTATGCTCGTGCTCATGGCCTCACCATTTGATTCAACTGTTGCATATCCGAACCTGAGGCTCGGTTCTCCCACCTCGACCTGTATTTGTGCTTCGGCATCATAGACCAACAAAAATGGGGTGGCCCCGGTACTAGATTTTGAGGTCGTGTGATATGCCCACAAGACTTTGGGCACGATTTCCTTCCACTTCCCTTTGGCATCGGTCAACATTTTCTTAAGGTTTTGAAGGATTGTTGTGTTCGTCGACTCTGCCTGCCCATTCCCAATAGGGTGATAGGGTGTTGACAAGATCTTCTTGATCTTATAGTCCTTGAAACTTTTGTTGACCTTGCTGCCCATGAACTATTTTCTGTTATCACATACTATTTCGGCCGGTATATCGAACTGTCATATTATGTGGTCCCAAATGAAGTCGATGACTTCTTTTTCTCGGACCTTCTCAAACGCTTGAGCTTCAACATATTTAGAGAAATAGTCAGTCATAAATAGTATAAATTGAGCCTTACCGGGTGCCCATGGTAGGGGTCCAACGATGTCCATTCCCCTTTTCATGAACAACCATAGTGACAGGACCGAGTGTAGCAACTTCCCGTGTTGGTGGATCATTGGTGCGTGCCTCTAAAAACCGACGCATTTTCACATGAACCTCTTTTGCATCTTTATCCATGTTGATCCAGTAATAGCCAGCTCTGATTATCTTACGAACCAACGATTCTGCCCCCGAATGGTTCCCGAATGTGCTTTCGTGAACTTCCCTCAAAACATATTCGGTGTCTCCCGGTCCCAAACATATGGCGAGTGGGCCATCAAACGTTCTTGCGAATAAGGTATTATCTTCGGACATGCTAAATCTGTCCGCTTTCGTGTGCAGAGCTCTCGATTCTTTGGGATCCGAGGGTAGCTTCCCTGTCTTCAGGTAATCTATATACTTGTTTCTCTAGTCCCAGGTTAAACTTGTCGAGTTTATCTCGGCATGGCCTTCTTCCACTATCGATATCATGAGTTGTACGACTGTCCCTGATCTGAATTCATCATCATTAACCGACGATCCCAAGTTAGCCATAGCATCGACTTCACTATTTTGATCCTGGGGCATGTGTTGTAGGGTCCATTCCTTGAATCGGTGTAGCATTACTTGTAGTTTTTCTAAGTATCTTCGCATTCGTTCCTCTTTCACTTCGAATGTTCCATTGACTTGATTTACCATGAGGAGGGGATCGCATTTGGCTTCAATCACTTCGGCCCCCAAGCTTTTAGCCTATTCGAGACCTACAATCATGTCCTCATATTCGACTTCATTGTTAGTCAATTTCACAGTTCTAATAGCTTGCCTAACTACGTTACCCGTGGGTGGCTTCAACACGATGTCGAGTCCGGACCCCTTTGCATTCGAGGCACCGTCCATAAAGAGGGTCCAGATTCTCAAGGAGGTCCCCGAGGTTAACAACAATTCCTTTTTGACTTCGGGTATTAAGGTCGGCATGAAGTCGGCCACGGAGTCTGCCAAAATTTGAGATTTGATGGATGTTCGGGGTCGATATTCGATATCTTACCGCTAATTTCCACTACCCATTTGGCCAATCGTTTCGAGAGCTCGGTTTTGTGCATTATGTTTCTCAATGGGTAAGTAGTTACGACACATATGGGATGACATTTAAAATATGGCCTTAACTTCATGGAGGCGCTTAGCAAAGCGAGCGCCAATTTCTCCAGGTGAGAATACCTTGTTTTGGCCTTGCCTAGAGTCCTGCTAACATAATATATAGAAAATTACGTACCTTCTTCTTCCCGAACTAAGACTCCACTTACCGCTTTCTCGGATACCGCTAAGTACTGGTACAACTGCTCGTCTTACTTCGGAGTATGAAGCAAAGGCGGACCCGAAAGGTACCGTTTGAGTTCTTCCAAAGCTTGCTGGCATTTTGGGGTCCATGAACAGTTATTCTTCTTCTTCAGCAATGAGAATAACCGATGGCTCTTAATGGAGGACCTTGATATGTACCGACCCAGGGCGGCTATACGCCCAGTTAACCTTTGAACGGCCTTGACATTGTCCACTACGGTGATGTCTTCTATAACTTTGATTTTATCGGGATTGATCTCGATTCCCCGGTTGAATACCATGAATCCAAAGAAATTCTCGGACCCGACCCTTAATGCGCATTTCTTAGGGGTCAGTTTCATATTATATATCTTCAGTATGTTGAAGGTTTCCTGCAAATGTTCTAAATGGTCCTCTGTTCGCAAGGACTTAACTAATATGTCGTCAATATAAACCTTAATTGATTTTCCTACTTGTTCTTTGAACATCCAATTTAATAGGGGTTGGTAAGTGGCACCGATATTCTTTAGTCCGGATGGCATTACGTTATAACAATATGTGCCGTATTTACTAATATTTACTAATATTGTCTCCCATTTCTTTGCATCCTTCTTCTGGATTTCATGGTATTTTTATTTATCATATGATTGTTGTTGTGATACTAATATTATCTCCTTTTTGTCCTTTTGTCTTTTATTTTTGAGCCGAGGGTCTTTCGGAAATAGCCTCTCTACTCTTTCGGGTTAGGGGTAAGGCCTGCATACACACTACCCTCCCCAGACCTCATTAGTAGGATTTTACTAGGTGGTTGTTGTTGTTGTTGTTAGTGATGAAGGAAGTTTTTTCCTGATCGCTCGGGTCCATCCGGATTTAGTTTTACCCGGAATAAGCGTCGAGAAAGCTGAGTATCTTATGGTCGGCTGTCGCATTGATTATGTGATCGATGTTAGGCAAAGGAAAAGAGTCTTTAGGGCATGCCTTATTCAAGTCTTTGTAGTCTACACATATTCTTAATTCATTTCCCTTTTTAGGCATTACTACTACATTTGCTAACCAATCCGGGTACTTAACTTTTTGAATGGAACCTATTTTAAGGAGTTTGGATACCTTGTCTTTGATAAATGCGTGCTTGACCTCGGACTGAGGCCTCATCTTCTGTTTAACCGGGTAGAACTTCGAGTCCAAGCTCAACTTGTGAGTGGTTATGTCTGGCAGGATCCCTGTCATATCAAGGTGGGACCAAGCGAAACAATCTATGTTAGCTATAAGTAATTCAATGAGTTTCTTCCTGATCTCGAGAGTTAGTCCCGTGCCCAGGTATACCATTCGATCGGGAAAGTGCTCGATCAATTTTACTTACTCCAGCTCCTCAATTGTTGACTTGGTGGTATTGGAATCGTCAGGGGATATGAACGACCTAGCGACTCCGTAATCATCATCCTCATTTGTCTCCTGCTTTTCTGGTTCGATTGGGGCCGGTGTCGGTGATTGCTATTTGGTTTCTTCCTTGGTAACCAAACTTAGGTTCTTTGATGTCGAGAGTGCATATATCGGGGTCACCCCATCGACCGTGAATATTTTTTTTTCGGCCGGTTGTTCTCCGTAAACATTCTTAATCCCTCCCGGTGTGGGGAATTTTAACGCCCGATGTAGTGTCAAGGGTAATTCCCTCATGTTGTGAATCCATGGCCTTTCGAATAGAGTATTGTATCTCATATCTCCTTCGATCATGTAGAACTTTGTTTTCTGAACGGTTCCGGCGGTGTTTACCAAAAGGGTTATCTCATCTTTAGTAGTCTCGCATGCTATGTTAAATCCGTTTAAAACTCGGACTACGTGCACTATTTGGTCTTGTAGACCCAGTTGTTCCACGACCCTCGATCTGATGATATTGGCCGAGCTACTTGGATAAATTAACACACGCTTAACTCGAGATTTATTTATGAGTACATATATTACCAGTGCATCATTATATGGTTGGAAGATGCCTTCAGCGTCCTCGTCGTTGAAAGATACGGTTCCCTCAGGTACATAATCTCTAGTCCATTTTTCCCTTATAATGGACACCTTAGTGCGCTTTAATATCGGCCCTTGGGGGATGTCAACTCCACCAATGATCATGTTAATGACGTGCTGAGGTTCCTCTTGCTCGATCTTCTTACTGGAGTCCCTATTCCTGAAGTGATTTTTGGCTCGGTCACTCAGAAATTCTCTGAGGTGTCTGTTATTGAATAACCGGGCTACTTATTCTCTCAGTTGTCGGCATTCTTCGGTTCTGTGGCCGTGAGTGCCATGATACTTACACATTAGGTTGGGGTCCCTTTGGGAAGGATCAGATTGCAATGGTCGAGGCCACTTAGTATCTTTGATGCGTCCGATAGCTGATATGATGTCGGCAGCATCGATGTTGAAGTTGTACTCTGATAACCTTGGTGCCTCCTTAGACCTGATGGGTTTGTCGAAACTGTTTTTGCTCATGAGTCCCCGGTTATTATGACCTCGATCGCTCATTCTCTCACTCCTCGCAGGGTTGCGTCCAGACCTATTAACCATTCGATCTTCATTGTATGGTTGATACCGATCTCTGTTCGATCTTGGTTCATGATCGACGACCATTTTAGATCTATCACTAGTTCTGACGGGATAAACAGATCTGAGTGGTGCCCCGATCTGATCGTCTTCGACCCTAATTTTTTATAAGTACCTGTTATGGATGTCGGCCCAAGTTACCGTCGGGTATTTTATCAAATTTTGTTTCAACTGTTGCAAGCCAATGAGATTGGGGATTAAGTCCTTGGTTAAATGCCTGAACTGCCCAATCGTCTGCGACCAGAGGCAGATCCATCCACTCCATTTGAAACCTCGACACGAATTCCATGAGCATCTCGTTATCTCTTTGCTTTACTTTGAAAAGATCTGACTTCCTGGTCTCGACCTTGATGGCCCTGGATTGCGCTTTTACAAAGTCATCTGCAAGCATAGCAAACGAGTCAATAAAATTATGGGGTAAGTTGCGATACCATATTATAGCTCCTTTTGACAAGGTCTCTCTGAACCTTTTTAGCATAAACGATTCGATTTCGTCATCTTCCAAGTCGTTCCCCTTGATGGTGCACATGTAGGAGGTCATATGTTCATTTAGATCAGTTGTTCTGTTATACTTCGGAATTTCGTGCATACGAAACTTCTTTGGGATCGGCTTCGGAGCTACGCTCGGAGGGAAAGGCTTTTGGACAAATTTCTTGGAATCCAGGCCCTTCAGTATTGGTGGTGCTCCAGGGATTTGATCGACCCTGGAGTTATATGTCTCTATTTTTTTTATCATTGTCTTCATATTTTATTTTCTCCCGATTCTATCCGTTTTGTCAGTTCCTCAAGCATCTTTATTATCCCGGGGTTGGTCCCGGGTTCTGCTTCACCCGGCCTTTCTGTGAACGGTTCATTTCTGCGAGCGTTTTTCCGGGATGGTTCGGGATCAGCTCTGCTGGTGGCGCGACTTTGGTTCTGCAACTGGGGTATTGCTGCTTGTTGAGCCTGTAATATTTCAAAGATCACTCGCAAGTTGATCTCATCACCTTCGCCATCGTATGTACTCGGGGCTATCGATCGGGCTCCCCGCGAATGTTGTTTTCGGGGTCAGTAGGCAAGTTTGCTTTGATAGACACGTGTGAGTTAGCATCGATCAGATCAACGACTGGGACTCCGTTGGGGTCAACAGGGGGCACCTCATTGCTGGGCACCACGTTGTTGTTCTCGCCATGGTGGTCGGACTCAGCATCAACGTTCAAATGGGCAGATTTGGAGTTTGACATATTTAATTTGACCTGAAATTAAAAGCTGAAAGAACAAGTGTAAAATATAGTGTGTTATGAAAATTTGTATCAAATTGCCACTATTATCCTTGGTCCCACGGTGTGCACCAAATTGTTTACCCTTAAAAACATATAACAATTAAATTTATATGTCGTTTTAAGGATATGCGGATTAATTCAATACAAATGATAAATGACATTAGATTAAACAGATAAATGATGTAATAAATTGTCAAACCAATAAGAAGCGTGATCCCGGACTTAGTAACGTCTTAATGAAATGTCTGTTTTCGATCCCTAGCTCACACTAATGAAGAACTGATGAACAAAAGTAATGACTTTGAATAATAAAAAAATTAAGAGTATATTGCTTTGATATGCGTGTTACAATGTATCCCTATGAATAATAATCTTTCCCCTTTATATAGTAGGGGAGTTTTACCCTAAGTATAATTCTAAAAAAGGTAAAAATCTTCCGTTTCGCCGATCACCGATACGAGCCGAGATACGCGCCGTGATATCCGGTTAAGTACGGACATAACGGTCCTTTGTTAGTCATGCGCAGCTACTTGGTAATGTTCTCCGAAGTCTTCAATCTTCAGATCGGCTCTCGAGGATATTGCCCCGATATCCACGAGGGCATGTGCCTTGCCCGAGCCCTAATACGAGGATTCTTCGTTCTGACTCCGATACAATACGGTCCTGTTCCTGCTCCGATTCACTCACCGGAAAGTCGAGTCATGCAGCGGGTTCGGTTTTACTCATGTATACTACCGTAAACTAAAAGAAGAATTGAGAGCTCAGATCAGTAGTTGCGTTTTGCCTTCTACTGTGAAATTCTATCTCTTTGATGTCATCTTGTCTTTATTATCTTCTTATTTTCTGTTAAATTTGTTAGTTGTTACCATAATATAATCGCCACAACATACGCATAACACTATGTAGAAAGATCTATAGTATAAACAAAGTTAACAATTAATAGCCTTTTTATATACAATGTTGGTTGGAGAGAGATATCACTATAGCTAGTCTCAGGTAGAAAATGGTAAAAAGAAAGTGGCTTTTCTTTTTCTCTACTAATGGTAGCTAATTTGATTGATATAACATGTCTTTAGTGCACTAAAAAATGAAAATAAAAAAACGAAAAAACATCTGTATCCGGCTTACCCATGCTGTCTTTAGCAAATGCTTCAACTAATTACTGATTAACGGCCTATGGAAGTAAACCTATATTACCAGTAACAAGTGTATTAGTATTAAACTCAAAAGATAGCACACTAACATTGAACTTGATAAATATTGTAAATTGAGCCCTAAGCCCTCGAATTTTAACTTGATAAATATTGTAAATTGAGCCCTAAGCCCTCGAATTTTACTCTGCCTTCACCTTATTTCAAAGTTAAATTTTTCCTCACTTTCACAATGGGATGGACAAAATCTGCTAGAGGAAATTTATCTTTGCCCGTAATCACAGTCATTATCTGTACAATAGGTTTCATTTCTCTCTTCTACATTGACAAAATCAGTACTTATCACTCCGTTCTCAAGTTTAAACCTTGTTCAAAATGCACCTTTACAAAGTCTAAGAAATCTCATACAGGTGAACCATCTGTTTTAATACTATTAAATCCAAATTGCACTACTTCGTATGTATTTTATCATCTTATTCCGAAGCATTTTCTTGGCTTAATAGATGTAAAAAGACTGGAAATCAATCCTCTAAACGAGAATGATCGCTATGAATGCAACCATACTGATGGAAATTGGGTATTTAACCCTTCAATTAAGCCATTGTATACGGACAGGACTTGTTCATATATTGATAGGGAATATGCTTGCGTTAAGAACGGCCGAAACGATTCAGATTATCTATATTGGGAATGGCAGCCTTATGAGTGTGTCTTGCCAAGGTTAGCAAGCTAATTGAAATGTCAATTCTTATTCTCTATTTCGATATGGAAATTTATGTGACATTGGTTCTTGTTTTATTTTTTGATACATGTTATAGATGATACAGAAGAGTGGCTTATAATATGGGAGAGTCCACTCAACCTATAAACTTATTACCAATTTGCTTTAGTGCAATGAGATACTTATAGACTTAAAAATCTCAACTATGAAATGAAAATCTTTCTTGCATTAACGGTGAAATAATTAACGTGTTCTTTCTTCTATGACTCGATCAGGTTTGATCCCGAGATTGCACTCATAAAACTTCAAGGAAAGAGGCTAATGTTCGTTGGTGATTCACTACAGAAAAATCAATGGCAATCTTTTGTGTGCTTGGTGGAATCTATAATCCCAAAAGACCAGAAGTCCATGAAAAAAATAAGTCGTGGGCATTCTGTCTTTAAAGCTGAAGTAAATACTAAATCGTACCGGTCAACATAAAGATTTTGTCTTTTTCAAGAATTCTTTTAAAATTTACTTCCTCCATTCATTTTTACTAGTCCATTGTATTAAAAATACATTTTCACGACAATCTTTTTTCATGTTCATCCTATGAACCCGTTTGGATTGACTTATTTTAAGTGATTTTAAGTCAAAATCACTTTTAAGTCATTTTGTAGTGTTTGGATAGAATAAAAAAGTATTTTTAACTACTTGTTTTTAAGCTAAAATGACAAATTCAAGCCATAAGTTAGGGCCAAAAGTCAAAAGGTAGAATTCCTAACTTATGGCTTAAAAGCTATTTTAGCTTAAAAGTCATTTAAAATAAGCTCACCCAAACGGGCTCCTTATCATTAATTACCCATTCCCCGAATCATTTCCCGAGATTTTTGAAAAAACTATTATTATTATAGTTAAAATTATAAAAGACATACTTCATTTATTTTTTTTTAAAGACAGTGCAAAGTCAAAAGTGGACAACTAAAAATGAACAGGCGGTACATATGAGTCCTGAGATCCAAAATCTGCAGCTTAATATCTCCACTTACTTTTCAGGAATACAACGCCAGCATTGAGTTCTACTGGGCACCATTCTTGGTGGAATCTAACACTGACTTTCATATCAAATTCAATCCAAATCAGAAAATCGTTAAAGTTGACTCAATTACACAACGTGCCCAAAACTGGCTTGGAATTGATATCCTTGTTTTCAATACTTATGTTTGGTGGATGGGCCGACTCAAGATCAACACACTGTAAGTTCGGCGAAAATTTATCCACGTCTGATGATATTTACACTAAACTATACAAGTTAATCAAAGTAATATACTGATGTATAAATTAATATACAATAATTAACTGTTGTTTAAGTTATAGACGTGCATGTAAAATACTTGTTGTTTATTCATTCATTTACCGTAAGTAAACATTAGGTGTGGATAAATTTTTTCCTTGTCAGTTCTTTATTAATCTGTCAGGTAATGGGTCTATCTCATTCAAAAATTAAAGTAATATGTATGTGTCTAAGAAAAATATTTGACTGAGAATTTTTTTAGTTTGGTAGCAAACTTTGTTGAATTTCTTTGGTTTGGTAGCCAACTTTGTTGAATTATCAACGTTAAAGAAAAAGAAGGAAAAATGTGTGTAAATTATCAAATATAATAGGCTTTAGAGAGTGAGGCTTCAGCTATAAAAGGAGAGTTTCAGAGATCTTATTTCTACACACCAACAAAGAGAGAAAGAAAGAGTGAGGTTTCACAGACAAGATATAAGAAAATAGTTTGTGAGAAAAATAGAGAGTGAACGATATTGTAGTGAGGTGAGAATATCAAAAGATGGTTATTTCTTTGAGTGTTGTAGTGATCTTTGGAGTATTTTACTCGGACCTACTAAGTGTAAAATTCCTTGCTATAGTGATATCAGTTGCTCGTCTCGGGACCGTGGTTTTTCCCTTATTTAAAAGAGTTTTCTACGTAAAAATCTTGGTATCGTTGTCACGCTTTTATTCATGTTAGTTACTGTATCTCAGTGCTACGTTATTATTCCGTTTTTATTACTGTAAATATTATTTCTGTTGGGGGTTTATTCCCAACATTAGGTCCCTTAGATTAGTTATTTTAACTAAAAAAGTTTGGTCAAAAGTCATTTTAGACTACTAAGAAGTGTTTTTTAAATTCCAGCCTTACTAATCCAAGAAGGCATATAGTCACTAGTTACTTATTTAAGAAAGAAATAAGTATAATAATTTGCAAACACGCCTTAATGATTAATGCTATTTACTATTTTTTTGATTAAAATGCAGATGGGGTGAATTTCAAAATGGAGAAGAAGGCTATGAAGAATTAGACACACCAGTTTCTTACAGACTAGCTTTGAGGACTTGGGCAAATTGGATTGATTCCACAATTGATTCTAATAAAACCCGAATTCTTTTTACCACCATGTCTCCTAGCCACGAAAGGTAATTAAGTTTTTTTTTTTCTCCTTAAAATAACCTCATTAGTTTTGGTTTAACTTAAACTAACACCACTTTAACAAGCGAATATAATATTAATTCAGAAATAAAGATTGGGGGAATATAAATGGGATCATGTGCTTCAATGAAACAAAACCAGTAATGAAGAGAGGCCACTGGGGATTTGGTTCAAACAAAGAGATGATGAAAGTAGTGGAAAGTGTGATCAAAAGAATGAAAGTTCAAGTTACTGTCCTTAATATTACACAATTATCTGAGTACAGAATTGATGCTCATTCATCAATTTATGGTGAATCATATGGCAAATTGTTGAGTGATGAGCAGAAAGCTGACCCTTTGCATTTTGCGGATTGTATACATTGGTGCTTGCCTGGAGTTCCTGACACTTGGAATCGATTACTTTATGCATATCTATAGCCCACAAATGGGATTTTTTTTTTTTTTTTATCATATTACACTCGAAATTCTCTATTACAGTTTTGTTTGTTCAAGACGTTTTCTAACTGTTATAGTTAATTGTTATTGTACGAGTGTTTGAATCAAAATGATAAAGCAAAATGCCATTACCATATGTGAATTGTAAATTATAACTTCTTACATAATCAACTTTATTGAAGCAATAGTTAACAAACCAAACTGATCATAGCAACAAATGATCCTCTGTGTACTCACATACAGCTTTTTCCTTCTTTTTTTTCTTTCATTTATTTATTACTATATTCAATACCACCATATGATCTTGAGATAGCAGGAATTGGAACTTAACAAAAAAATAATAGATGAGGTAAAAATACAAATTAATTAACCATAGTTATTAGGTAATAATAGAGTATGCAATGTGGATAAGTTTTACAAAAAAGACTCAGGCTCGTTCTATCACACAAAATAAAAGTAGGGGTTAATTACACAAAAGGCCACTTCAAAGTTCAATGTACGATATTACTGTAGAAAAATAATCAAACTAAAAATTTGAATTTTCATTGTCCTATGGTAAAATTACCAAGAAATTTCCCCCATTTTTCTTCTATTGTCTTTCTTGGGAGGTTATGCAAGGTGGTAATACATTGTACGTGAAACCTTAACAAAAATGCAATGAGTTTTTACCAAATAAATTAATGTAATTTATTAAAAATTCTCGTATATACTAATATTGTCTCCCTTTACTTTGCATCTTTCTTCTGGATTTCATGGTATTCCTATTTATCCTATGATTGTTGTTGCGATACTAATATTGTCTCCCTTTTTGCCCTTTTGTCTTTTTATTTTTTTGAGCCGAGGGTCTTTCGGAAACAGTCTCTCTACTCCTTCGGAGTAAGGGTAAGGTCTGCGTACACACTACCCTCCCCAGACCCCATTAGTGAAATTTTACTGGGTTGTTGTTGTTGTCGTCGTCTCGTATATACCTGACGGATGTTGTTCTACATCTGCTCAATTCAATGGAGTCAATTATTGTACTACACCATATGAAATGCTTAAAGAAAAGAAAAGAAAAGAAAATCATTCCAGAAAAAAAAGATTTAAATGGAAAATAAAAAGAAGGGGGAAAAGTACCACCTCAATGGGTTATGAGTTTTTAGGGCGAAGTGCACTAGCCACTTTTAAGCATGCTATTAAAATATATGCACAATTTACAATGTATTTAAAGATTAGTTCAGGATTAAGTATTTTATATTTTTGTATCCTAAATTTTTGAGCTACTAATTTAGAATTCAGGACTTAGTATACTAAATTCCTAAACTACAAATTTAAAATTCAAGACTTAGTGTCCTGAATTTCTAAATTGCTAATTTAAAATTCAATAAGATTCAAATTTCTAGTCACAATTTTCGAGCTTTAGGATACGATATCCTAAAGTTTAAACTACAGGATACTGTGTCCTGAGATTTGAGCGAATTGATTAATTTTTAAATACATTGAAAACTGTAGATTAAACATCACTTAAAAGTGACTACCTGGTGTCATTTACACTAGTTTTTACTGCAGGCCATATTTGTAAGCCCATAATTAATCGGTGCACAAAGCCCACTAGTCCAGTCACCTTATAAATACTAACCCTTCCCCTATAGTTTAGCCAATACCTTTTCCCCGGGTTAGGGTTTGATCAATCTGGTCCATTCCATTTGCTCACCTTTTCGATTTTTCTATTAATAAAACTGTAGTTGTATATTTATTGCTTCATTTTCTTAATTGTTGATAGTTGGTGCAATCTCAGCCATGGCTGGTGGGGGAAATTTCCTTCATAGGGTTATTTCTTATGTCGCCAATGAATTAATCGTCAATGGCCTTGCCAACAGGTAATTATTTTATAAACTGTTTGATTGAGCTTTGAGTTATTTCCTTCTGTTTAATTTCAAAATTTTAGTTTTATTATTCTTTCAAGTCAAAATTCTGTTTTTTTGGGAGGGAAGGTGACATGTGTTGAGCTTTATTGAAGAATTGAGGATTCATATAACCAACCCGAACTTTTTTGGGACTGAGGCGTAGTTATTGTTATTGGTTGGGGGTGACAACATTGAGCTTTTTTATAACTTGCTGTAATCAATTTCGTGCATATATTCTCGTGTAAAAGAATCATCTTTACTTTTTGTTGCAACTCAAATGTTTCTTGTTCATTTGATCAATCATTTGATTGAGCTTCGATATATTTCTTTCTGTTTAAATTCAAAATTATAGTTTTATTTTTGCTAATGTTTTATTAGGATGGGAGAACTAATGCTTTTCTTGTCAAAATTAGTCTTTTTTTGTAAAGGTCTAATATTTCTCCAAGTTTGAATTTTTCTAGTCGATAAAGAAAAATTCGTTATCCAAGTTAAGGAGGTAGTTTAGTAGTGAAGAAATCTTGTCACTATGAATAGGATGCAACTAATCCACCTGGTGAGACATGTGTCAAAGGTCAATATTAGGAACCTTAAGATGGGTTTGTCTTGTATGAAAGATCTGTGCTGTCAAATGGGCGGGTTGGGGTGGATTGGGTCTGGGTGTGTTGTTAACAGGTTGAACAAAAATGGACTAAAACCCAAGCCCCCCATATTTAATACGGGTTGAGTGATGGGTTATATAGGTCAAACCATCTTCAATACAAGTCATGGGTTATCTTTCTGCTTCCTGCTATAGGATTTCACTGATAGTATCTCCCAAAAATGAAAGAAATCCAAGTTTGTGTTTGTTAGTTTCATTTGTGAGCTATGTTATTATAATTAGACGTTAGTTTACATGTTTTAGTGAATTCAAAACTATTTCTGAATGTGATTTTAAGCATAAAAATAGTACTCAGTTCTTATCTAGTTTGATATGGGATTTGAATTTTTGATCCAATCTGGACACTCTAAAAATCACAACTTTAGAGTCGATATAAAGTTAGTTAAATATTGAGAAGGATGCATTCTCAAAATGAAAGAAAAATAGTGCTTTGGAAAAAAGAAGAAAGAAATCACCACACATGACTGATCTGATTGGAAATTTGTAACCTCACTTTAGGTCAAACCGTCAAAGGAACAAAACTGATCCGCCGGCTCTTAATTATATCCAATAATTGAAGATCAGAACTGCAGAGCACTGTTTCTATGAAAAGCACTATTTATTTATTGTATTTTGTGGTTCTCTCCGTTTTTATTTTCTGGTTTTGTGTGTTTTTTGGTTTCTCAATCTTTTTCTTTTCCATTGTGTGAAATGCTAAGTTGCTCCAACATGGCAGTTTAGGTGCCGCATCCGTGTCGACACGACACTAGTATGGGTGTGGGTATGGGATCCGTACCGGATCTGGTCAAACGATTTTGGATACTTTGACCATGACGGACGAAAAAATTCTAGGCGATATACAATTTAATTCCCGAAATCAAAATCAAAATTAGGTTAAATTTGAATAAAATAGCATACCGTATCTAGGAAATCAATCATTTTCTTATCTACAATTTGAGAGTAAAAAAAAAATCACACTTTACAAGCTATACACAAGTATTTCCCAAAATTTATCATAATTTAGAAATATTTTTTATATTTTTATTTTTTGAATTATTTTTAGCCGGATCCTTGCACCCGTATCCGTACTAGGATCTGTATCCACGAATCTTACAATTTACATCTCGAAGGATCCGACCTCTAAATCCGCACTTATGTCGGACACCTACACCCGTGTCCGAGTAACTTAGGTGAAATGTACAAAGGGAATTGTATGATTCGTGACTTTTGCATAAGAAAAGTTGTTTCTTTTTCTGGTTATGTTTTTTTCTTAAAAAATGAGCTTTACTAGCTTTTTCTTGTACAATCAGCTATCATATTTTGTCACTGTCCAATCAGTGGCGGCTCGATGATGTACGGGGCTTAAAGCTGAATCGTTATTAGAGGCCTTTGGAGGAAAATATGTTAATTATATTGTACAATCAACTTTTTCTAATATTTTCTTCCTAATTGATAATATAGCCAATTTATTTAATCATTCTTGAGATATTGTTGATCTTAGGTAAAGTTTAATTAATTTTACTTTCGAAAAACATCTTTACGTTGGGGGAATTGTCTATATTTTTCTATGAGCAATATTATATAGGCATGTGAAAGAAGAATACAATCTTTTATTTCATTGAGTATATCAATTAGAGTATTATCTTCTACTTGGATAGTTTTTCGTAGTACGTTTGTTACAAAGAAAGTCCAAAAATCAATATGGAACTAATTAGCTCAAGGTACGTACAGAAGCTATGGTAAAGGGAAAATTAATCCAAGTTGAAGAGAATAAGAAGAATGAAGGAGGAGGTCATTCAAGTGCATATCATTCATTTGTTATAGCTTAACTAAATTTGCCCTAAAAAATAGCATAATCTTTGGACTATGCCATAATGATTATTGACATAGCAAATGGTTGATCAAAGGACTTACTATTATAAAGAATTATAGGAGTAATTATTTAAACTATACTTGTTATATATTTAATATGAATAATATTTGGGGCCCTATATCTTTTGGGGCCTAAAGCCTTGCTTTAGTTGCCTTGGGTTAAGCTGCCCCTATGTCCAATGACAAGCATGAGAAAGTGTCCGACTTTGTTTTACGTTCATTTCTTATGCAAAAGTTACGAATCCTTGGTCATCTTTGCAAATATGTGATGAATTGAGGCTGCTTGGTCATCTTCTTATTTTAATTTTGTACGTTTGTAATGACTGTGAGATGATGTACATTTTCTTATTGTTATTCTATCTTAGTGCATGTTGAGAAAGAAATTCTTTTTACAACTATTTGTTTCCATGATGTCATTTGATTTGACTGGAACAAAGATGTCCTTTCATCAATTCCAGGGTGGTTTGTTTTGTGTTGTTGTATATGTGAATCTTGCGTCATAGTGCATCCCAATCCTTGTCTCTTGCTATGCAACTACCAGCAAAGTCAAAGGTGATTTGCATTTTTGTGCAGTTTTAACTAAATACCGTGGGGTCTGGGGAGAGTAGTGTGTACGCAGACCTTATCCCTACCTTGTGAGGATAGAGAGGTTGTTTCCAATAGACCTTCGGCTCAGGAAAGTATTAAGCAAACTAAACAAAGAACAAGAAATCTATTAAATTATGGTTGCCTTACTTTAAATAAGTGACAGCCTATCATCCGTCCGTTCTGTTGCCTACTATTTCTTGCAGTCATCATAGTTGTTTCAGAAACGTTGTGCAGTCTAAATGTTAGTATTTAGTAATATATTCTGATTTGCTAATCATTTTTAGATTAAAGAACTTTTGTATCATGTGACTAGGTTCTTGGTAAAAGGAGAACCATATGTGTCCTTTTACTATTAGAGATGCGCCTACAAGTATTAATTTGGATCATTTATGCCCTACACTATACGACCAGGAGCAGATTTGCCCTCATGTATGTGAAATAGGGGTTATGTTAAAAGAGGGGAGTGGGGGAATGGTGGGGTATGAAGAAAGATTGAGAGGGGGTGGTATTTTTAAAATGCCATGTGGATTTAAAAAATGGGAAAAATAATTTTTAGGATTTAAAAATTCTGGAAAATTGATCCCTTAGTGGGGGAAGGGCAAGGATGACTTGGATTGGTAACGGCAGGGGAAAAATTTCTACCAACTTTAAAGGGAGGGCATAATTGTTCTATTTCATATAGTAAAAGGACAGTTTTGGCCCTTTTTCGTTTTTTTAGATGTATACTTTTTATTCTCGAAGAAAAGAGAAGAGAAGAAAGCCCTTTTAGTAATTTTGGTAATACTTGAGATTTTATATTCTGAAGATGCCTACTAAAATGCCTTTTTCCTCTTTATCGCAGCCCTGCTTTTCAAAGATTTGCAGTGAGATCATCAAAGAGAATGGAGGATCTATCTAAAATGGGTAACTATTATTTCCAGCATTTCCCTTGTCCTCTTGAAGCTTTCAGGCTGTAGTGACCATTTGTTTTGCTACTTGTAGCTCAGCAGAAGAGGCAAGAAATTGCTAATAAGGTGGAGGATGTGTCCAAAAACTTTGAGGTATCAAGTCTGAAGCTTTTTCAATCAAGTATAAATAACTTTGTACTAGTGATTACTTTATTTCCTAATTTGTGTTTTGCAGTCTTTCAAAAACCAGTGATTTGGAAGCTTGGTGTACAGGGTACCTCCAATTTACTTATTTCTGACTTCCGTTTCTTCTAAAGCTTCAAGCAAGTAGGAATTCAAAAGCTTATTTCTGTCTTTTCAACTATGTTTTCTTTTTTGGCAAATTTGCTACTATAATATAATACGTGGAGAGGACGTGAAGGACATTTTCAGTAATATGTAGACTTTGGACTTGATAAAAAGCTCCGCTTCCTTTTCAACAAATTCCATTCGCATTCTAGATTAAAGACTCAGTTGCTTCATTTCTGTTCATTTTCCTTTCATATTCTACTCACATAAAGATTATTCTAATGAGAGATAATGAATAAAACTAATTATACAGCTAACGCCTATCACAGTAATTCTTTTCAGTTTCTTCATTTCTTGATCGATCTAATTTAGTTTTTATTTGATTAACACTGATGATGATTCGACTTTAATTATTTACACACCTGATCACTAATGTTTCTTTGTTCTTGAGATATCCTAACTAAAAATGAATTAAGCTAATTTTTAATGCTTAACTGAGATGTTACTTTTGTTTACTTAATTTCTATCTTACGACTTAAACATACATTGTTAAAGATTGTGTTGCGGTTAAAACTTACTCGGTCAATAAACCTTGAAACTAATACTGCTTGATTATACAAAAATTGGATGGGCAAGTTGATGGAATTAAGAACCATTTAAAAACACCTCTTAAAGGATAAGATTATCCTGTTTCAGAAAAATCTCTCTCGGTCACGAGGAGGATGAAGAAGAAAGAGAAGTTTTGGTTTAGCTCTCTGCCTTAACGACAATAAGAATCGATCAAATTCTATTGTGTTCGACTCATAGTGGTCATTTACTAAAAAATGACTATGGTTATTAAATGATTGAATTCAGGAGCAATTTAGTTACATCTTACTATACTTAGCTGGCATTCATTAAAAAAATATATATTTAGCATTAAGTGAAGATTGAATTTCTGGATAAAATTTAAGTGCATAAACACTTTATCATCTCATATGCAGTACAGTACCTCACTTAAGTAAGCATAACTCACCTAACCCTCAGATTTAGACAAACAACAACCACCACCCAGTATAATCCCACTAGTGGGGTTTGGGGAGGGTAGTATGTACGCAGACTTTACTCCTACCCTGGGGTAGAGAGACTGTTTCCGATAGACCCTCAGTTCCCTCCCTCCTAGAACTTCCCCACCTTGCTCTTGGGCTGACTCGAACTCACAACCTCTTGGTTGGAAGTGAAGGGTGTTAACCACTAGAGCAACTCACTCTTGTCTAACCCTCAGATTTAGACAAATTGAACGAATTACATTTGTATTGATTATGATTGACACTCAAATTATTAAAGTTTTGTGCGGCTTAGCTTGTCGTCGGTCTGTGGAAGCAACCAGGATTAAATTAAAATTAATTTCCTAATTGTTAGAGAATTAGTACTCAACTTGTGATGTTATTAGAAAAGCTTTAATGAACACATCCAAGAAAGAATTTTTTGAATTAAGTAGTAGTTGTGTTATTAAAAGCTTAGTAGGACTCAGTCCGTTATTGCAAAATTTTCACCACGGCTTTGAAACAACTTGCACTGCAGGTTGGATCCAAAATACAATAAATTAGTGTACGAGGACCACTAGCATATCTAACCCTATATTTGACTAAATATTTATATTTGGTACATTACTATTAATCTTATCCCATATAGCAAATGATCGCTAAATACTTTAACTCTGTGATTTGATTGGAGTCTTAAGCATAATCTCAGGTTTTGAGTCACGGAGTCGAAGTAAACATAATTCTTTTGTTTTATAATCATCATTTTTATATGGACAAACATTGATTTGATGAAGCCATTTCCTTTTTCTTTTCCATATGAACATATTTATATTACGAATCAAAATTTAAATTTCGTTCTTCTTAACTTCTCTCTTTAAATCTACAGTCTATTAAACCTATTTTTCCCTATTCCAAGATTTTTTTTTTAATAATTTAATTATTTAATATTCAAATTTATTGTCCCAATAAAGCTCCACTAAAAAGGTAAATCCTCCTTATCAAAAATATCTTTTAAGTAGGCGCTTGGACATAAGAATGGTAAAATTCAAAAAAAGTGGTGAAATTTTTTTTTCAAGTGAAAATGATATTTGAAATTTAGAATTGTGTTTGGACATAAATTTCAGTTTGGGTTGTTTTTGAAGTTTTGTTTGTGATTTGAGTGAAAATTTTGAAAAATAACTTTTTGGAGTTTTTTAAATTTTCCGAAATGCATTTTCAAGTGAAAATTGGAAATTTTATTACAACAAATGCTGATTTCGAAAAAAAGTAAAATTTTTTTGGAAAAAACTTCCATCAAATTTTATGTCCAAACGGGCCGTAAGTTACTTCGCGACATTTTAACCCTTACCTTCTTAAAAGATTTTGGATGAAGAGTTTTAACATTTTTGCTATTTTAGTGTTTTATCTCGGAATTATTAATAATGAGATTGTATTCCCTAAGGGTTCGTTTGGTACGAGGGATAAAATATAATTATATCTCGGAATTAAATTTGAGATGAACTTATTTCATGTTTGGTTGGGATAAAATCGTGGTATAACTAATCTCAGGATTAACTATCCCGAAATTGTAGTATTTTTATATCATCATGGAAGAGTGGATAACTAATCCCAAGATAATTAATTTAAGGATAATTAATCACTTATTTCACAACCGAACGAGGTAAAGAATATTTCAATTCTTTAGTTACTTCTCAATCTATTGAGTAGTCAACTCCAAATCTTCAAGTGTACTTAACATCCTTTAAAATATTGAAAAAACATAAACAAAAACGAAGAAAAGAATGAGAAAAATAATTAAGTATAAGAAGTGCACGTGCAGTCCCATAAAAATTAATGGTCGTCATGTTATTTCTTTCAAATGAAGAATTTAATAAAAAAAAGTAAAAGAAGCATAATTTCTGCAAAATTCACCACGTTTCTCTTATACCCACAAACCTTACTTCTGATAAATATGCCATTTTTCCTCCTTTGAAACTCCAAACGAAAAGAAACACTGAAGCAGGGGAAAAGGAGACATACCTTTTAGTACGGTACCGTTTTAATTCTCCTCTTCCTCCTGCTTCACTAAGTAATTTCAATGGCTGAACAAAATTCAACGAATAAGAAAACAATTCCACCATACATGAAAGCAATTTCCGGTTCATTGGGTGGGATTGTAGAAGCCAGTTGTTTACAGCCCATTGACGTCATCAAAACCCGGCTTCAATTGGACCGGTCCGGTTCTTATAAAGGTATTGTTCATTGCGGTTCGACAACTATTCAGAATGAAGGCGTACGGGCTTTGTGGAAAGGGTTGACGCCTTTTGCTACTCATTTGACTCTCAAATATGCGCTGCGTATGGGTTCCAATGCGATTTTACAGGGAGCGTTTAAGGATTCGGAAACGGGTAAGCTTAGCCCACAGGGTCGGGTCATGGCTGGTTTTGGTGCGGGTGTTCTTGAAGCTCTTGTTATTGTCACGCCATTTGAGGTTCGTTAATTTCCACATCTATCTTATGATTTTAGTTATTCTGAATTCATTTACTAGTTTTGCTCGTATAGACGATGATTACTAATCTAGATAATTTTTAAGAACTTGTCTGATTAATACTCCCTACGTCCCAATTTATGAGAAATGGTCTTTTTAAACTTGTAATATGAAACAAGCCATAGATATTTAGTGTCGTTAGAAATAATCTTATTAAAGTAAATCGGTAAGTTTAAAGTTAAATTATTTCTAGAGATAGAAAGTTGTCATTTTCTCTGGACACACTAAAAATGAAATACAATCACATAAATTAGGACGGGAATAGGTCAGCCGAGACTATCAAGTTACCTTAAGCTTGGTTTCTTTTTGCCTAAGTGTGTTAGCTTTTTTCATGGTGAGATTGCAGCTTGAAGTACTGATAATAACAAGGGGATGGTTCGAGACAAAGAGCTAAGTAAACTAAACTAACCATAAAAAGTGTAGGTAAAAGATAAATTTATTGTCTTTATCCATTAAAAAGAAAAAAAGATTATTGTGTATGCTGAGAGACTGTGGCCGACCGTAAAGAAAAACTAATAAATGAACATGCAGAAATGATTCTGCATTGTTTAAACTTTAAACAAAATGATTTGGATAGAGGAAGAATAACTAAATTGGTTTTGGAAGTTTTCATAATTGCAAATGGCAATTAGAGGCTTATCAAGTTGGTACATCATATGTTAATAGGGTGTTTATTTTTCAAGGTGAGTTGTCATTCAATCACTTGATCGCACTGCCAAATACTGCATCTAAGTCTAGCAATATTGTTTCCCTCCTTCCTGAGATAAGTCACTCTACAATATTACATCTAAATTGCTGTAACAACAAAAATATATATAAGCTGTTACTATGTGGTAGACCTGAAACAAAGAACTTAACATGTGTCTATATTCTATGCTATTAGAGTTTATGCGTCCATAGTTTGGACTCATTTCAGATTTTTATTTTTAATTCTTCGAACTAGGCAAAAATAAACACAGGGCCAAAAATATCCCTTAAAACCCCAAATATATTTTCTCTATGGATTAGGCGGGTCTTTGTCCTGCCTTTTCCAAGAACTAAGGTCATTTCTCTCGCTCATGTACACTCACCAAAGACCAGGCTTAGAATACATTACAATTATCTTGATCATCGTTCATTATCGCTCATAAGGGATGAGACCTTGCTGGTAATTAAGCCACTCTTCCTCTTTTTTTGTACAGGAAGAAATTAAATTTTCATTTTTATATTCTCTTCTCTTATTTGTTGAAGTCATCTGATAAATAAGTAAATATGCTAATGCCTAGCAAATGAAGGAAGTAGTTTATACAAAGTAGTGTTTCAAAAGTTGCAACAACTGTAATATACGATAGTCTTGAGTAGGAAAACTAATGAGCTGCTCACCATAATCTTCTGGTGAAATTTTACTGTCATTTGTCTTACCTGCACTTCTCTAGAAAAATATGTCTCAACTCGCAAAGTATTTGTCTTTTTTTTTTTAGGCTGTCTCGGCACACCATACACTATTTGATGCTTTTCTACTCATATTTTATTAGTATATGAAAGGTTGGATTTTACTTTAGACTACAAATCCTTCAATCTATTGGCTTCATCTCCATTTGTAGAACCACTTTTGTTTGCATAAAAAATTGGAAAAATGACGTTGTATAGCCGCTGTAAAAATAATAGCCGAAATAAGTATAAAATTTGTATATATATACATTCTGTATGTTATATATAAAAATTATACAAGTTTATACACTTTTTCGACTACCAGATGTAAATAGTTTCTGGCGCGGGCTAAAAGTGATAATACCCCTAAAAAATTCAACTCTCCACATAGTGGAAGCACATTCTAATTATTCATGTTTTTTAATTTCAAACAAAGCCATGAATAATTTGTCACAGAATGAGTGGTAGGTATTTGATTAATGTGGTTTTCCAGTTGATTTATGTGGTTTTTCCAGTTGATTAAGCACATTTTGCCAATAAATGGTCGGTAATTTATAGTTAGGTTTAAGGTAAGGGGTTTATTTCTTGAAGAAGAAAGGAGAAAAGCCTTGCTAGTGTCTTTTTGCAAAGAACATATATTAGGATAGATGATTGTAACATTTTGTTAGTTTGATCATTCTTATTCGAAAATAGTTTTTGTAGCCCAACTTGGGACATAGCAATTGTAATAAGAATATACATATTAGGATTTTTATAGTTCATTCAAATTAATAGATATGCACAAAAGTATTAGTAGTTCTACTATTGTTGGTTCTGATTAGTGTTGTTCGACTGCCCAATGAGTTCAAGGCAGGTAATAGTGTGCCCAAGAAGGAGGTAGAGAGAAGAGGTCCTTAGCTAAGTGGAGTTCACAGTTTGATAAAGGGCGCTTATCCCGTGCAGGAAGTGCAAGTGCTCCCAGGTTAACGTGGGATTAGGGGGCGAATTGGTGTATACCATACACACTCTTCTCCTTGGATAAGATAGATTGGACCAAGAACACAAGGTTTAGGGAAAAAGAAGCTCTGGAATGTCGCTTCACAAGTTAGAGTGAGAAACCAAAGTTGAGATATGGATATGCAGCTCTAGTGCCTTATTATTTTTTTCACTTTTTTTTTATAACCGTGGTGTCTAGGCCAACTTGTGCGCACCTCGACTAATTCCACGGATACCTGCTATCTCCCACCAGCAAAAGGTACCAGGTAACTCTATCCACCAAGGCTTGGACAGATGGGAAAAAATCACATACTGTTTTTGCCTCCACCGGGATTTGCAGCTTTAGTGCCTTATCAGACCACTAGGTTGGATTAGAAAAAAATAAGTGGAAACAGAGTAAGATTGTTTAGCAGAAAGCTTATGCCTGGTTACAACACAGCAAAGAGCATTAGAAATTTAAGTGCTACAGAATACAGTTGAAATTAAATATTATCTCAAAATGTTAAGAGCAATTGAAGATGGTGCTAAGATGGAGAAGAATTAGGGAATGCGATGCAGGACCAATTTGTTGCTTTTCCATATAATGTTCCTTTTAGGTGGTGGAAAGTATCATTCAATTTGGATTTTTATTTGTTTGTTGGCGAAGACTCCTGTAAATAGCTTGGATTTGTGACATCCGGTGATTCATTAATGTGAAAAAAGAATAAGATGACAGAGCAATAAAGGGAGCAGAGAGGACCAACACTATTTATCGTACAAGGGTTTATTAGCCACCTGTCTCAAAAGAAAGTAGTGAAACTTGGATCAACAGGCTATAGTCTTCTCTTTTTAAGATACGTAGTGGCTCATTCTTTGAATTGTGAGGATGTATGCAAATTTACCAATAGAGAAGAATTTGGTTTAGTTGAGTCCAAGCACTCAAAAGTTCTTTGACATATTCAGCCAACACTTTAAACAGATTTTGTAAAAGCAGATAGGAAGAAATTTGCCTCACTGAGATACATCCGAGTTGACCAAGCTTTATCATAGGTTTTATTAATTTACATTGACAATCATCCATTTAAAAGAAATTAATGTCCAAAAAGTAGTAAATTTAGTAAGTATGGGCTATGTGTTTCATGGGTAAAAGGACTAAGTTTACCGTGGGCAGAGCAACTCATAGTGTACTTCAAGTTTGATATCCTCTTTTGAATGGAAAAGAGAGTTGCGTTGATGGTGATGGATACCTAGTGATTCCTGAGGAGTATGGAAAGGTCCTCAAAGGATGCTGTGGAAACATTTGGATGGAATACTTATTTCTTAGCTTAACTGTGATGCTTCAACCTTCACGGCACGTACAAATTGCTTGTATTCTGCACTGTACATGTGTTATTTTTACACAGAAGTCTTTAAAAGCTAATGAAAGCGTCTGTAAAATAATTAAACTCTGGTCATTTGCGACTTTGCGTAATATTGGCATACTAGCATGTCTAAAATGTCATAGTTGATAAGTAGAAATAGATTTTTGAAAGGAAAGCCAGCTTAAATCACTAAAAGATTGTCAAACTTTTGTAAGTGCAGGTGGTGAAGATTAGACTACAGCAGCAGAGAGGATTAAGCACTGAACTTCTGAAATACAAGGGACCTATTCACTGTGCTCGTATGATTGTTCGTGAAGAAGGCATTCTTGGTCTCTGGGCAGGTGCTGCCCCAACTGTTATGCGCAACGGGACAAATCAGGCCGCCATGTTTACAGCCAAGAATGCATTCGACACAATGTTGTGGAAGAAACATGAAGGTGATGGAAAAGTTCTTCACCCCTGGCAGTCTATGATATCAGGATTCCTAGCAGGTACGGCTGGTCCCATATGCACCGGTCCATTTGATGTTGTGAAAACAAGGCTGATGGCTCAGAGTAAATCCGGGGGTGAGTTGAAGTACAGAGGTATGTTTCATGCCATCTCAACAATACATGCAGAAGAAGGATTACGTGCCTTGTGGAAGGGGTTAATTCCGCGGCTCATGAGGATCCCACCTGGTCAGGCGATTATGTGGGCTGTGGCTGACCAAATAACTGGCTTTTACGAGAGGACATATTTGAAAAATGCACCTTTATAGGTACTACTGCAGTTTGTCCTCGCCTTTCTTTGTTCTGGTTCTTAGTTCATTTTTTGGCAGAAGCTCGGGAATTTTTCCTTTATAGTTCCTTTGTCTATTGATTTAAGGCGTAAAAATGATGGTTCTACACCTTATCCACATTTTACTGAGGTTCATTTGGACTACCTCGATCTTTACAGGCTGGGGAACGAGTTTTGCAGTGAAATTAATAATTTTTGAAGTCTCATTTTTATATGTATAAGCATGGAAATCCTAACTGGTCAGACTGAGAACATTGTTAATTTTTTATCCTTATCAAAAAGAAAAATAAACGAACATTGCTAATTTCTTTTTAATTATAGTCGCTCTAGTATTCTCCAACTTTGACCAGAGAAACTTACTGCTAACAGTGGAACTCATTCTTTATTCTAATAGAGCAGCTGAAGAAGTGTAGCTGCATAAAAAATACTGAATTATTCATATTTCAACTCATTAAATGCAGATGTTTTTTTTTTTTTTTTTTGCCTTTTACTGTCACTTATTTGCTTTGAATAGGTCTGCATTTATTCTGAAATTTATATTTAAAGCTTTTAAATAAGGATAAATTTAACAAACAGTCTTAATCTTAAAAAGAAAAAGTCAAGGCCTTAGTCCCTATATAAGGTTGATGAATGATTTTAACTTTTCAAAATAGAATCTTTTTTGACGTAAAAGGAATATTATAAGTAGAAAGATCAACAACAAAATGGAAGGGTGAAAGAAAATAAAACCAAAGAATCTATTCGCCATACAAATAGGTAAGGAAGGCATAGAAGACTTTATTTCTGTATTCATATGTCATAACTCACAGTTCCATTATTTAACCCAAAAAAAAAAAAACTGATTTATGGCTTCGTTAGCTTTGATATTGCTACTTGGCGAGCTTCGACTTCGTCTTCAGTCAAAATCAAAAGTACATGTTTATACTAATTGAAGATTAAATATACATAGCTGATTAATACAGGGATCGAAACAAGTATAACGCTATAACATAGGGACTAAAATTGTTATTTTCCCTTACAATATAGTACTATTAGCTAGGGAATATATCTGTTGTATCTTCAGCGCACGTAGGTAATTAAAATAAAGGTCTCTCTCGTTTTACAAAGAAAATTTGATATTTGACTTAATTCTCTAAAATATGAAATTAATTCACTTGTTTGCCTTTCGAGTTTTCAAATTTATGTTTCTTTCAGCTTTGGCCCTAAATGAACCTAATATTAGTTGCCTTTGTTAGGGGCACTTTGCCCCTGTGGAACTTCTCGGCCCGAATCCAGATTTAGTCGGGTCCCAATATGGGTGTCGGACACCGGGTGGAAAACAAATAAAGAAGAAAAATTAGAATGAAGTAGATAAACCTCTTGTTTTACTAGAAATATACATTGTAAGGATCAGAATATAAGAGTCAAATTATTATATTTTTAATTTTATGACTTTTGCCAAGGGTAGATTCAGAGGTGGTATCGCTTTAACATAAACTAAGGTCTAAGGGTGTGTCTCATTTTATCATTTAAAGCATTAAAATCTTGTGTCATATTGACTCGCTTTTAGCGTGTTTTTAAAACGACATAAAATAACGTACAAATCTGAATTTATAAGATGGGCTGTGAAAAAATTTTGAATCTGAATTTATAAGGTTCAAATCTTGAATACCTTTGTGTCCACGATAGATCCGGTGCTAAAAGGTTATCTAATAGTCTTTCGCGTAAATGTGTTCCTATTAGCCCTAGCAAAACTCTTGTTCACTTGTTATTACTCCTATTGTATAGTCAGGGGCGGTGCCACATTATTGGTTACGTGTTCAGTCGAACCCAGTAGTTTTTATTCAAACTCTGTATGTGTATTAAGAAATCCAATGAATATGTAAAAGTTATTAATTTAGAATTCAGTAAATTAAAAAGATTATAATCCTGAACCTATAAAATTTAAATCCTAACTCCACCTCTGTGTATAGTAGTTCTCAACCTCTTTAGTATTCTTTTTTAGGTATGGTGGAATATGGTATTTGCAGAGATAGTTTATAGTTTAAATTCAAGGACCATATCTTATTCCTCTTTTGTTAAATCAACTGTTCAAATTGACATGTTGTACAATATTGTGTGATAAAAAGTTAATTTCCTCTCCAATGCAAAACGAGATATTTTATATATCATGATTGAAGCATTGACATAAATTTAAAATGAAAAATATCAAAACTATAAAAATATATAAAATCTGTTAGCACGTAGAAAATTGGTTTTTACTATATTTACACATCAAATTTTAATAATTGATGTGAAAGTTGTAGTTGCCATGTTGAAGAAAAATGTGAGATCACCTAAGATGTGGATGTAGCTTGTGAAGATAATGTCTTCTTATTTGGATCAAGTTATGTTCGTACAAATTCCTAAAATCTTTAATTCTGTCTCTCATAACTTAGCAAATCTTTTTGTTTCTTTGGTACAAAAAATCTCTTGGGAAATAATGTTCTCACGTTAGATTATAAATGATGTTACACGTTCCTTTAGGCATATTATATCCTTAATGAATTAATAGAACTCTTGTTTCGATGGGAAAAAAAACAATCAAGTAAAATGTGCATATAAGGTAGAAATCCTACCTTTCAGAGGTTGTCTTAGACAAACTTGTCGTTTGGTACGAGGGATAAGGTGTGATACGAAGTGGGATTAAATTTATGTTGTGTTTGGTTGGCGATAAATTTATACCGTCAACCAAACAAGGTATAAATTTAATCACAAACTTAATCCTGAATATCTCATCTTATACCACCTTTTTCCATCAAATGTGGATTATTTTATCCCATCTCTCATGTGGTATAAATTAGTCATGGGATTATAATCTCAGAATTATAATTTCGGGATAATTTAGTCCGCGTACCAAAAGATAACGAGCTTAATTGATACATAATTTACTCGCATTTGATAGAAGATGAGCCTTAGAATAACAGTAAAATTGTCTTCATGCGACCTATAGATCACGGATTTGAACTACGCATTGGTAGAAGCAGCAAATACTTGCATTAAAATAGTCTATCTACATTACATTTCTTGGGGTGCGGCCCTACCTGGACCCTGCACTAACACGGGGTGGCCTGTGCACCGGGCTACCTTTTTAAAACTCGTTTGAAGTTTATATTAAATCGAAGAATTTAAAACACGTGCTTTTCACATGCATATTTTTAACTGTCCATATGTCCTAATCTAAAATTTATTTAATTTAAGACATTAATATCCACGTGTCAGAGTAGGTAGAACACATTTAAGGCAATACCAATTTAGGGAATCAACTGTCACTGTCAATTTGCAATGGCTTCTTTGTTCAGCTGCTTCTTGGGGTTGTGTTTCTCGCTATTATTGTTGTACAGCAGCCAATGTTCAAGAGCAGAAGAGGAAGAGGGGAGTATTTACATTGATGGGTCAGCAGCCATTGCAAAGATAGATGAGGACTTCATTTGTGCAACCTTAGATTGGTGGCCTTCTAATAAATGTGATTATGGAACTTGTAGCTGGGGAAATTCTTCTCTCCTTAATCTTGTAACCCCTCTTTCACTTTTTCTTTTTAGTTCTCTGTACTTTAAAGCTTCTGTTATATAGCCTTTTAATTAATTTACACATTCATGACAAATAGTTAACATACAATGATCTACTGATGGAAGGGAGCCTTGGGCAACGACAAGTTGCCTCCGTGTTATCTATATGTCACGGGTTCGAGCCATGGAAACAGCCGTTAGGCTGTCTGTATCACACCACTTGGGGTGCGGTCCTTTCCTAGACCCTGTGTGAACACGAGATGACTTGTGCACCGGCGACCCCTTTTTTTAGAATGCTCTAGTGATGGTAGCTTACTTATGGTTTAATCTATTTGGTGAGTGATCGTTCTAATTAATGACTTAGTTTCATATAAGTTTGCAGTGTAGCTACTTTCCCCTGTAGTACTGATATCTGTAAGAGAGTTAAGAACTTGGTAAAACCACTAGTGTACTTGGAAATCTTTGCATATTTTGATCTTTTTAGGCAATAATATTGCATTTTCCTTGAAAAATATTTTCCATTAAAAGGGGGAAAAAACACTTTCTTTGGTTATGTTTTTCTCCAATAGTTCAGTTGATTTAGTTTCTAAATTTTATTAGAGCATTGAATAGTGAGAGAAGATTCATCTTTAAAATGTTTTCTTGAAAATATTTTCCTAAGCCTTCTCGATTTCCTGTGATGTTTTTGACTCTATGGTGGGAGCTACCTTTCTTATTAATCATTAAAACACTATTCTTTTTAGAAGGTTGACTACTATATTATCCCCTTAGCTTTACCCTTGGCATTTTTATGTTATGTTCAACTTTACATCCCATTGCACTAATTGGGGGCGTTCGTTTTTGCAGGATCTAAGCAACAAGGTTTTGTTGAATGCAATTAGAGGTATAAACTTTTAAAGAAACACCCCTTCACTGCGGGTTCAAAATTTTTTATGAAGTAGTTTTCTTATTAATGAGTAACGATTGAAGTTTCCTCTTAAATATTGCAGCGTTTTCTCCATTAAAAATTAGACTCGGAGGCACATTGCAAGACAAAATAGTATACCAAACGGCGCATTATGAGCAACCATGTAGTCCTTTTTTCCTTAATAATACAGAGTCGTTTGGCTTCACCCAAGGTTGTTTACCTTTGTCTCGTTGGGATGAACTCAACGAAATCTTCAAGAAAACGGGGTAACTTAACTTCATGCAGTTGTGTTCATTTTAAAACTAGTGAGGAAAATCATTTAAGGATATGAAAGTAATGAACTGAGTTTCTTGTTAACGAAAGCTACATGAATACATGCTGTATATTGTTGCAGGGCAAAAGTAACTTTTGGGTTGAATGCTTTAAATGGAAAGACAATAGCTCCTAACGGCTCTGCTTTGGGAGATTGGGATTCCAGCAATGCAGAGTCTTTCATCAGATATACAGTTAGCAGAGGTTATACTATCCTCGGCTGGGAGCTTGGTATGAAACTCTCTGCTGTCTTTAACTAGATATTTTAGGGGTATGCTGATGTGCAAATTTAGCATAAGGATAGTAATAACCCTAAGAGATTTAACAGTGGTGTAAAGGAGCACGCAGTATGAGAATTGTCTTTCTAGTGTGGTCGAGTTATTCTTTGTTTTGGTTTGTAAGAGCAGAAGCATCATTTGCAAGTAATTACATCTTCATACAGCGCGATAAGGAAATGTTACCATTTTATTGCAGTTCATGTACGATGGATCTAGTTGACATTACATCCATTTCCTTCTCTTAAACAAAAAATATATATATATATGAGACTCCGTTAAGAGTAAGACCATGGGCGGAGCTAGCTCTTCGCTTATTGGTTCGATCGAAACCAGTAGCTTTTGTCCAAACTCTATATTTGTCTTATTAAATATGTATAAATCATTAATTTAGAACCCAGTAACTTTAAAAAACTAGAATCTCGAACCTATAAACTTCAAATTCTGGCTCCACCTCGGGGTAAGACAGGTTAACAAATCACTTTCTTCCATAGGAACACTGTAGTATTAAGAGCTAACTCTGACATTGTTGAATGCTCTTTCATCTGGCCTCTCTCTGCTACATTTGATGCAAATATCTGGTTTCTTGCCAGGAAATGAATTGAATGGAAATGGAATCGGTGCAAATATCACAGCCAATCAATACAGCCGGGATGTCATCGCGCTTCACAAATTAATGCAAGAAATATATAAAGGGAAGGACATTATGCCATTAGTCCTTGCACCGGGAGGAATATTTGATGTTGGTTGGTTCTCAAAGCTTATAGATAAAGCATCCAATTCTCTTCAAGTGGTTACACATCACATTTATAATGTTGGTGGAGGTACAAGAAGCTATTAGATCTGTTTTTCCCTCTTCTAGCTCAACATTGTTATTGGAATAAAAGTTATCTTGTCTCTAGGCAATGACAGCGGCCTAGTTCAGAAAATACTTGATCCTTTTCATCTGGATGAAGACTCCAAAATATTCAGAAATGTTCAAGGCGTTCTCCAAAATTTTGGAACTTCAGCAGTAGCATGGGTTGGTGAAAGTGGAGGGGTTTATAACAGTGGTCGCAATCTTGTTTCCAATAGCTTTGTGTCCAGCTTTTGGTAAAAACTCAACTTAAATGGTCTATATCCTGTGATAACCTTCTTGTCAAGGTTTCATTAGAAGCGATTTTTGCCTCTTGCAACTATGTAGGTATTTGGATCAGCTTGGGATGTCAGCCATGTTCGACACAAAGACATATTGTCGACAAACATTGGTTGGTGGAAACTATGGTCTCCTTAATGCCAGAACGTTTCGTCCAAATCCTGATTATTATGGGTATGCCTTAGCTGATCTTTGGTTGAATAACTGAAAATGAGATTCAAAATCAACTGCATCCACTGTTAACATAATCTAGAAAATGCTTTACTTGGTATTGTAGCATTCATTTTGCGATTTACTTATTGTTACTTGCATTCTCATTCATGCACACAGTGCTCTTCTTTGGCACCGTTTGATGGGAAGGTCTGTTCTATCAACACAATTCCAAGGAACGAAAAAGCTACGAGCTTACGCCCACTGTTCAAAATCTTCTGTAAGTATAATAGTGTATATTTAAGCATGAGAGACTTGAAAATATCTCTGTGATCTACCCTACAGACAAGGCAGAGCCAGAATTTGGAGCTTATGGGTTCGGGATTCTAGGTCTTTTAAGTTATTGGGTTCTAAATTAATAATTTGTACATATTCAATGGATTTCTTAAAATAAATAAAGGTTTGAACCAAAGCTACTGCGTTCAACCGAACCCATAAACTCTATGCTAGCTCCGGCCCTGTCTAGAGATTATGATTTCTAAATACATATTGTTATGTAATTATGTTGCAGGACGGAATCACACTGTTGTTGATCAACATGGATGGTGATGCAACAGTTAATGTAAGTCTTTCCGTCACACTTGCTAACGCAAACAAGGCTCCGCTTCTGCTGCAAGTCATAAATGGTCAGAATTCGAGACACGAAATTTGGAGGGAAGAATATCACCTTACAGCCAAAGATGGTGAATTACATAGCCAAACACTGCTTTTAAATGGAAAGGAACTTAGTGTAGATCATTTTGGAAGAATCCCTCACTTGGAACCGATACGAGTAAAATCCTCCGAACCATTAGCTATTGCTCCTTTCTCAATTGTATTTGTTGACATCCCCACTGTTCAAGTTCCTGCTTGCAGTATGTTTAAAAGTGAGTACATGTAAGGGCTGCTTCCTTTCCTTGATCATGAATTGATTCGGAGTAATAAAATTAACAATAAAAAAATTGATTTGAGTAATAAATACGTGCTTACAACTAACAACATGTTTGACGAAACTGCCAAAATTACTTATTTTGAAAACTACTTTCGTTAATAGATGTTTACCCGAAAAATCGGATAACGTTAAATTTAGATATGGTTCTAAGGGTATGCAAATTCCTTTGATACAAAATGACAATACATGTATTTTTCCTATAAAATGGGAATGATGGACGGGAAGACTGAAAAATATTAGAAAAACAAGCACAATGAAATCTTAATGTATCTTGGAGAACTTGCGTCTATTGCAGTCTATCCCCCTTTTTATAGTAGAGGGTCACTGCTTTATCTATAACAACATAATAAAATAATACATATAGTGGAGGACCCATGATGGTTTGTCTCTTCCTTGATTCTCGCCAAGATTCTCTCCCTCGGTGCGGTTGTAACGGCTCTTGTCTGCGAGCTTGGCACTGGCTCGAGCTCGATGTTAGATGGAACCCCCAGTCTTGGTTCGAGCTCGGTTCTGCCTTGGGTCATCGATATTCGGGGCATGTGTCGATCGGTGTTGCCCCGTAGTCCGATTCCGACACGAACTCGATAATGATATCGAGTTTTGCCGTTGATTGGTCTTATAGCTCGAAGCTCGACGTCCCTACTTCGGGATTCGTCCGAGCTTGTCATGTGGATACCCTTCGATTAAAACGTCATTGTCTCGACCGGTCTTTATGACTGAGAATCGGTTTTGACCTTACACAGATAGTCCCCTCGTTTCTCGAAAAGGATGTGGCGAGGAACGATATGATTTCCCTGCGGCTCGATCAAATTTATGCTGACGTTTCTATCGAACCCGATCTTGACGTATGTGATAACTGTCACATCAGCTCGATTTTACCGAAGCATTTAATGTGTGTCAGACGGTGGTCGGCCACCGCTGATACCGAACCGTCATGCCTTAGTCTATAAATAGTCTTTCCATACAACCTTTACCACTTTTGCGCCTTCTCTTCTTCCAAACTTTCTTATTTATCCTCTCTATTTCGCTGCTACGGGGCCGTCCATACCAGAATTTTGGTGCTGTCTATTTCTTCACCTTCTTTTGCACTCTTCCCTTTCATATCAATGGCGAAAACTTCCAAAACCGTACCTCAGAAGGAGAAAGCTTCTTCCTCACGACCGTCTGATGATAAGGCATCGGTGGAGCCGTCAGTTCATGACTATGTTCCTGGCCCGTGCACTTTGAAGACCGATTTTAAGGTGGAGAATCCTTCCTCCGTTCCCGGTCGATGTGAACACATATCGATGTATACGTGCTCTATAACGGAGGATCACCTCGAGGCCGTCAGAAAAGACTGCAACTGGGGTTCCGAGGTCGTGTTGCAAATTTCATCTTCCGATGAGAGTGTTACCACTCACGTGGAGGGGTTTTTAAGTGTTTATACTTATCTTTTCATACTGGGACTCATCGACCCGGTGATTATTGATTTCTGCAAAAGGTATCAAGTCACCCTTGGCCAAATTCATCCCTTTTTATGGCGTATAGTGATCTTATTGTGCTTCTTCTCTATCAAAGCCGGGGGATTGGATTTTTCTCTGAATCACCTCATACGACTGTATCGGCCTCAGATCTTTCGAGGACTAATCAGAATTCATCGTCGGGCATCGAAGGCTTTGATGTCGAGCATCGATGAAGACAAGGATCGGGGTTGGATGGGTCGTTATATTCGAGTGAGGACCCGTGATCTCATTCCGGAGGAGAAGATGTCGTTCCCTGAAGAATGAAATTTTGACCGTAAGTGATTTTTGTTCACTTTTCATGTCCTTTTCCAATTTTTTCTGATGTCTTTCCCTGATGTTCAGCTGCCCCTTGGATGCCACAAGCGGTGCCTGACCTCGAGGACTGGGTTCAGAAGTTAGCCTCGACCTCCTCTTACGCCGAGCGCGCTTTGCGTGATTTGGCAAAAGGAAAATGGGAGGCCAAGAACCATGGTGAGGTTTGCTTCTTGTTTCCTTCGAAGTATTCTTTGCGTTCTATCCGTTACCGATTTTCTTTTGTGCAGGCGTAACCAGGGATGCCGCTTTGAGGCCTTCTAGCGGTGAAGAAGGAAACGAGTCCCTAGTCCCTAAACAGGGGGAAGATAAGAAGCGAAGAGCTTCCTCTCGGTCAGAGGACCCCAAGCCCAAAACTAGAAGGGTGAGGAGAAAAGAAATTGCCCTTTCGATTGACTCGGTCCAACGAATGAGAAAAGAAGAAGAAGAAGAAAATAGCTCCTCGGCTTTAGTAGTCCGATCTACGGAAGTCATCGAGGTTGCCAGAGCTCCCGAGCCGATGGCGGTTGTGCCTGTTGGGGTTGTTTCCGAAGACCTGAGTCTCGACTAGAGTACTTCGAGTGATTTGCTCGAGGCTATCACAATGGGCCATTCACCTTCTCTTCCATCTTTTTCTGAGGAGGCGTTGAAGGAAGCTCGAGAGTTGAAGACTCCTGATATCGGCGCAGGCTCTGGTGCAGGGGATCCTTTTAGGGATTGTTTTACTAGAGTCGACGATGGTTCCGATATTGGTGACGCTTCTCTTTTATTAGAGGAGGCTCAGCGTTTCATTACTCGGGTAATGATTCTTCCATACTTGGTTTCTTTGTTCTTTTCCATACTTGACTCGTGTTTCTTATTGTGCAGGCCATTAGTAGGTTTCGAGTCGATCTTAGCCAGTGTGAGGCCGAGCTCTGGAAGGTCTCAGGTGAGAGAGATGCCCTGCGGCTTCTTTGCAGCCAAAAGGACGAGGCTATAAAGGACCTCCAAGCGGATTTGGCTAAGGTCCATGAAGAAGGAGTCGAGCTCGATAAGCAGGTGAGCCTCGTTCTGTTAAAGTATGGGTCTGACTCAACTGTGGAAGTTAACCCTTCATTGTCTCAGTTGCAGCAAAAGATCGAAAAGATCGGGTTACTTCGAGAAGAAGTCGATCAAATCCGAGCTGAATGCAATCGGTGGAAGGAGACTCTCGACTGCCTGGCAGCGAAAAAAGAAACCATCTTAACAAAATTATTATCGGCCGACGTTCAACTTCGAAGTGTCAAGCAAAAGGGGTCGGTTCAAGCTAAGAGGATCGAGGAGCTTGAAACATGACTTGCTGAGGCTAAGGCGGAGGTTGAGTCGTCGAAAGTCTTGGCGGATAAGTCCATTGCTGTATATCGGGCTGATGTTAAGGCTGCTCAGATGGAGGCCCGGGAAGCGGCAAAGACCGTCGATACTCGAGCTCATTAGGTTGTCGAACTTGCCAAGTGTAGGTCTCGGAGGGAAACCCTCGAGGAGATACACGCTCGAGGTTTTGACCTTACCGAAGAGGTAAAAAAGGCAAAAGAGCTCGAAGCGGAAACTGAAGCCTTGGCTTCTGATGATGATGATGATGATGGTAGCAAAAGCGGATCCGAGGACGGGGAAGAGCTCGACCAGGAAGCTTAGTTTCTAATTCTTCATGTTTGTAAATTAATCACGTAGGCAATTTTTGTATATATATGTATGACGAGGTCGACTTGTTTTTGTTTTGTGAAGACTTTTAATCAAATGTTGACCTTGTAGTCTCTCTGATCGATCAGATTTATAGCCCCTGGGTTTGCTTGTTGAGTCGATGATTCAAACTTTGAAGGAAAATAATCCGTAGGTGTAATGTAATGGTTGAGTTAATGTAAACTCAGAGTAAAAGTAGCTTATTAGCTGTTGAGTGAATGTTTTGAAATATTGTAGCTCGTAGGCGTAATAGTCGAGTGAGTGCTTGCTCGAACTCGGAATAACAGTAGCCTGTAGGCTTAATAGTCGAGTGAATATTTCGAACTCGAGATAATGTGGCCCGTAAGCTTAATAGTCGAGTGAATGTTTCGAACTCGAGATAATGTGGCCCGTAGGCGCAATGGTCGAGTGAGTGTCTCGAACTCGAGATAAAGGTAGCCCATAGGCTTAATAGTCGAATGATTGTTCCAAACTTGAAATATCGTAGCCCGGGGGCGTAATGGTCGAGTGAGTGCTTGCTCGAACTCGGAATAACAGTAGCCCGTATGCTTAATAGTCGAGTGAATGTTTCAAACTCGAAATATCGTAGCCCGTAGGCATAATAGTCGAGTGAGTGCTTGCTCGAACTTGGAATAACAGTATCCCGTAGGCTTAATAGTCGAGTGAATGTTTCGAACTCGAAATATCGTAGCCCGTAGGCATAATGGTCGAGTGGGTGCTTGCTCGAACTCGCAATAATAGTAGCCCGTAGGCTTAATAGTCGAGTGAATGTTTCGAACTCGAAATATCGTAGCCCGTAGGCATAATGGTCGAGTGAGTGCTTGCTCGAACTCGGAATAATAGTAGCATGTAGGCTTAACAGTCGAGTGAATGTTTTGAACTCGAGATAATGTGGCCCGTAGGCTTAATAGTCGAGTGAAGAACTCGAGATAATGTGGCCTGTAGGCTTAATGGTCGAGTGAGTGTTTGCTCGAACTCGAGATAAAGGTAGCCAGTAGGCTTAATAGTCGAATGATTCGAACTCAAAGTAGTGTAGACCATAGGCGTAATGGTCGAGTGAGTGTTTGATCGAACTCGAAATAAAAATAGCCCGTAGGCTTAATCGAGTGAATAATTCGAACTCAAAGTAATGTAAGTAGCCCGTAGGCTTAATGGTCAAGTGAGTGCTTGCTCGAACTCGGAATAACAGTAGCCCGTAAGCTTAATATTCGAGTGATCATTTCGAACTCGGAATGAATGTAGCCCGTAGGCTGAATCTTAATTCTGGTTGCACAATAAATCTCAAGTCATTGCACATGTGTTTATGTTTGGGCCAATCTATATGAACATGGTTCATTTTGACCATTTGGCTTTTACAATTTTTCCTGTTGGAACCCTATTGTTGTGAGATGACTTTCTTGCATCTGAACTCGATGTATTTGAGGGCCCTGATGCCCCCCGGTATTCGAGGTCAGTTGGAAAGAGGCCTCAGATATTGTTAAAAATGCAGCACGATCGATGGTTGCCTCATTAAAAACCTTGTCGAAAAACCCATTTGGAAAAAAACCGGTCTAAGGAAAATAGAGTGCAACGCGTGCTTTTTAGCGAAAGATCTTCTTCAGCTCTTGTTCGGACTTCTGCATGGGTCAGTTAGATGAATATGGAAAGGTCGTACCTTAGCAGTAGTACCGTTTTAGATGTGATACATTCCAACTACTTGATAGCTGTTTGCCGTTTATGATGCCGAGCTTGTATGATCCTTTTCCAATGTTCTCGAGCACCTAGTATAGTCCTTCCCAATTTGGTCCTAATTTTCCTTCGTTTGGATTCCGAGTATTGATGGTGACTTTTCTTAACACTAAGTCCCCGGGCTTGAAATGGCGAAGTTTAGTTCTTCGATTATAATACCTTTTGATTCGTTGCTTTTGGGCGGCCAATCGGATGAGGGCAACTTCTCGTCCTTCATCCGATAATTCAAGGCTGGTGTTCATAGCCTCATTATTTGATTCTTCCGTCATGAATCGAAATCTGGGACTAGGTTCACCGACTTCGACTGGTATCAATGCTTCAGAACCATATACTAAGGAGAATGGGGTCACCCCCGTACTGGATTTTGATGTTGTTCGGTATGCCCAAAGGACTTCGGGCAGGATTTCTCTCCATTTTCCCTTCGCGTCGTTCAATCTCTTCTTTAGGTTTTGAAGAATAGTCTTGTTCGTTGATTCGGCCTGACCGTTCCCACTAGGGTGGTATGGTGTTGATAATATCCTTCTTATTTTGTGATCTTCGAAGAATTTTGTGATTTTGCTGCCAACGAATTGCTTCCCGTTGGCGCATACTATTTCGGCGGGTATCCCGAATCGGCATATGATATGATCCCAAATAAAGTCTATAACTTCTTTCTCTCTTATTTTCTCGAACGCCTGCACTTCAACCCATTTAGAAAAATAGTCAGTCATAAATAAAATAAATTTGGCTTTACCTGGGGTCGACGGCAGAGGGCCGACGATGTCCATTCCCCATTTCATGAATGGCCATGGGGATAGGACCGAGTGAAGTTGCTCTCCGGGTTGATGGATCATTGGCGCAAACTTTTGACATTTATCACATTTACGAACAAATTCTTTCGCATTTTTGCCCATATCGATCCAATAATACCCTGCTCTGATCACTTTTCGAACTAATGTGTCGGCACCGGAGTGATTGCCATAAGTGCCCTCGTGTACTTCCCGGAGGATGTAATTGGTATCTCCCAGACCCACGCATACCGCCATCGGTCCATCGAATGTTCTTCGATATAGTGTTCCATCCGCAGCCAACGTAAATCGAGCAGCTTTAGTCCGTAGGGCCCTGGAATCTTTAGTGTCTGAAGGGAGCTTTCCGGTTTTTAAGTATTCAATATACTTGTTTCTCCAATCCCAGGTTAAGCTAGTAGAATTTATTTCGGCGTGCCCATCTTCGATTACCGATCTTGAAAGCTGAACGACAGTCCCCGAGCTCAAATCATCTACCTTGACCGACGATCCCAAATTTGCAAGAGCATCGGCCTCATTATTCCGTTCTCATGGAACATGCCGTAGGGTCCATTGTTTGAAATGGTATAAAGTGATAAGCAGTTTGTCCAAATATCTTTGCATCCTACCTTCTCGGACTTCGAAGGTTTTGTTTACTTGACTCACCACCAGCAAAGAGTCACAATGCGCCTCAACGACTTCTGCTCCCAAGTTTCTAGCTAGTTCGAGACCTGCAATCATGGCTTCATACTCGGCCTCGTTGTTAGTTAACCTGATAGTTTTAATAGCTTGCCTAATAATGTTACCCGCGGGGGGTTTCAAAACTATGCCTAACCCGGACCCCTTTATATTCGAAGCACCATCCGTAAAAAGGATCCATACCCCGGACGATATACCTGATTTCAAAAGGAATTCCTTTTCGACTTCGGGTATGAGGGTTGGCGTGAAGTCGGCCACGAAGTCTGCTAAAATTTGAGACTTGATGGCCGTACGGGGTTGATATTTGATATCGTACCCACTGAGTTCGATGGCCCATTTGGCCAATCGTCCTAATAGTTAGGGCCTATGTAAAATATTACGGAGTGGGCAGGTGGTTAATACGCTTATGTGGTGACATTAAAAGTACGACCTTAACTTTCTAGATGCGCTTACCAGCGTAAGAGCCAATTTTTCTAAGTGCGGATACTTAGTTTCCGCTTCCCCTAAGGTCCGACTTACGTAATAAATGGGAAATTGCGTACCTTGATCTTCTCGAACTAGGACACTGCTTACGGCAACTTCCGATACCGCCAAGTACAAGTATAGTTTTTCGTCAGTTTTTGGAGTGTGAAGTAGTGGTGGGCTCGATAGATATCGTTTCAATTCTTGTAACGCTTGTTGGCATTCCGGTGTCCAGGCAAAGTCGTTCTTCTTTTTGAGTAGGGATAAAAATTTGTGACTTCGATCTGATGATCTTGAAATGAACCGGCCTAAGGCTGCAATTCTTCCCGTTAACCTTTGTACAACTTTCATGCTGTCCACGATGGTGATGTCTTCGATGGCCTTGATTTTGTCGGGGTTGATCTCAATTCCCTGATTTGACACCATAAAGCCGAGGAACTTGCCCGAACCGACCCCGAAAGCACATTTTTCGGGGTTGAGCTTCATGTTGTATTTTCTCATAATCTCGAACGTTTCCTACAAATGGGCCAAATGGTCCTCTGCGTGCAGGGCCTTAATTAGCATGTCATCAATATAGACTTCCATTGTTTTACCTATTTGTTCTTCGAACATTCTGTTTACTAGGCGTTGATAAGTAGCTCTTGTATTTTTTAGCCCGAAGGGCATTACGTTATAACAATATGTTCCATATCGGGTCACAAATAAAGTCTTTTCCCGGTCGTCCGGGTTCATGTGAATTTGATTATACCCGGAATAGGCGTCGAGAAAGGTGAGGATCTCGTGGCCGGCCGTGGCATCGATCATGCGATCGATGTTGGGCAGTGGAAAGGAATCTTTGGGGCATGCTTTGTTCAAATCCTTATAGTCCATACACATTCTAAGTTTGTTCCCTTTTTTAGGTACAACAACCACATTGGCTAACCATTCGGGGTATTTTACCTCATGAATGGACCCTATCTTGAGAAGTTTAGTTACCTCGTCCTTTGTGAATGCGTGCTTTTCCTCGGACTGGGGCCTTCTTTTTTGCTTCACCGGTCTGAACCTAGGGTTCAAGCTTAGCTGGTGCGCCGTTATGTCCGGCGGGATCCCTGTTATATCTATATGGGACCAGGCAAAACAATTGATGTTATTAATAAGAAATTGAATGAGTTTCTTCCTGAGTTCGGGGCTCAAACCCGTTCCCAGATATACCTTTCGTTCGGGCCAGTGTTCGATCAATATGATTTGCTCCCGTTCCTCAATTGTTGATTTGGTGGCATCGAAATCATCGGGGGTTACGAAGGATCGAGGGATCCATCAATCATCATCATCTTCTTCAATGTTCTGCTTACCTGGCTGGGTCGAAGCCGATGTCTGTGATTGCTATTTGGCGCTCTACCCTCCGATTGTTTCTCCTTCTGAACCTAATCCTTTTATTGTGGGGGAAATCCCTTTACGATTCATACTGTTGTAACATTTTGTGATATGTGAGCACCGTGTACGTGAGGTGACGAGTTTGTTTCCTGGATGGTTCCGGACACATGAAACTTTGTTTCCTGGATGGTTCCGGACACGTTTATCGGTAGGGTAATCTCGCCTTTGGTGGTTTCACATGCCATATTGAATCCGTTTAGAACCAGAGTTGCAGGTACGACCTGATCTTGCAGGCCGAGCTGTTCTACGACCCTCGATCTGATGATATTGGTCGAGCTACCTGGATCAATTAACACACGCTTAATCTTAGTTTTATTCATGAGTAAGGATATTACTAGCGCATCGTTAAGGGGTTGGATGATTCCCTCTGTATCTTCATCACTGAAGGACAAAGTCCCTATGGGTGTATAATCTTGAGTTCGAGATCGCTTTTCTCTCACAATCGATGTTTTAGTGCGTTTAAGCATCGGTCCCTGAGGGGCATCTACGATGCCGATGATTATGTGAATGACGTGTTGCGGTTCTTCTGGCTCGTTTTGCTTGTCGAATCCCTTGTTCCTAAAATGGTTCTTCGCCCTATCACTCAGAAATTCCCGAAGGTGTCCTTTGTTAAATAAGAGGGCCACTTCCTCTCTTAGTTGCCTGTAATCTTCCGTTCTGTGGCCATGGGTGCCATGATATTCGCACATTTGATTGGGATTCCTTTGGGCAGGATCGGTCTGCATGGGTCGAGGCCATTTGGTGTCTTTGATGCGTCCGATGGCCGATACGATGGCGGATGTATCAATGTTGAAGTTATACTCCGATAATCGAGGGACTTCTATAGGATCGGCATATTTATCAAAGCCGCTCTTGCTCATAAGTCCCCGAGAATTTTGCCCCCGATCAGTTCTTCGATTTTTTCGAACCGTATCACGTGCTGAACCGTTGTTCATCCGATCTGTGCCGTACGGTTGGTATCAGTCTCTGTTCGACCTTTGTTCTCTGTTGATTTCCCTTTGATTTTTAGTGGTTGTGTGGTTCTAACGTACGGGCCCATACGGAGCTCCCAATTGATCATCTTCGACCCTGATTTTTGATTGGTACCGATTGTGTACATCTGCCCAAGTTATTGCTGGGTACTCGATCAAATTTTGTTTCAGCCGATGTGATGCTGTCGAACTTAGCTCGTTCAGTCCTTGGGTGAAAGCTTGTACGGCCCAATCGTCTGTGACCGGTAGCAAGTCCATACGTTCCATTTGAAATCGGGATACGAATTCCCTCAGCATTTTGTTACCCCTTTGTTTTACTTTGAAGAGGTCTGATTTCCTTGTTGCAACCTTTATGGCACCAGCATGTGCTTTTACGAACGAATCTGTTAACATGGCAAAAGAATCAATGGAATTTGGTGGTAAGTTATGATACCAGATCATTGCTCCCTTTGCGAGGGTCTCTCCGAACTTTTTCAACAACACGGATTCGATCTCATCATCCTCCAAATTGTTGCCTTTGATGGCACATGTGTAGGAGGTGACGTGTTCGTTAGGATCGGTCGTACCGTTATATTTGGGAATTTAGGGCATACGGAATTTTTTGGGGATTGGTTTTGGGGCCGCGCTCGAGGGAAAAGGCTTTTGTATGAATTTTTTCGAATCAAGCCCTTTTATTATTGGTGGAGCCCCCGAGATTTGATCGACCCTGGCATTGTACGTTTCCACCCTCTTGTCGTTGGCTTCGACTCGTTTTGTGAGTTCCTCGAGCAATTTAGTAATTCCGGGAGTAGTCCCCGATTCTTGCTCGTTAGATTTCACTATGGCGGGCTCTGTTATGGGGGTGACTTCTCGAAGTGAATTGGAATCCGGCCTGCTCTGTGCGTGAGTTTGGCTCTGTAGCTGAGTTATCGCTACTTGTTGGGCTTGCAGCATCTCGAAGATCATACGTAGCTGGCCCCGATTTCCCCCGCGTTTTGGGTGTATCGGGCTACGGATCGAGTACCGCCCTGAATGCTTCTTTCCGGTTTGGAATGCTGGTTCGCCTCCGAAGCTATTTGTGAATAGACATCCAATGATATTTCGGCTCGAATTTTGGGTACTTCGATTCGAGCCTCGGGTGCCAAGTTGTTGGTTTCATCTTGAAGGCCAGCTTCGAGGTCGATAGGTAGAGCCATTGCTGATTTGAAGTTGTAAGCTGGAGTGTACTGTGGATTTATATCAAACAATCACTGTTACCTTTAGCCCCACGGTGGGCGCCAAACTGTTTACCCGAAAAATCGAATAACGTTAAATTTAGATATGGTTCTAAGGGTATGCAAATTCCTTTGATACAAAATGACAATACAGGTATTTTTGCTATAAAATGGGAATGATGGACGAGAAGACTGAAAAATATTAGAAAAACAAGCATAATGAAATCTTAATGTATCTTGGAGGACTTGCGTCTATTGCAGTCTATCCCCCTTTTTATAGTAGAGGGTCACTGCTTTATCTATAACAATATAATAAAATAATACATATAGTGGAGGACCCATGATGGTTTGTCTCTTCCTTGATTCTCGCCAAGATTCTCTCCCTCGGTGCGGTTGTAACGGCTCTTGTCTGCGAGCTTGGCACTGGCTCGAGCTTGATGTTAGATCGAACCCCCAATCTTGGTTCGAGCTAGGTTCTGCCTTGGGTCATCGATATTCGGGGCCTTTGTCGATCGGTGTTGCCCCCTAGTTCGATTCGGACACGAACTCGATAATGATATTGAGTTTTGCCGTTGATTGGTCTTATAGCTCGAAGCACGACATCCCTACTTCGGGATTCGTCCGAGCTTGTCAGGTGGATACCCTTCGATTGAAACGTCATTGTCTCGACCGGTCTTTATGACTGAGAATCGGTTTTGACCGTACACAATAGATTTTCAAAGAAACACTTTGAGAGAATTAGCAATTTGTGTTTAGTTTTGTGAGAAGTAGCAATTAGAGAAATGCTTTTGTCAATTTTAGAGAAGGGACACTTACGGGAGAGGCTCATACAATTAGATTCTCTTTCTCCCTCTCTTTTTCTTTACATATACGACAATAATTATGTCTTAGTCCCAAATAAGTTGGGGTCGGCATCAGTGGCGAAGCCAAGATTTTCATTAAGGGGAGTCAAAATATAAAGAAATAAACTCACCAAGAAGTCAAAGGGTGTCATTATATAGTATATAGGGAAAAGGGCCAAATATGCCACTAAACTATGCGAATTAGGACAAATATGCCCGTCGTTATTAGTTTGGCCCAGATATGTCCAAACCGTCTAATACTTGTTCATTCATGCCCTTAGTTAGACGGAACCCAATATTTTCTCTTTTTTAAATAACTAATACCCGAACCCGACCTAAATCTAATGACCCGATCCGACCCACCCCTATTTCTAAAAGACCCCACATGTTAATCCCTCGTATCTGTATCTAGTTAAATGCCAATTCTAATTAAATGCCAAAATTTACTTTTCATCTCTGTACATATGTGGTTGAATCAATTCTTGTTTTTGTTTGTTTTCCTTTTGTTTCTTGTGGATTAGAGAGTTGAGAGAAGGGAGTTAATGCAGTTGGCGGAAGTGGGAAATGCATAGTATTTGCAGAATGTTTGCGAATGTGATCACAGCAACAATGTTTGCGAGACATAGCAGATTCACTGTCAGCAACAATGTTTGCGAGGCTACAGTTAAAGGCATTTAATAATGGGTCTTACAGAAGTGCTGACATAGTATTTGCAGAAGAATGGGTCTAAAAGAAGATTCAACACAACAAATTGACTGTCATCCAAAAGGCATTTAATAAGTTGCTAGTTGTTGCTGTGTATTAACAACAATAACGAGCCAGAAAGTTCAACCTAACAGATTCTAGAAACCAACACCAGAAAGTTCAACACAACGCTGCTGAGAAACCAACACCCATAGCAGTAACAACACCCATAGCAGTGCTGAGAAATGAACACCCTAAAATCACAAACTAAACAACCTAACCACCAAATCCATAAAGAGTCCTGCACTGCCTCTTAAGTGCGTAAACAACATCCATAACGGTAACAGTCTAAAACATCCTTACCATATGAGAGACAGAAATAAGAAAGGCCAAATTTTTAGAAAGAGAGGACAGAATGCACAAGTATTGGACGGTTTGGACATATCTGGGCCAAACAAATAACGAGGGGCATATTTGTTCTAATTTGCATAGTTCACTCGCATATTTGGCCCTTTTTCGTAGTATATATACATATATTTTTAAAAATTACCGAGTTAAACAGTGTAATTTTCTGACGAAGGGGTGTCGCCCCTTGGGTGCATGTGGCTCCGCCACTGATCGGCAATGTGAGTCTTCATTCTTTTCATTTAGTTCAACTCATATCATCATCATCATTACCCAAATAAAATAAAAGTGCAAGTAAAAAAAAAAGATATATATAACACAGTAATAATACTTTTCTTTACATATAATTTTAAGAAAACATAAAAATTAGAGTTTCACCCGTATAGATTATACAAAAAACAAGTTTCTCTAGAAGACTAATAACCTTAAGTGATAAAGAATTATAGAAAATATTAATACTGAGTATGGGTTAAAACTTGAAATCTAATCTATTTGAATTTAAACATTAAAAGGGATTTTTAAAATATTTAAATATCAGTTCAAAACTATTTCATGAAGCCAAATATGCTAGTTGGTTACTTGGTCTATTGAGGCGGCTGTAATACCATAGATTCCCTTATCTTGTCGATATGGCCAAAAATAGCCGAACAAATGCGCTTAAATCTGAACCACTGGATTAAAAGACGAATAGCTAAACACAAACAATACTAATATATGATCAAGTTTGAAGCATTTTCCAATTTGCATCTCTTATTAAATAAGCCTCCAAAAGAATCTTAGTTCTAGTTTTACACTCCCTTTTTGTGATTAACTATGGTGAGTTGTCCCTATTTTCCATCACCATTTATTCAGTATTAAGTAGCAGCAAAATATTCCAAAAAGCCAGCTTCTTTGGAAACTCTCAGAGTTCCTAAACTTGAGAACTATATATAAACTTCCTTCAAGAACAACAACAACGGCAATAACAACGAATCCAATTCCACAAGTGGGGTCTGAGAGGATAGTGTGTACGCAAACTTTATCCTTACCTTGTGAGAGTAGAGAGGCTATTTTCGGAAAGAACATTAAACGGAAATTCAAGAAAGAAAGATGAAAGTACAAAAAAGGCGGAGTGTTGTATTAGTGCCATATCCATTCCAGGGGCATTTAACACCAATGCTGCAGCTTGGAAGTATTCTTCATTCTCAAGGCTTTTCTGTCGTAGTTGCGCATACTGAATTCAATGCTCCTGATTATTCCAATCATCCTGAATTCATCTTTCATTCTATGAACGACGGATTACAGGGAATTGACATGTCAATGCCGAGTCTAGAAAATATGTATGATCTGAACGAGAACTGCAAGACGTCCCTTAAAAATTACCTCGTTAGTATGATGGAAGAGGAGGAGGAAGAGGAATTTCAAGGTGATCAGCTTGCTTGTCTCATTTATGACAATGTTATGTTCTTTGTTGATGATGTGGCTACTCAACTAAGGCTTCCTAGTATTGTCCTCCGCACTTTCAGCGCTACATATTTACACTCTATGCTCACCATTCTTCAGAAACCAGATAAATATTTTCCTTTTGAAGGTATGAGACCAGACACAACCTCTGCTTCAAGATTTAAATGACAAGTTATTTCGAATTCAATACAACAAGCTAAGTACGTCTCCGTCCCAAAAATAAGTTGGGGTCAGCTATATGAATCTTCACTCACCTTTATTCCCCATTTAAATTTATTTCACGCCAACATTATACAAAATAAAAATTACTAGAAGTTATGTATATTTCCTATCGGCATAAGAATCTCTAATAGGGCTAAAACCTGACTAAATTTATTCTCAGCTAACTGGTATTGCTTATATAATCTTTTTCTTCTTTTGTACCCTATCTTTCGCTAAATCTTCATTGATTCCAAGATTTTGATTATTCAATACAATTCCAGATTCTCAGCTACTGGATCCTTTGCCGGAGCTTCATCCCCTGAGGTTTAAGGATGTACCATTTCCTGTCATCGATAATACAGTTCCAGAACCGATACTAGAATTCTGTCGAGCAATGAGCAATATAGGATCTTCTGTTGCGACTATTTGGAATACAATGGAAAACCTGGAAAATTCATTGTTGTTACGCGTTCAGGAACATTACAAGGTGCCCTTCTTCCCCATCGGCCCTCTACACAAAATGGCACCTTCAACCTCATCGACTAGCTTACTAGAAGAAGACGGTAGCTGCATGGAGTGGCTCGACAGACAAGCTCCTAATTCAGTACTCTATGTCAGCTTGGGAAGCCTAGTAAAGATCGACGACAAGGAGCTAATTGAGACTGCTTGGGGATTAGCTAACAGTGAACAGCCCTTCTTATGGGTTGTTCGACTTGGATCCGTCTCTGGCTTTCAATGGAGTGAGGCCTTGCCCGAAGGTTTTGAGAAAACGATAGGAGAAAGAGGTCGGATAGTGAAATGGGCACAACAAAAACAGGTGCTTGCACATCCCGCGGTGGGAGGTTTTTTCACACATTGTGGTTGGAATTCTACACTTGAGAGTATTTGTGAAGAAGTCCCTATGATATGCAGGCCAATTTTAGCAGACCAACCAGTGAACGCGAGGTATCTAAGCCAGATATATAAGGTTGGCCTGGAATTGGAGGCGGCAGAGAGATCGGTTATAGAGAAAACAGTAAGGAAACTCATGTTAAGTGAAGAAGGCAAAGATCTGAAGAAAAGGATAGTAGACATGAAACAAAAGATTGTTACTGGTATGCAGATTGATGGTTCTTCACATAAGAACTTGAATGACTTAGAACACTTCATTTCTTCCTTGCCTTCGCGCGCTGCACCAACGCCTGCTGTCGGAGCAATCCTCAGCTCAAACCATATACCAAGCAAGAGTACTATCATAGAGTCTTGATGTTAAAAGAATCAAATTCTTGTAAGTTGTAATCCCCTAGCTTGGCAAGACAAGAAGTCCTTAATAACAAAAGGAAAAATAAGATTAGAAGTAAACAGATTTTATATTAATAGTCAAAAGGAAAATTAAAAAAATGCTTTCAAATGTGAAGAAGTTACATCCAAACTCGTGCTGCTGTTTACACTATTTGTATTCTTTTCCAGAAACTCTTCTTGATAAGCATGAAAAGGAATGAGAAAAATAATTGGAGTGGGAGGTAGAAACCTGCAGCGAGCAGAACTTGCCTTCTTTTAACTCTTTAAGAGCTAGAAAAAGAGCAATTGTACATATACCCATCAAAACTCTTTTTCTCCTCCAAAATGGGACATTGTCCCTTTGTCAAATAGGGAAATTTAAATATTCATTTATCCCTCCATTTCCCATTCACTCTTTATTTTAAGCTTTTAACAAGCTTAAACCCAATAGAAACTGGAATGGAATGCCCCCTGTTCACCTAGCTAGCTCCCTTCGTTTTGGCTAAAGAATGTAATGAGCAGTTGTTCATAGCCAATTGCCTCAAAACTCAAAAGTTATATATTGTCAAATTGAGTGTTTCAATCACTACACAATTGGAAGCATGTTATCACTTTTTCTTACTCCCTATTACTTGCCTTATCAACTACTGTCTCCTATTTGTTGAATGGTTTAATAAGTTGGGAACTTTGCTTCCTTAGATGTTAGAACCGAGTTAGGTTTCCTCTCAATAATTAGTTTATTTTGTTTCTTTATTTAAGTATGTTACTATTTCCAAATATGGTAATAATATACCAGTAATAAATATTTACATCAAACCAATAGGTGCATGGCATGTGATGTTGTAAATAGTATACAATGAGGGATGAGGTAAATGTTAGATTAATACGGCCTAGATACTCTTAACATGCTTTGATATTGTCCGGTTTGGGACAAGCCCGCACGGTTTTCGACCTCGCGCTATTAAGAGTATTCAACTCCTTATGAGTAACTTTTTTTTCGTTTCTATGACTTTGTTCATACAGATCCAACAAACTCCCCTTGAACTAAGTTTCACATGACTCACCACCATTCATGGGCTAATTTAGGGATGAAAATAAAAAATAGTCAAATTTACAAGTGTAATTGAAAAATAGCTACAGTTTCAAAAGTAATCGAAATTTAGCCACTTTTCATGAAAAGATAAATCTGAACGAAAGCACTGTTCAAAATCCGAAAAATATTCCAGCATAATATACTGGAGTTCCAGTATAATATACCGGTCCAGCATAATATGCTGGAAGTTCCAGCATATTTCATATACAGGTGATCCAATCTCCAGTATATTATGCTAGAACTTTCCGTGTTGTTGCAAAATAGTAGCTATTTTTCAATAACTTTGCAAATGCTGGCTATTTTTTAATTATCATCCCGAAAACTGGCTAGCCCGTGCTATTTTCACCTAATTTAGAGTCGATTATTTACGGTCACCGAAGCCCAAGGAGAGCTCTGTATGCATCTTTGAAGCTACGGATAAAGATAGTTAATCAGCCCATAGACAGGCAAAGGCATTAAGCCGAGTCCTGCGCCATCACTCTGCCATCTCCATACTTGTCCCGTCAAACCATTGACTTTGATACAATTGTCGGACTAAAACGGCCTAAAGATACTCTTAAATGGTGTGATATTGTCTGTTTTGGACCAAGACCGTACAAGTTTTTCCAAAAGGCCTCACACCGTTAAGACTAGTATTGACTTTTATATTGCTGAAAAGTTAATATAAGAACTAGGAAGAAATTGTATTATAAGTGTAAAATTAATTTTCTGAAAATTATTTATATTTTTCGAGGAAATTATTTATATTTTTCTATGCATTATAAGCTAAATATGCTCATTAATGCACATGTGTATTTCAATTTTATCTTCGAAAAAGGGCCAAAATTGCCAATGTACTATTGAATATTGTTTAAAATTACCATCTGTTATACTATTTGGTCAATTATGTCCCTACCGTTATACTTTTGGTTCAGATCTAACCCTAATTTAGACGGCTGGCCACGTGTCACTCTCTGATTCAATTGACCCATCCCCAATTTAAAATACCCAATAACTCTTTTATCCGACCGTTATCAGACCCTAACCCTCCTCATCTAAAATAACCCCACCAGATTCGAGCAGGTTTTTGGCGTTATTACTAACAATTATTAAAATAATTTTTAGGTGTAATTTCTATCAATTATTATTTGACGTCATCTTTGTAATATAAAGTTGGAACAAATCAACGAAGATGGGATTAACTTGAGAGGACAAATTAATAGAAAAGTCATGTTTATCACTTGATATTGCTTCCTTATTAGTTAAAGTGAAGCAATTTTTTGCATAGTGATAACACGAGCAGATTTCTAATTAAGGTCACCGATTTTTTATTAACACGAGCAGCTATTTAAAGGTCACAGGAAAAATAAAAACCAATAAACAAATCCAAGATATTCAGTGGGATTTGGCGAGGTTCTATCTTCCGGCGAAGTTCAAAAAATGACGAAACCTCTGATTTTTTAGTTCCAATAAATTGGAAAGAAGAAAAAGAAAATAAGTAGAAGAAAATGAAGGAAGGGGGTAAGACAGTGGTTTTTTTTTTTTTTTTAAAAAGAAGATAACAAAAGTAAGGTAGTGGTGTTTTGGCTAAGATTTGTAATAGATCTCGCTGGTTTTCACGGTGGTTATAAAATGAAGAAGGAAAATAGTGAGAGAGAGTTGAGATAGTCAGTGGTGTTGGCTTTGTGAATTTTCGGGCGAGTTTCACCGGGTCTGCTTGCTTATTTGGTGGAATGGGGTTGCTATTTGGATGATGGAACACGAAGAATAAGAAGAAGAGAAGAAGGGAAACGAAGAGAGGGGCTAGTACAATGGATGTTAGTACTATCAGAGGAATTTTTCGGTGGGCTGCCATGTTTTTCGGTGGTTTTGGTGTGAGTTGAGAGAAGATAAGAGGGAAGAAATGTGAGGGAGCGAGGGGTCGTGTCTGGTGGGGTTATTTGAGGGGAGGGAGTTTAGGGTCGGATAAAAGAGTTATCGGGTATTTTAAATTGAGGATGGGTCAATTGAACCCCAGAGTGACATGTGGCTAGCCGTCTAAATTAGGGGTAGATCTGAACCAAAAGTATAACGGTAGGGATATAAGTGACCAAATAGTATAACGAAAGATATTTTTAAACAATATTTGATAGTGCAACTGACAACTTTGCCCTTTTCCGTTTTATCTTTACCCATTCAGTTTCTTATAAGTTATAAACCAATGGAAAACACAAGGCCTTAAAAAAAAAATAAAGTTAAGGAAGCACATTCGTTAAAGGCAAAACCCTAGCCTCCGAATCCCTCTGTATATAAAGAAGCACTACTGTCTTTAAAAGATCAAACCCTAGCACCACTCAACTTTGATTGAGCCGCTACCTTATCCCTCCCTGTTCATTACATATAGGATCCCATCTATCCCTATTTGAATTTATTATATTGCACTTGCTTGAATTTTTCAACTTTTGAATTCTATTGAATGTTCCTAAATGATGATGACTTGAAGTAAAGCTATGGATTTACATCCAAATGAAGCTTTTTTTGTCATAGTTACTCTGATAGGAGTTATTTCTTCTGTTACTGACTGTTAGATCTAGGTTATTTCTTCTGTTTCTTCTGTTCTGCAGTAATTCGTTTGTTAGCCGAAACAAGGGCAACTTTGCCGAGGTGATCTCTTCTGTAGATCCCCCTCTTTTTCCCTGTTGCCAATACTATAATTGGACAAGCTGGAGCAGCTTAGCTTGATGTAGTTTTGCATCAGCTGATTCCAGCATGCCTACATCTATAAACTAAAATTATCATTGTTGGATGAATAAAGATTTCATGTTTTATACTCTTTTAGGTCTAGTCTTATCCCCAGATTCTACTACATTTTGGTTTGTTGTTGTTATTATGTCTAGTGTTATGCTAGTAAAATAGGGCAACTTTGCCGAGGTGATCTGTTTATTGTTGATTTCCTCTTTTTCCCTGTTGCCAATACTCAAATTAGACAAGCTTGGGTTTTGTTTTGGTTGTTTAATACTTGTGGTTTGACATCAGCCACTCGGAGCTTGGCTACATTCAAATGAATTAGCTTCTTTTTTATTCTTGTTTTTTTCCTTGTCCCTTAGGTGCATGCATCTGATTATTTGCTATGTGATGAAGATATTTATGTCTATGGATTACCATCCAATTAAGCTTAATTGTCATAGTTACACTGATAGCGAGTCAAATTTTACTTTTCTTTGCTATGTTTTTTGGTTTGCTTGTCTAGTGTTGTTGAGAACAAAATATCAAAAAAAATTCTCTTTATTGAAAAATTAGTCTTATAAGATGTCTACATAGAAGTCCGAAACTCAGAATCAATAGAAAATATTCCAAATGAAAATTAGTTTTTTAATATGAAATTATGGACCGCTTGTTAATTCCTTTAAGAGCTTGTTTGGATTAGCTGATTTTTAAAATAATCATTTACGTGTTTAGATAGAAGTGCTGAAATTGATAATAAGCAGTTGATGTGTTTGATTAAAAAGTGCTGATATGGAATAATGAGAAAGTCAAGAAATTTATTTTGGGAAAAATATTTTGTGAATTAGAAAATATTATTAAGGATAAATTAGTAAAAATGTTGGTCAAACTAAAAGTGCTTATAAGCTGGAAAGTTATAAGTTGGGGGTCTTATGGCTTATCGCTGATTTTAGTTTATAAGCACTTGCTTATAAACACTTACTAAATGCGTAGATAAGTCAAAAGGTTCACCCACTTATAAGCTTAGCCAAACACCCTCTAAATGTTCACCCACCATTCATAACCGAAGCAATTCAGAACAGATGCTTATGACTTCAAAGTTGTAAAAGGTTATTCTAAGTTTACCCAAACTCTAATTGTCATATACTTTATTATTTATGGAGAATTACACATAAGTAATTGCAACTGAGTAGCCTATTTGTAACTTTGCATCTATAGCCCAAAGACATAGGGCCAAATCCGAAAAAACCCAGTATTTTTTCACACTATCAGCATTTTTTTATGGTCAATGCTATTCAACATTCCAATTATTGAGGAGAGATTATGTACTTATCTCTTGCCAAAATCAGTGTTTTACTATTAACTTTATGAGACAATTTATAAAAATATATTTAAATATAAAAAGAGAGTGTTTTACTATTAACTTTATGAGACAATTTATAAAAATATATTTAAATATAAAAAGAGAGAATAAAAGGACTGGTAGCATTTTTCCCTGTTGTCAGTTGTAGAGAATTTGCTGGATTTTAATTAAATAGTACTAACATATTTTATATGAATATAAAAGTAGAACTCCGTTAACAATTAGTAAAATATACATTCATTTATAAACAAATAAATTAAATTAAATTTCGCAGCTTTTTTGCTTTGTCAATGGTAGAACATATGATAATTCCTTCTCATAAGTTCTTTTTTAAATCTCTTTTGAAATTTGACTTAAATCTTGCTCAGATCTGTTCCAAATTTGAAGTGAGATATGGACTGTGGAGGAGCTAAGTCTTTAATATTGGGCTAAATGATGAAAAGATTCTTTCAGGTTATGTACAACCTGGACCAAACAGGGTAAGAGCTTCAAACCTGGGCCATTTTCAGTTAGGCTGTTGGATCAAGTGACAACGGACACAATTCTTCCTATCATCTTGCATACATAAAGACCCCATTAAACTTGTCCAAAAAATAGGTTTGAATACTTTAACTAAACGGGTGTTCTTTTACCCCCCCTAAACATACTGCAAGTGAATTTTGTTCTACCCTCTATGACCCCAGACCAGTTAAAGATTAACGAGTGTGAGCCATGCTCTTTCTGGTGATGCCACATCATTAATGAACTCAAACCCTTTTAATGATCCGGTCCATTACTTAAAATACCCGACCCGCTATCTTTTGTTTTTTACCCTAGTCTGAATTACACGACCTCATTTCTCTCTAAACAAAACGAAAAGAGGGTTTATGAAGTCAACCTAGTATCGATTTCCCCCCAAATCTTGTCGATTAGAGTGTAGATACTGAAGATCGTTGGCTTCTCTTGTAGGTTCTTCTTGTTTTCTTCAATCTCTTGTCGATTTTTAAGTGTAAAGAAATATTTACAGACGTTTTTCTTGTTTACTGATTTCAGTTTGAAGAAATGGCTTTTGAGCTCCTTACACTGAGGATGTTCCATGGAGGTAAATTACAACAGTATCCTATCAACTACAAAGGAGGTATTATGACAGAGTACTTTGATATTGATGTTGACAGATTTTCATATTTTGAGTTTGTAGACTATGTGAAAGAAAATGGGTATAATTGTGAAACATGTGATATTTATGTGAGACCACCTATGTCTAGCACTTTGGTAAAAGATTTAGCTGATAGGGATATTATGGGTATTGTGCATCTATTAAAAAATGGGGATATATTTGAAGTGTGTGTGTCCTACTTTGTTGATGAAGCATTAGTGGTCCCTCCAGCTATTGAATATGTAAGCCATGTGTGTGGGGAATCTAGTGTGTTTTTTGATAAAGGGATAAATTAAAGTGTTGAGGGCAGTGAAGGTGTAGGGTTTGAAGAACCACAAAAGAGTGTCCCTGTTACTGATGATGTGTCTAGTGGTTATGAGGGTGGTCCTTCTAATCTTGATGATACTCCATTAGTTGAAACTGATGTAGAAAGCAGTGACCATAGTACAGATTCAGAAATTGAAGAGCTGTTTGAGGAAGGGGAAGAAGAATATGGTAGTGATGTTGATGAAGAGTATAGGAATTTAAGAGAAGAGAGGAAAAAGGTGCATAAAAGGAAGAGAAAAGAGAAATAGGTTCAAACTAGACATGCCAAGTTAGGTAAAAAGGGTCTAGATGTAGGATATGATGAGTATGCAGTTAGGAAGAAGACATCTTTAGAGGGTAAGATTGCTGGAGATGAGCCGTATTATCCCTCAGATGAAGCTGCTAGTTTTGAAACAAATCCTGATGAAACTGCTTATGATGAAGGTGAAGATGAAGTCCAATAGCCAGTAAGAGCAAGAAGAAAGCAGCAAAATAGGGTTATCTTTGATCCTAGTTGTAAGTTAATTGTTTGGGAAACTAGACTTTCTTTTGAGAGTGTTAGACAGTTTAGAGAAGCACTTACTAAGTATGCAGTTGATGAACATGTAGAGTTAGATAAGTATGTTAATGAACGAACAAGGGTGAGAGTAAAGTGTTGTGCTGGCTGTCCATGTCTCTTGTTTGCTAGTTATGATTCTAGGACAAAAGCTTTTGTTGTGACGAACTATAATCCACTTCACAAGTGCAATGGTACTACCAAGAATAAACTGTGCAACTCAAAGTACTTAGTAGAAAGATATAAGGATAGAATAATTTATGAACCAACTATTAGAATCTTTAAGTTTCAGGAGTTAGTTCAAAAGGAGTTAGAAGTGTATATTGGAAGGACTGTTGCAAGGAAAACCAAGAATATTGTATTAACACAGATTATGGGAGACCATATTAAGGAGTTTGGCAGAATTCTGGACTATAGAGATAAGCTGCTAAGGACTAATCCAGACAGCACATGTGTTGTGAGACTTAGTGAAGAAACACATGAAGATGGAAGGAAAATGTTTGTAGCATTTTATATCTGCTTTGATGTATTGAAAAAGGCCTTCCTTGATGGTTGTAGGAGGTGTATTGGGTTTGATGGTTATTTTTTGAAAGGTGTATGTAAAGGGCAATTACTTGTGGCTGTTTGTAAGGATGGGAATAATCAGATGTTGCCATTGGCTTGGTCAGTAGTTAAAGTTGAAAACACATTTAATTGGAGATGGTTTGTGAACCTTTTAAAGAATGATCTTGAGCTTGGAGATGGGACAGAGTTGACTGTTATTACAGACATGCAGAAAGTAACTTATATTCTGTTAAATGTGTTGTTCAAATCTGTTAATCTTTTTATTCTTTTAACTGTTTATCTTTTATATGTTATAGGGACTTGACAAAGCAATCAGTGAGATCCTCCCACAAGTTGAACATAGGATGTGTGCCAGGTACATCCTAGTACACTGGTCAAAAAAATGGAGAGGCACTTAGAGAAGGAACTATTTTTGGAGATGTGCTAGGTCAACTTATGAACAAGAGTTAAAGAAAAATCTTGATCACATAGAAAAACTAGGAGATAAAATATTTGAGGACATGCTATACTATAACAAAGAGAGGTGGTGTAAGGTATATTTTAAGTATTTCAGCAATTGTGACAGTGTTGACAACAATATGGCTGAAACTTTCAATTCTTGGATATTGGGGCCAAGACATAAGACAATCATCACAATGCTTGAAGAGATCAGGGCGAAGATGATGATAAGAATAGCACAAATGAGGGATTTATGAGATACTTGGATCAGTGACATTTCTCCAATGTCACTGAAGGTGTTGCAGGAGAACACATCAAAATCAATGAAAAGTGTGGTGCACAAGAATGGTCAATATGGTTATGAAGTGAAGGAAGGACACACCAATAAACATATAGTGAATCTGAATAGATTAACCTGCACTTGTAGAGCTTGGATGCTGAAGGTTATACCATATGCTCATGGTGTAGCTGCTATCTATTTCAGGAAATTGGAGCCCGTTAACTACATTGCACGTTGGTACCATAGGGAGACTTATATGAAGACCTACAGTCACTTCCTTGAGCCTGTATAAAATATGGAGATGTGGTCGCAATCACAAAACCCTTCAGTTATACCACCAGAAGTTAGAGTAGTGTCTGGCAGGCCCAAGAAAGTGAGAAGGAAGGAACCAACTGAAAACATAACAGGAAAGCTTTCCAAAAGAGGTACTCAGATGACCTGCAACAACTATCATGCTAAAGGCCATAACAAGAAAGGTTGTCACAAGGCTACACAAGGTACTGCAAGATCAACTGGTGGTGCAAAGTCATCAAGTGTTGGTTCTTCATCAACACCTTTAGTTCAAAGTGTACCAAAAACAGGAACATGAACAGGAAGAGGAAAACCAAGAGGTTCAACAAAACAGGTAATTACTCTGAAGTTACTTCTATAGACTGCACTTTTGTAGGTCTATTTTATGTTTAACCTTTTAATTATTTACACTTTTTATAGGACATTGCTACTGGTATAGGAAGAGAGACACCCTATAAAAGTCCAAGAATGGTTGGCATGCGAATTCTACAAACAGAAAGTGGAGCTTCCATCTATAATGTAAGCATGTGTAACGACCCGACCGGTCATTTTGAGTATTATAACCCCATTCCCCCATTTACTGCTCAATTTATGCTTTACAGTTATTTTATGACTTACCGGGTTAGTTAGTTCGGGTCCAGAAGGATTTCGGAGTGAAATGAGACACTTAGTCTTATAATTAAAAACTTAAGTTGGAAAAGTTAACCGAATATTGACTTATATGTAAACGACCTCGGATTTAAATTCTGATGATTCTAATAGCTCCGTATGGTGATTTTGGACTTAGGAGCGCATCCAAAAAATTATTTGGAGGTCCGTAGAGGAATTAGGCTTGAAATGACGAAAGTCGAATTTTTGAAAAGTTTGACCGGGGGGTTGACTTTTTGATATCGGGGTTGAAATATGATTTTGGAAATTGGAATAGGTCTGTTATGTCATTTATGAATTGTGTGCAAAATTTAAGGTCAATCGGATGTGATTTGATAGGTTCCGGCGTCGATTGTATAAATTGGAAGTTTCAAAGCTCATTAGGCTTGAATCTATGTGATTCATGTTTTTTGTGTTATTTTATGTGATTTAAGGCCTCGAGTAGGTTTGTGTTATATATTGGGACTGATTGGTACGATTGTACGGGGTCTCGGGGGCCTCAGGTTTGATTCGGGGTGGTTCCGGACCAAGTTTGGGTGTTTTGATGGTGCTGGTTGCTGGTTTTGGTATTGTTCTTCGCGTTCGCGAGGAGCCTCTCACGTTCATAAAGAAGAATTTTGTTGTTGGGACTTTGTTCTTCACGTTCGCGAAGAGTCTCCCGCGTTTGCGAAGATGGAATTTTTATTGTCCGTCGTCTGAATTTGGAGGCTCATATCTCGCAATCTATAAGGAATTTGGAGTTGATCCAAAATTGAAAGTTGTATCCCTTTGTGTCTAGTTTTCAAAAAAGGTAAACCATTTGTTATTTGGAGTTGTGTACAAAAGGTTATGGTGGATATACTACAGGCTATCTGGGAAGAGTTTGAAAATCTCTGTTGCACAGGGCTGACTTGGAAGCGTATATATCGCAATCTATAAGGAATTGAGAGATGAATAACAAATGAAAGTTATATTCCTTGGTGTCTAGTTTTCAGAAAGTTAAATCATTCATCATTTGGAGTTTTGTACAAAAGATTATGACCATTATACTAGAGGCTATCTGAGAAGGGTTCTAAAATGGCTGTTGGAGAATTTGTTCATCGCGAATGCAAGGGGAGGGTCGCGAACACGAAGAACAAACCCCTGGGCAGTAGAATAAAGTCCAAATTCGTCTCATTCTTCCATTTTTGGACCAAGGAAGCTCGGGTGAGTTGATTTTTTGAGAGTTTTTTAAGGAAAACATTGGGGTAAGAATTGCTAACCTGATTTTGGTTAAATTACATGAATCTATTGTTGTTTTTATCACTAAATTAGTGAATTGACTTGAAAAATTTAGAAAACCCTCTTGGTTTAATTTGAAGATTTGAGGGTCGAGTTGAGGTCAGATTTTGGAAAAATTGGTATTGTTAGACTCGTAGTTGAATGGGCTTTCAGATTTTATAACTTTTGTCGGGTTCCGAGACGTGGGCCCCACATGCGATTGTTTGGAGCTAAATTTCGGATTTTGTTGGAAAATTTGTATTTTCTTATGAAATTAATTCCAGTAATTTTTATTGACTGAATCAAATTATTTGTGACTAGATACGAGGCTTTCAGAGACAAATTCTCGAGGCAAGGGTATAACAGAGTGAGAAATTACACGGGTTGAGGTAAGTAACACTTCTAAAATTAGTTCTGAGGGTATGAATCCCCGAATTGGTGTTATATAAATTGTGTGGAAGTGACACACACGATAGTTGACGAGCGTGTGGACATGCACCATATAAATTGACTTGAATAAATCCTGTGAAGTTGCAAAGTTAAAGAATCATGTTATTATCTGAACATGCCACACGTGTTAGAGGAATTGAGCTGAGGCTCGTAATAAAGATCATGTTTAGGCTATGCGCCGATATTTTGGGACCCATAGGGTCGTGTTGCTGTTGAATTAATTATTTTAAAATGTACATTTCATACTCAGTCATGCTCATCCATTGTGAGGATATTTATTGAATCGGGGCTGCCCGCCTGCTGCAGGTTATTATTATTATTATTATTATTTTTATTATTATTATTATTATTATTATTATTATTATTATTATTATTATTATTATTATTATTATTATTATTATTATTATTATTATTATTATTATTATTATTATTATTATTATTATTATTATTATCATCATCACGCCTGCAGCAGGCCTTATAGGCTTTATTACTATATGGATCGGGGCTGCCCGCCTGCAGCAGGCCTTATAGGCTTTATTATTATACGGATCGGGACTGCCCGCCTGCAGTAGGCCATATCGACTTTATATCAGCGCTTGGGCTGAAGGAGCCCTCCAGAGTCTGTACATACACCCAGTGAGCGCGGTTGATTTATAGTGCTTGGGATGAAGGATCCCCTTCGGAGTCTGCACACACCCCTAGTGAGCGCAGTTGATTTATATTGAGGATGGATCTTCCCTGGGTATGGATCTTACCCAAGCATTTATATTGAGGGATGGATCTTCCCTGGGCATCGATCTTGCCCGAAGCATTTATATTGAAGGCTGGATCTTCCCTGGGCATGGATCTTGCCCGAAGCATTTATATTGAGAGATGGATTTTTTTTGGACATGGATCTTGTCCAAAATCATTGATATTTGGGGATGGATCTTCCCCTGGGCTGGATTGGCCTTATACAGTACTGAGTGACTGACTGTCGGTTGATGGATATATATATATATATTTGGTATGGATCTTCCCTGGGCTGGATTGGCCATATACATGTCACGACCCAAAACTAACCCCTGTCATGATGGCGCCTATCGTGAAACTAGGCAAGCCGACTCATTTCCAAAACAAACCGATATTTTCATTTTAAAGATAATTTCAAGGTTATTTGGCATAAAACCTCCACTAAAAGAGTTCAAATCAAAGAAAAAAAATAAAAGTACGGAAAAGAAAAGCCCGACATCGGGGTGTCACTAGTCATGAGCATCTGCTACAATCTGTCTAACAATGTCAAGGCTAACTCAGCCTGGAAATATAGCTAAATACAACTAGAGGAAAATAAGAGGGAGAAGAGCAGGGGCTGCGATCGCCAAATAACTACCTTGCTATCTCCAAGAAAATTTGCAACCAGAACACTCAATAACCGCTACCGTGTCCAGCTACACCTAAATCTGCACACAAGGTGCAGGGAGTAACGTGAGTACGCCAACTTAGTAAGTAACAACAATAAATAAAGACTGAGCAGTAGTGACGAGCAATAAAGCATATAACGTTCATATCAGGAAATCTCAGTAAAATACCATATGCTTTTAAAAATCAGGATTTGAATCAAACATCTCGTTTAAACCCAGTTCCAGTAAAAAAAATCATTTAAAGACATTTTTCCAATAATCTTTCAAACAAAGGCTCAATGCAAAGGTGAGCAAAAATGGTGAAATCATAAACAGCCCCTTGGGCAAAACATCACTCATATACAGCCCCTCGGACAAACCTCACAGTCACTCTTGCCACTCGGGCATACCTCACAATTACTCATGCCTTCCAGTCACTCAACACTCGGCACACGGCACTCGTACTCAGTAGGTACTTGCGCTCACTGGGGGTGTGTACAGACTCCGGAGGGGCTCCTTCAGCCCAAGCGCTATAATCTGCATGGACAACTCACGTGCTATAATAATAAAATATGCTGCAGGCGGGCAGCCCCAATCCACACTCATCCTCACAAATCAAGCCCTCGGCCTCTCTCAGTTATAAACCTCTCAAGCCACTCGGGCATTTTAGTAAAACAGGGCATTCGGCCCAAAATATTTATATGCATCAAAATAGAGTCATAAAACTGAGTTATGCGGTAAACAAGTATAAACATGACTGAGTATAGATTTTCAATCGAAAACAATGAGACGATGGTAAGAAACAGCCCCTAAGGGTCCAAACAACATTGGCGTAAGGCCCAAACACGACATTCAACCCAATTTACATAAATTCTTTCTAAAACATATAAGTATTAAATGGTTTCAACAAAGTATGCAACTTTACAGTTGCCACGGGATGGACTAAGTCATAAATCCCCAATAGTGCACGCCCACACGCCCGTCACCTAGCATGTGCGTCACTTCAAAATAGTAGAATGATACGAAATCCGAGGTTTCATACCCTCAGGACTAGATTTACAATTGTTACTTACCTCAAACCGATCAAATCTCTAACCCGCAATGATCTTGTCTCTGGACTCGGCCTCCAAATGCTCCGAATCTATTCACAATCAGTACAATACCATCAATACGCGCTAATGGAATGAATTCCACAAGAAAAACTACAAAATTAGACCAAAATCCAAAATTTGCTCTAACCCGCCCCCTGGCCTACATCTCGAAATCCGACCAAATTTACAAAATTAGAAAGCTCATTCACTCATGATTCTAACCATACCAAATTCATCAAAATATGATATCGTTTGGTCCTTCAAATCCTTAAATTACTCTCCAAAATTTTTAAGCCCTAACCCCTCATTTTCACTAATTACCATGATTAAAACAATGGGAGATCACCATATATACAAGTATTAGGGCTCAAGTAACTTACCTCAACGAAATCCCTTTGATTCCCTTTTCAAATCCCTCCCAAAATCTCCAAAAACCGAGTTGAAATTGTGAAGAATGACCAAAATTCGCGAAGGGTTCTATTTATGGTTTCTGCCTAGGTTTTTCGCACCTGCGGCCATTTTCTCGCACCCACGCGACCGCACCTGTGGTCCAAGAAGCCGCACCTACGCAACTCACTCAATCACCCAGATTACGCACTTGCGGACCCCTTCCTCGCACCTGCGGACTCGCATATGCGGTCCTAGGTGCGCATCTGCGAAACCAGCCCAAACTTCTCATCTCCGCATCTGCGCTCAAGGCCTCGCACCTGCGAGCTCGCAGATACGACCAATTCTTTGCACCTGCGTTCCCAGCCTTGGCCCAGCGTCTCCCGCACCTGCGCACTCCCCACGTGCACCAGCAGCCTCGCACGTGCGACCCTTTCTTCTGCAGGTGCGAAAATAGCAGAAGCAGCAGCTCCAACTGCAATTTCCAACTTCAACAAATTCGTTAACCACCCGGAATCACCCCGAGGCCCTCGGGACCTCAAACAAAAATACCAACAAGTCATATATCAACATATAAACTTAGTCGAATCTTTGAGTCACTCAAAACAACATCGAAACACCAAATTACCATCAGATTCAAGCCTAAGAACTTCTAAATTTCCAAATTCGGCAACTGATGCCGAAACCAACCAAACCATGTCCGAATAACCTCAAATTTTGCACACACGTCACAAATGAAACTACGAACCTATTCCAACTTCCGAAATTCCATTCCGACTCCGATATCAAAATTTTCACTGCCGACCGAAATCGCCAAATTTTCAATTTTGCCAATTCAAGCCTAATCCTACCACAGATCCCCAAATAATATTCCGGACATGCTCTTAAGCCCAAAATTACCATATGGAGCTATTAGAATTATCAGAATTCGAATCCGAGGTCGTTTACACATAGGTCCATATCCGATCCTCTTTTCTAACTTAATATTTTTCAATTATGAGACTAAGTGTCTCATTCCACTCTGAGTTCCTTCGAGGCCCGAACCATTAACCCGATACAACATAATATAGCTGAATGACACAAAAAGAAGTAGAAATGGGGAAAACGGGGCTATAAATCTCGAAATGACCGTCCGGGTCGTTACATCCTCCCCCTCTTTAACATCCGTTCATCCTCGAACGAGTCTAGAAATATACTTGGAGTCTCGAATAGGCGTGGATATCTGCTCCGCATCACCCGCTCGGTCTCCCAGGTGGCCTCCTCTATAGGCTGACCTCTCCATTGCACCTTCACTGAAGCTATATCCTTTGACCTCAACCTTCGAACCTGCCGATCCAAAATAGCCACCGGCTCCGCTTCATAAGTCATATCACCCTCCAACTGAACCGTGCTGAAATCCACAACATGGGACGGATCTCCAATATACTTTCGGAGCATGGAAACATGAAATGCTGGATGCACACTGGACAAGTTGGGTGTCAAGGCAAGCTTATAAGCTACCTCCCCTATTCTCTGAAGCACCTCAAAAGGCCCAATGAACCGGGGGCTCAACTTGCCCCTCTTCCCAAACCTCATAACACCCTTCATGGGTAATACCTTCAGCAAAACATTCTCCCCAACCATAAAAGACACATCACAGACCTTCCTATCCGCGTAGCTCTTCTGCCTAGACTGTGCCGTACAAAGTCGCTCCTGAATCAATTTTACCTTATCTAATACGTCCCGAACCAAGTCTGTACCTAGCCTCACTCGGCTCAAACCATCCAACCGGAGATCTACATCTCCTCCCATACAAAGCCTCGTACGGAGCCATCTGAATACTCGACTGATAACTGTTGTTATATGCAAACTCCGCGAGTGGCAGAAACTGGTCCCATGGACCCCCAAAGTCAATGACATAAGCACGTAACATGTCCTCCAATATCTGAATAGTGCGCTCGGATTGCTCATCCATCTGAGGATGAAAAGCTATGCTCAACTCAATCTGAGTACCCAACTCTCGCTGCACAACCCTCCAAAACTGCGATGTGAACTGAGTACCCCTATCTGAAATGATGGAAACTAGGACACCATGTAGGCGAACGACCTCTCGGATGTAGATCTCAGCCAACCGCTCTGTAGAGTAAGTAGTACCAACTGGAATGAAGTTCGCGGACTTGGTAAGCCGATCCACAATAACCCGAATAGCGTCAAACTTCCTCGAAGTCCGTGGCAACCCATCTACAAAGTCCATAGTGATCCACTCCCACTTCCACTCTGGGATCTCTAATCTCTGAAGCAAGCCTCCCGGTCTCTGATGCTCATACTTAACCTGCTGATAGTTTAGACATCGAGCCACAAACCCAACTATATCCTTCTTTATCCGCCTCCACCAATAGTGCTACCTCAAATCCTGGTACATCTTCGCGGCACCCGGATGGATGGAATACCGCGAGCTGTGGGCTTCCTCAAGAATTAACTCTCGAAGCCCATCTATATTAGGCACACATATCCGGCCCTGCATTCTCAGCACGCCGTCATCACCAATAGTCACATCCCTAGCATCACCTCTCCGAACCCTGTCCTGAAGAACGAGCAAGTGGGAATCATCATACTGATGCTCCCTGATAAGGTCATAAAGAGAAAACTTGGAGACCACACAAGCCAATACCCGGCTAGGCTCCGAAATATCTAATCTGACAAGCTGGCCTGCTAAGGTCTAAACATCTAATGCGAAAGGTCTCTCTGCTGCTGGAAGATATGCTAAACTCCCCAAACTCTCTGCCCAACGACTCAAAGCATCGGCCACCACGTTGGCCTTCCCCAGATGGTACAAAATAGTGATATCATAGTCTTTAAGAAGCTCCAACCATCTCCGCTGACGCAAATTAAGATCCTTCTGCTTTAACAGATACTGCAGACTCCGGTGATCAGTATAGATCTCACAATGAACCCCATACAAATAATGACGCCAAATCTTCAAGGCGTGAACAATGGCTGCTAACTCAAGATCATGGATAGGATAGTTCTTCTCATGGGTCTTCAACTGGCGCGAGGCATAGGCAATCACCCTACCCTCCTGCATCAAAACACAACCAATGCCTATCCTCGAGGCATCACAATACACGGTGTAAGAACCTGAAGCTGATGGCAGAACTAACACTGGAGCTGTGGTCAAAGCAGTCTTGAGCTTCTGAAAGCTCTCCTCACATTCATCCGACCACCTGAATGGAGCACCCTTTTGGGTCAATTTGGTCAAGGGCGATGCAATAGATGAAAATTCCTCCACAAAGCGACGGTAGTAACCCGCCAAACCAAGAAAAATCCTAATCTCTGTGGCTGAGGACAGTCTGGGCCAACTCTGCACCGCCTCTATCTTCTTTGGGTCCACTTGAACACCCTCACTGGACACCACATGCCCCAAGAATGCTACTGAACTGAGCCAAAACTCACATTTGGAGAACTTCACATAAAGCTTCTCCTCCCTCAATCTCTGTAATACAATCTTCAAATGCTGAGCGTGCTCCTCCTGGCTACGAGAGTACACCAGGATGTCATCAATGAATACAACGACGAATGAGTCCAAATAGGGTTGGAATACACTGTTCATCAAATGCATGAACGTTGCTGGGGCATTGGTCGGCCCAAAAGACATCACAAAGAACTCATAATGGCCATATCGGGTCCTGAAAGCTATTTTAAGAATATCTGAATCCTGAATCTTCAGCTGGTGATAACCGGACCTCAAATCGATCTTAGAGAACACCCTCGTTCCCTGAAGCTGGTTGAATAAATCATCAATACGAGGCAAAGGATACTTGTTCTTGACTGTGACCTTGTTCAACTGCCTGTAATCAATACACATTCTCATGAAACCATCCTTCTTCTTCACAAATAGAACCGGTGCACCCCAAGGTGACATACTAGGCCGAATAAACCCCTTATCAAAGAGTTCCTGAAGCTGTTCTTTTAATTCCTTCAACTCTGCCGGTGCCATACGATACGGTGGAATAGAAATGGGCTGAGTGCCCGGCACCAAATCAATACCAAAGTCAATATCCCTGTCAGGCGGCATGCTCGGTAGGTCTGCAGGAAATACATCCGGAAAATCACGTACCACCGGAACAGAATCAATGACAGGAGTATCTGCACTAACATCCCTCACAAAAGCCAAGTAAGATAGGCAACCTTTATCAACCATGCGCTGAGTCTTTAAATATGAAATCACCCTACTTGGTACATAATCTACAGAACCGCTACACTCAACCCTCGAAATTTCCGGCATAGCCAACGTCACCGTCTTAGCGTCACAATCTAGAACAGTATGACATGGAGATAACCAATCCATATCCAATATCACATCAAAGTCAACCATACTGAGCAACAATAGATCCACTCGGGTCTCTAGACCCCTAATAGTCACCACACATGACCGATATACGCGGTCCACAATAATAGTATCGCCCACAGGAGTAGATACATGTACAGATGAAACTAAGGACTCACGGGGCATATCCAGAAAATGGGCGAAATATGAGGAAATATATGAATACGTGGAACCAGGGTCAAATAATACTGAGGCATCTCTGTGGCAAACTGAGACAATACCTGTAATCACAGCATCTGAAGCAATAGCATCTGGTCTGGCAGGGAGAGTTTAGAAATGGGCTTGACCACCCCCTGATCTGCCTCCCTCTCTAGGGCGACCCCTAGCTGACTGACCTCCACCCCGAGCTGACTGGGCGGGTGGTAAAGTAACTGGTGCTGTAGTCGGAGGCTGACTCCTCTCCTGAGATAGACCTCCATGACGACGAGGACACTGCCTCCACATATGCCCCAGCTCCCCACACTCAAAATAACTCCCTGGTGCTGGCGATGAAAACTGAAGGGAACCCCTAGTACCAGGATGACTGGTAGAAGAACCTGGCATGGAAGAGCCTTGAATAGGTGGAGTACGGGACGAACTCTGAACTGGAAGGGCACTAAGTGATGAGTGGCCTTGATGAGAACTGTGAGAACCATGGCCAGATGATGCACACCGACGAAATGGCCGAGCTGACTGAGCTTGTCTGAAATGACGACCTCTACTGTGCTGGAACTGACCCCCAAAAGGAGTACCGCTGAATCCACCCTGACCACGAGGCCTCTTGGCCTCCCGCTCAACCCTCTCCTGACCGTGAACCCTCAATCTGCCGAGCAATGTCAACAACCTCATCAAAGGTAGCACCCGAAACCCACTCCCTGGTCATAAGCAATTGTAGCTGATAAGTGAGGCCATCAATAAACCTCATGATCCTCTCTCTGTCCGTGGGAACCAACCAGATAGTATGACGGTCCAGCTCGGAGAACCGCATCTCATACTGCATTACAGACATATCACCCTGGCGGAGCCGCTCTAACTGTCTGCGCAGCTCCTCTCTGCGGGATCGAGGCACGAACTTCTCCAAAAAGACCACGAAGAACTGCTGCCAAGTAAGGGGTGCTGCACCAACAGGCCTACGCCTCTTGTAAGTCTCCCACCATCTAAGTGCAGCCCCAGAAAATTGAAAGGTAGTGAATGAGACCCCACAAGTCTAAAAAGTCCTTGGGCATCCTCTCTCTCTATGCCACTGAAAGGTGGTGGATGAAGTCTCCCAAACCTCTCCAACCTACGTTGATCATTCTTGGGCATAACAGGAACCACATAATCCTGAGCAACAGCAACCGGCTAGGCTGGTGGTGCCTCCGGTGTCTGAAGTCCCTAAATAACCTGCTCGGGTGTGCGAGAGATGGGAGTCTGAGTGCCTCCCCTGGCCTGAGAAGTGGCTGCGGCCGTCGAAATAGAGACCGCTTGAGCAAGGCTAGTACACGCTGTTAGAATATGAGCTAGGGCCTCCTGAAGGCCTGGAATCACGATAGGCACAGGTGGTGCCTGAGCTGGTGCATCAACAATTGGAACTTGGTCCTGATCTAGGACAACCGGTGGATCTGTAGGTACTGCCCCAGCTGCTGTACGGGCTGTACCTCTGCCCCTACCACGACCTCTACCGCGACCTCAGCCTCTCGCGGCCCTGGCTAGTGGTACTAGTGGCTGGCCTTCCTGACCGGTAGTATGAGTCCTCACCATCTGTGAGAGAATGAAACAACAGATGTTTAGTTACTAGAATCAACAGATTCACACGACAAGAATTGAAGAATGTGGAGTTTCCTAAAGGTTCTGCAGCCTCTCGAAGATAAGTACTGACGTATCCGTACCGATCCGCAAGACTTTACTAAACCTGCTCATGGCTCGTGCGACTTATGTAACCTAGGCTCTGATACCAATCTGTCACGACCCAAAACTAACCCCTGTCATGATGGCGCCTATCGTGGAACTAGGCAAGCCGACTCATTTCCAAAACAAATCGATATTTTCATTTCAAAGACAATTTCAAGGTTATTTGGCATAAAACCTCCATTAAAAGAGTTCAAATCAAAGAAAAAAAAATAGAAGTGCGGAAAAGAAAAGCCCGACATTGGGGTGTCACTAGTCATGAGCATCTGCTACAATCTGTCTAACAATGTCAAGCCTAACTCAGCCTGGAAAAATAGCTAATTACAACTAGAGGAAAATAAACGGGCGAAGAGCAGGGGCTGTGATCGCCAAACAACTACCTTGCTATCTCCAAGAAAATATGCAACCAGAAGACTCAATAACCGCTACCGTGTCCAGCTACACCTGAATCTGCACACAAGGTGCAGGGAGTAACGTGAGTACGCCAACTCAGTAAGTAACAATAATAAATCAAGACTGAGCAGTAGTGACGAACAATAAAACATATAACGTTCATATCAGGAAATCTCAGTAAAATACCATATGCTTTTAAAAAATCAGGATTTGAATCAAACAACTCGTTTAAACCCAATTCCAGTAAAAAAATCATTTAAAGATATTTTTCCAACAATTTTTCAAACAAAGGCTCAATGCAAAGGTGAGCAAAAATGGTGAAATCATAAACAATACCTCAGGCAAAATATCACTCATATACAACCCCTCGGATAAATCTCACAGTCACTCGTGCCACACGGGCATACCTCACAATCACTCTTGCTACTCGGGCATACCTCACAATCATTCATGCCTCCCAGTCACTCAGCACTCGCACTCAGTAGGTACCTGCGCTCACTAGGGTGTGTACAGACTCCGGAGGGGCTCCTTCAGCCCAAGCGCTATAATCTGCATGGACAACTCACTCAGTCATAAAGTATGCTGCAGGCGGGCAGCCCCGATCCACACTCATCCTCACAAATCAAGCCACTCGGGCATTTCAGTAAAACAGGGCATTCGGCCCAAAATATTTATATGCATCAAAATAGAGTCATAAAACTGAGTTATGCGGTAAACAAGTATAAACATGACTGAGTATAGATTTTCAATCGAAAACAATGAGAGGATGGTAAGAAACAGCCCCTAAGGGTCCAAACAGCATTGGCGTAAGGCCCAAACACGGCATTCAACCCAATTTACAGAAATTTTTTCTAAAACATATAAGTATTAAATAATTTCAACAAAGTATGCAACTTTACAGTTGCCACGGGATGGACCAAGTCACAAATCTCCAACAGTGCACGCCCACACGCCCGTCATCTAGCATGTGCGTCACTTCAAAATAGTAGAATGATACGAAATTCGGGGTTTCATACCCTCAGGACTAGATTTACAATCGTTACCTACCTCAAACCAGTCAAATCTCTAACCCGCAATGATCTTGTCTCTGGACTCGGCCTCCAAATGCTCCGAATCTATTCACAATCAGTACAATACCATCAATACGCGCTAATGGAATGAATTCCACAAGAAAAACTACAAAATTAGACTAAAACCCAAAATTGGCTCAAACCCGGTCCCCTAGCCTACGTCTCGAAATCCGACCAAATTTACAAAATTAGAAAGCTCATTCACTCACGAGTCTAACCATACCAAATTCATCAAAATACGACATCGTTTGGTTCTTCAAATCCTTAAATTACTCTCCAAAAATGTCAAGCCCTAATCCCTCATTTTCACTAATTACCATGATTAAAACAACGGGAGATCACCATATATACAAGTATTAGGGCTCAAGTAACTTACCTCAACGAAATTCCCTTGATTCCCTCTTCGAATCCCTCCCAAAAGCTCCAAAAACCGAGTTGAAATTGTGAAAAATGACCAAAATTCGCGAATCTATTTATGGTTTCTGCCCAGGTTTTTCGCACCTGCGGCCATTTTATCGCACCCGCGCGACTGCACCTGCGGTCCAAGAAGCCGCACCTACGCAACTCACTTAATCACCCATATTCCGTACCTGCGGACCCCTTCCTTGCACCTGCAGACTTGTATATGCTGTCCCAGGTGCGCATCTACGAAACCAGCCCAAACTTCTCATCTCCGCATCTGCGCTCAAGGCCTCGCACCTGCGAGCTCGCAGATGCGGCCAATTCTTCACACCTGCGTTCCCAGCCTTGGCCCAGCATCTCCCGCACCTACGCACTCCCCACGCGCACCAGCGGCCTTGCACTTGCGACCCTTTCTTCTGCAGGTGCGGAAATAGCAGAAGCAGCAGCTCCAGCTGCAATTTTCAACTTCAACAAATCCGTTAACCACCCGAAATCACCCCGAGGCCCTCGGGACCTCAACCAAAAATACTAACAAGTCATGTATCAACATACAAACTTAGTCGAATCTTCGAGTCACTCAAAACAACATCCAAACACAAAATTACCCTCGGATTCAAGCCTAAGAACTTCTAAATTTCCAAATTCGGCAATCGATGCCGAAACCAACCAAACCATGTCCGAATAACCTCAAATTTTGTACACACATCACAAATGATACTACGAACCTACTCCAACTTTTGGAATTCTATTCCGACCCTGATATCAAATTTTTCACTGCCAACCGAAATCGCCAAATTTCCAATTTTGCCAATTCAAGCCTAATTCTACCACGGACCCCCAAATAATATTTCGGATACACTCCTAAGCCCAAAATCATCATACAGAGCTATTGGAATTATCAGAATTCAAATCCAAGGTCATTTACATATAGGTCCATATTCGGTCCACTTTTCTAACTTAATATTTTTTCAATTATGAGACTAAGTGTCTCATTCCACTTCGAGTTCCTTCCGGACCCGAACCAACTAACCCGATACAACATAATATAGCTGAATGACACAAAAAATAGTAGAAATGGGGAAAATGGGGCTATAACTCTCGAAACGACCGTCCGGGTCGTTACAATACATAACTAAGTAATTGAGTATTTTAGATTGTGAGTACATGGAGTTTTCACTAAGGTGCATCACATGCAGTATGTACATTGGCATGTAGATACTGAGATGTCATATTCCTCGTATTGTTCAGAATTGATCTATTTTATTTGTGCTGAAAGCAACTGTTGAACTTGAAAGCATGCCTACATTTTTGTATTGTTATTATTTATAATGGACTGTACCTGCGGAGCTCGCCACTACTTTCAGCCCAAAGATTAGTCTTGTTACTTATTGAGTTGGTTGTACTCATACTACACTCTGCACCTCGTGTGAAGATCCAGGTGCTTTCGGACACGGCGACCGTTAGATCTCAGAGTTCTATCAGTTGGAGACTATCAAGGTAGCTGCATGGAGTCCGTTGACCTTGACTCCTTTTCTTTTAGTTATTATACTGTTCTATACTTTCAGACAGTGTTTTGTCAATCAGACTTTGTATTCATATTAGATGCTCACGTACTCAGTGACACCGGGTTCTGGGAGTGTTTATATATGTAATTATGAGATTTCTTCGGCTGAATTTAAATATTATGTTTTCAAACTTAAAAGATATGGTATTTTATTGAGATTGTCGGCTTGCCTAGTATTGGTATAGGCGCCATCACGACAGGTGAGATTTTGGGTAGTGACAACATGTAATGTCAACTGTGACTATGAACTCATTTTGATAAAACTTGGATGTAAACTAACTAAGAATATAGCATGGAGTGTCAATTGTGCCTATGAACTCTGCAGTAGTGACTGGTGCTATTAGACACAAACCAAGAACATGGGTGAAATGGAAAGATAAAGAAGCTATCACCTCAAGGAATCTTCAACATATTCAAGCTAAGAAAAGAATGGAGACAAGGTCAAAGGTATCTGAAAGAGTTCGTTTGAGCCAAACAAGTTCATCATCACCACAATCAACTGCCCAGTAGATATTAGAACTTCAGTGTTTTTGTTTGCTTTTTGGCAGTTGGTATATATAAAGACAATATGAATTTCTATTTTGGTATGTAACTATATTCAGCAATGACTGAAAGTTTCTAAGTCTATGGTATTATGTGCAGTAATGACTGTTGATTTGTAGGTCTATTTACTGGAAATGATATGCAGCAATGACTACAATTTTGTTAAGTCAGTTTCCGTATTTTTCTGTTTAAGTCTGTTTTTCTGCAATATATAGCAGTTACTGCAGATTTGTAGGTTTGTTTACTGAAAATGATATGCAGCACTGACTGCAATTTTGTTAAGTCAGTTTTTCAGTTTTTCTGTTTAAGTCTGATGCAAAGTTGTTAATCTGTTTTTTGCATAAAAATGCTACTAATATGAAGCAGTGACTACAAGTTGTTAATCTGTTTTTCTGCATAATTATGCCGCTAATATGCAGCAGTGACTGCAAAGTTGTTAATCTATTTTTCTGCATAATTATGTCGCTAATATGCAGTAGTGACTGCAGATTTCTAAGTCAATATAAAGCTTGCATTTGTAACAGACATATTACCAATTTTCACAACACAAGCTATATCAACAAGGTGCATTATATTATAACAAAAGTTACACCAAATTTTTACAAAATATGTTGCAATTTTGTTAAGCAACACTAAAGATACTACTACTACTACAATAGATCCTAAGGCAACTTCATTGAATGATTCTTCACGTATACTAGATGAAACCAATAGCTTATAGCTATAACACATCCACACAACACAAAAAATCAAAGTATTTTCTCTATAATTTTGGACTTAACCAAACTGATCCTCCACTTCTTCTCCCTTCCTTTCATCTTCTCAATCTCTCCCTCCAACTTCTCCAATTGCATCTCTGTCTTCCTTTTCACTTGTTATTTTTCCTAGGCTTCTCAACACTTTCATACACTTCCAATGCACTTTCAAGTTCACCAATTTTCTCCACCAGTTTAGGAATAATAAATTTCGATCTTGGATCAATTTCTTCATTTATCCAACGCTAAAAATCACAAGATCTTGGACCCTACAATGATGAAATACAAGGAATTAATTAAAGGTTAATTAGTGAAAGTTTCAACTAATTTACAAAAATTAAACCTACTCCATAGTATGGACACACCCAATATCTTCTACCGGGGTTCTGAGGGGTCCAAGAAGTTATTATCGGCAGCGCATAACCATGGTTGCAACGCACTTCTTCATTCAACCTAGGATCATCATCTTCCATGCAAAACCTAGCAAAGTTAGTTGACCGAATTATCGACTAAGCCCTAAAATCTGATGAACCCCTCAAATCAGGAAAAATTTGAAACACTCAATAAGCCCTAAAATCATATGAACCAAAAGATTATAGAGAAGAATAAGGCTTTGATTCAAATAAAATAATTCGAAATTGTAGGTCTTCGCTAGAATTTGTGAGTAATTGAAGGAAAGGAGATTTAGGGTTCTTGAAGATGAAAGAAGAATTGGATCAAATAATTGGAGATTATGCCATTGGGTCTCCTTATAAAGTAAAGAGTCTCTTTTACCGTTAGGTCTCTTTATTTTATAATGATTTTAAAAAAAAAATTCATTTTATCCGTTAATTTTAGAATAAAAGCCCTCACATTCCACGTGATGGGTCTGGGGTCATGGAGAGTGGAACAAAATTCACTTGCAATGAGTTTAGTAGGGGAGGGGTAAAAGAACACCCGCTTAGTTAAAGTATTCAAACATATTTTTTGAACAAATTTAATAGGGTCTTTATGTATTTTGCCTTTTATCTGACAAAGAACTAAAATTACATAAGTGCGTGCAAATGTGAAATAGCTTACAATGAGATTATCCAAACAATTGATTTAAACAAGAAGAATTTTTTTCATTTATAAATGCACATAGTAGCACTGGGAAATGTGTGTGGACTATGGAAGAATGATATTAGGAAGTTGTTGTACTTCAATTTTAGCTATCACAACTTTGAAATCAACGTGACTGCAGATTTATACTCCATTTTGTGATGACCCAAAATGTCATCTTTAAATTTAATAAGTAATTCGGTGTTCTAAGATCTCGAAAAATACTATTTATTATTTCTCGACTTATGTGCGCAGTCCGTAAAATTTTTCGGAAAGTTTTCATGTGAAAAATAGATTAAAATATGAAATAAAAGCTTTAAAACTCAACTGAGTTGACTTTGGTCACCATATTTAGCAAACAGACCAAGATCAGTATTTTGACAGTTCTGGTAGCTCCATATATTTGGGACTTGGGCGTATGCCCAAAATTTAATTTGGAGGTCCCTAGCTCAAGTTATGACCAATTAACGAAACTAACAATATAAAGGCTAAAGATTTCAAGTTTGACCACGGGGTTGACTTTTTGATATCAGAGCCAGAATCAAATTCTGGAAATTTAAACAGCTCCGTTATGTCATTTATGACTTGTGTGCCAAATTTGAAGTCATTCCGGATTCATTTAATTTGTTTTGGCACGAGGTATGCAAATTGAAAAGTTTAAAACTCAAAGTTTGAATCGGGGTGTGAATTGTAATTTAAGCGTTGTTTGACGTGATACGAGACTCCGAGTAAGTCCGTATTATGTTATTAGACTTATTGGTATATTCGTATGGGGTCCCGAGTACCCCGAGAGTGATACGGATTGAAATTAGATCAAGAATTGGACTTAAGCAAAATCTGGATTTTTTTCCTTCTGTTGTAATCGCACCTACGGATTTTTGCCCGCAGATGTGAGCCTTTCATCGCAGATATGCCCAGGCGTGTCAAGGCTTCGATCGCAGAAGCGGACAGCTTCTCGCAGAAGCGTGTCCGCAGATGTGCACCAAATCACGCAGATGCGGGACTGGGCTGGCGTGGGGTCTTCGCAGGTGCGGCCATTTTGGGCAGAAGCGGATGTCGCAGGTGCGACAGGAGTGTCCGCAGATACGAAAATTCACCTGGCAGCCTGGCATCGCAAATGCGAGCTTTGTCTCACAAATGCGAGTCCGCAGATGCGGAACCTTTATCCGCAGATGCAAAAATGACTGGGCAGAGCCCATAAATTCGGAAGTCGCCATTTTTACTCATTTTTGAGTTTCAAGTCTAGAATTCGGCGATTTCAAGGGAGGATTTTCATGACTTTGAATTGGGTAAGTGTTCTTTAACCAAAAGTGATTATATTTCACAAATCCATGTCTATATTCATCATTTATTTCGGATTTAGATGGTAGAAATTAGATTTTTATAAAATCTTTCAAAAATAAAAAGTTAAGATTTGAAGGTCCATTTGATATCGGAATTGGACAATTTTTGTATGGTTGAACTCGTATCGGAATGGGTGTTCAGATTTTGCGAGTTTTCCTGGATTTGAGATGTGGGTCCCACTATCGAATATTTAAATAAATTTCAAATTTTTATCCGTAAAATTAGTAAATTCATATGGAATTAATTCCTATGATTAGTATTGAATATATCGTATTGTTTGTGAATAGATTTGAAGCTTTTGGAGATAAATTTAAAAGGAAAAGTTGTGGTTGAATAATTGATTGGAATTTGCAAAGTGAAGTAAGTGTCGTGGTTAACCTTGACTTGAGGGAATAGAACCCTTAAATTATTTGTTATGTGAAATGCATGTGAACGACGTATAGGCGAGGTGATGGGTGTCTATACGTCGTGAAATTTATTATTTGCCTGCTTACTTGAAAAACCATAAATTAATATAAACCATAAATTAATTATTATAATAATTATTTCTCTCCTATTCTTTGCCAAATATTAATTCTTAAATTCCTGTAATAATTACTATATGCTTATTTGAATTATGTGCACTAATTTCTACTTGACATTTAGCATATTAAATATTGAACTGTCTATTTTCTCCTTGATTTCAAAAATAAATTATTATTGCCATTGTTTGTTCATAAATAAATTATAATTATTACGTGCCTTGATGTTTAATAGTTCTCATTGGACGTGGTATTTATTGGAGTAATTTTTATTTACATTATGAGCTGTTTAAAGTTATATATATTGAGGGAACGGGTTGCACGCCGCAACGGAAATGAAAGTAAATATATCAATATTGGGGGATCGAATTGCATGCCGCAATAGACTTATTTAAAAGTCAATATTGGGGGATCGGATTGCACGCCGCAACAAACTTATTTAAAAGTCTATATGTATAATTGATTGAAATAAATATATGACAGACTTGATTAAAAGGAATATATATATATATATATATATATATATATATATATATATATATATATATATGGGTTGCACGCTGCAACAGAATTAAATGTGAATATATTGTGAGAGCGGGTTGCACACTGCAACAGAATTGGTTGAAATAATAATGGATTATGGCTGCTGAGTTGGATTCAATTATTATAAATGAGTTAACTATTTTATTTCTATTATTTGTTGTTGTCATTAATATTACGTACATGTTAATGTAAGTGAGCCGCCTTAGCCTCGTCACTACTTCGTCCAGGTTAGGCTCAGCACTTACCAGTACATGGGGTCATTTGTACTGATACTACACTCTGCACTTCTTGTGCAGATTTTCGAGTTGGTCCCAGTGGCGTACCATAGACTTGTTCGGATTTCAGCTACCAGAGGAGACTTGAGGTATAACTACATGGCGTCCCCAGTTCCGAAGTCCCCATCTATTTTACTTTAGCTGTGTGTTTATTTCCAGACAGCTTTATTTTATTCAGACCTTTATTGTATTTATTCTAGAAGCTCGTGCACTTGTGACACCAATTCTGGGATGGTATTTAGACACCGTTATTTTTATGGGTTATTTCACTATATTTCAAACTTTGCTTCCGCATTTGTTTCTTTGAATATTAATAATTTAAAGATTGTTTAAAAATTGATTAATATTATTCTAACGTTGGCTTGCCTAGCATGTGAAATGTTAGGCGCCATCACGATCCGAAGGTGGGAATTTCGGATCGTGACACATTTCAACACTGTTTATTTCTCATATGAACGTCCAGTGTATGATGCATAACAAAATTAGTCTAATTCGTTTGCAACACTTCTTAGATAGCATGAAATGAAGATCCTACATTAAATAAATAGGTTTAAAATGAAAAGTAATGGTATAACCTAAAAATTGTCATTTTTACCTACCCAATTTTCATTATGTAAAGTTCTTTCTCAGCAAAAAAATCATTATCAAACGTTTTGTACCAGAGTTGTGTGTCATCGAAAAATCACAAGTCACGATGATAATAAACATTATTTATAATATAGATTTTACCATAACATGCTCACTTAACTATTTTAAAATACTCAGGGTTCATTGAACCTAATCTTAACAATTTCATTAGAGGTCTGCTCAATTTCTGTAACCTTAGTATTACCAGTATTTTGAAGAGCTATTGCTTCCTCTATGTCCCATTCTTTGGGAAAATCAATTTCGTCCCATTTAATAAGTCTTCTGACAGTAACTTTAGATCTACCAAAATTAGTCTCTATTAAAATAATTTTATTTTTGAAATCTATTATTTTACACATAAAATTTAAAGTATATAAAGGCTTATAATAAATTCTATAACAGATACATATGACTTCTGTACCAGGCAAATAATCATAACCATGTAATTTGATACTTAAAATTAAAGCATCTAACGGATTTTTGTCATTTAAAGAAATCTGCAAATTCGGATATGCATTAAAATAAATAGGGCCATAAGCCAAACTGGTCTGTACAGTCCCTATAAGGGATTTTTTTCCAGTTCTGGTTTCTGCCATCTTTAAATTTAATAAGTAATTCTGTGTTCTAAGATCTCGAAAGGCACTATTTATCATTCCTCGACTTGCGTGCGCAGTCCGTAAAATTTTTCAAAAAGTTTTCATGTGAAAATGGATTAAATGCGAAATAAAGTTTTAAAACCCAACTGAGTTGACTTTGGATAATATATTTAGCAAACGGACCAGGATTAGTATTTTGATAGTTCCGTTAGCTCCGTATCGTGAATTGGGACTTGGGGGTATGCCCAAAATTTAATTTGCAGGTCCCTAACTCAAGTTATGACCATTTAACGGAACTAGCAATTTAAAGCCAAACTGGTGTGTACAGTCCCTAGCTCAATTTAAAGGCTGCAACTGAATTAAATATGAATATATTGTGATAGCGGGTTGCACGCTGCAACAGAATTGGTTGAAATGATAATGAATTATGACTGCTGAGTTAGTTTCAATTATTATAAATGAGTTACCTGTTTTATTTCTATTATTTGTTGTTGTCACTAATATTGCGTACATGTTAATGTAAGTGAACCGCCTTAGCCTCGTCACTATTTCGTCGAAGTTAGGCTCAACACTTACCAGTACATGGGGTCAATTATACTGATACTATACTCTGCACTTCTTGTGCAGATTTTGGAGTTGGTCCTAGCAGCGTACCATAGACTTGCTCGGATTTCAGCTACCAGAGGAGACTTGAGGTATAACTACATGGCGTCCGCAGTTCTGAAGTCCCCGTCTATTTTACTTTAGCTGTGTGTTTATTTCCAGACAGCTTTATTTTATTCAGACCTTTATTGTATTTATTCTAGAAGCTCGTGCACTTGTGACACTAATTCTGGGATGGTATTTAGACATCGTTATTTTTATGGGTTATTTCACTATATTTCAAACTTTGTTTCCGCATTTGTTTCTTTGATTATTAATAATTTAAAGATTGTTTAAAAATTGATTAATATTATTCTAACGTTGGCTTGCCTAACATGTGAAATGTTAGGCGCCATCACGGTCCGAAAGTAGGAATTTCGAGTCGTGACACATTTCAAACACTGTTTATTTCTCATATGAACGTCCAGTGTATGATGCACAACAAAATTAGTCTAATTCGTTTGCAACACTTCTTAGATAGCATGAAATGAAGATCCTACATTAAATAAATAGGTTTAAAATGAAAAGTAATGGTATAACCTAAAAATTGTCATTTTTACCTACCCAATTTTCATTATGTAAAGTTCTTTCTCAGCAAAAAAATCATTATCAAACGTTTTGTACCAGAGTTGTGTGTCATCGAAAAATCACAAGTCACGATGATAATAAACATTATTTATAATATAGATTTTACCATAACATGCTCACTTAACTATTTTAAAATACTCAGGGTTCATTGAACCTAATCTTAACAATTCCATTAGAGGTCTGCTCAATTTCTGTAACCTTAGTATTACCAGTATTTTGAAGAGCTATTGCTTCCTCTATGTCCTATTCTTTAGGAAAATCAATTTCGTCCCATTTAATAAGTCTTTTGGTAGTAACTTTAGATCTACCAAAATTAGTCTCTATTAAAATAGTTTTATTTTTGAAATCTATTATTTTACACATAGGATTTAAAGTATATAAAGGCTTATAATAAATCCTATAACAGATACATATGACTTCTGTACCAGAAAAATAATCATAACCATGTAATTTGATACTTAAAATTAAAGCATCTAACAAATTTTTGTCATTTAAAGAAATCTGCAAATTCGGATATGCATTAAAATAAACAGGGCCATAAGCCAAACTGGTCTGTACAGTCCCTATAAGGGATTTTTTTCCAGTTCTGGTTTCTGTCATCTTTAAATTTAATAAGTAATTCTGTGTTCTAAGATCTCGAAAGGCACTATTTATCATTCCTCGACTTGCGTGTGCAGTCCGTAAAATTTTTCGAAAAGTTTTCATGTGAAAATGGATTAAATGCGAAATAAAGTTTTAAAACCCAACTGAGTTGACTTTGGACAACATATTTAGCAAACGGACCAGGATTAGTATTTTGACAGTTCCGGTAGCTCCGTATCGTGAATTGGGACTTGGGCGTATGCCCGAAATTTAATTTGGAGGTCCCTAGCTCAAGTTTTGACCATTTAACAGAACTAGCAATTTAAAGCCAAACTGGTGTGTACAGTCCCTAGCTCAATTTAAAGGCTGCAACTGAATTAAATGTGAATATATTGTGAGAGCGGGTTGCACGCTGCAACAGAATTGGTTGAAATGATAATGAATTATGACTGCTGAGTTAGCTTCAATTATTATAACTGAGTTACTTATTTTATTTCTATTATTTGTTGTTGTCATTAATATTGCGTACATGTTAATGTAAGTGAACCGCCTTAGCCTCGTCACTACTTCGTCGAAGTTAGGCTCAACACTTACCAGTACATGGGGTCAATTGTACTAATACTATACTCTGCACTTCTTGTGCAGATTTTGGAGTTGGTCCCAGCGGCGTACCATAGACTTGCTCGGATTTCAGCTACCAGAGGAGACTTAAGGTATAACTGTATGGCGTCCGCAATTCTGAAGTCCCCGTCTATTTTACTTTAGCTGTGTGTTTATTTTCAGACAACTTTATTTTATTCAGACCTTTATTTGTATTTATTCTAGAAGCTCGTTCACTTGTGACACCAATTCTGGGATGATATTTGGACACCATTATTTTTATGAGTTATTTCACTATATTTCAAACTTTACTTCCGCATTTATTTCTTTGATTATTAATAATTTAACGATTGTTTAAAAATTGGTTAATATTATTCTAACGTTGGCTTGCCTAGCAAGTGATATGTTAGGCGCCATCATGGTCCGAAGGTGGAAATTTCGGGTCGTGACAGTTGATATCAGAGCACTAGGTTACATAGGTCTCACGAGTCACAAGCAAGTTTAGTAGAGTCTGAAGGATCGGTACGGAGATGTCTGTACTTATCTCTAAGAGGTTATAAAGTTTAGGAACAATATCACTTCTTTCTTATTCTGTCGTGCGATTTTATTCTATCATCGATGATTGAACCATTCTACTCTTATTCTCTCGCAGATGGTGAAAACACGTAATACCTCTACCGATGGACAGAGACCAAAACCCCCGGTGGCAACTATCGCCAGGGGTAGAGGTCGAGGTCGAGGTCATGCTAGAGGCCGAGGCAGAGGCCGAGGTAGAGCTCAGTCCAGAGCTCGAGCAGCTGCACCTGTTGTAGAACCTCAGGTGGACCTTCAAGAGGAGGTTCCAGTTCAGAATGTACCAGCTGGACCAATTCAGGTCCCGGAAGGATTCATAGCCATTCCAGTACTTCAGGACGCTCTAGTCCGTCTGGTAAGTCTTATGGAGGGCGTAGCCCAAAATGGTACATTTCTAGTGGCACCAGCCGTCTCACAAGATGGGAAAGGAGCACAAACTCCCACTACTCCCGCTTCGGAGCAGATGGCTCCCCAGAATCAGGCTCCAGCATCACCGCCAGTTGGGGTAGTTCAGCCAATTGTTGCGGCACAGATCGGTGATAGGCCCGCCATGTCTTTTGAGGCCTTATTGAGACTGAATAAGTTTACCAAGCTCTTTCCAGTTCACTTCAGTGGTATACCTTTTGAGGACCTACAGGATTATCTTGAACGTTGCCATGAGGTGCTGCGAAATATGGGTATAGTTGAGACCAATGTGGTTGATTTTGCTGTATTTCAGATGACGGGTTCCGCCAAGAAGTGCTGGAGAGATTATACATTGACCCGACTAGTCGGATCACCTGCACTTACCTGGGAGCAGTTCTCTCAGTTATTTCTGGAGAAGTTCCTCCCTATCACACTGAGAGAGGAATTCCGCAAGCAATTTGAGCGATTACAGCAGGGCAGTATGATTGTTACTCAGTATGAGTCCCGTTTTGTGGATTTGGCCTGTCATGATCTCCTTTTACTACCTATGGAGGGAGAGAGAGTGAAGAGGTTTATTGAGGGACTCACTCACCCTATCAGACTTTAGATGGCCAAGGAGACCGGAAGTGAGATTTCTTTTTAGGCGGCTGCTAATGTCGCAAGGAGGATTGGGATGGTTCTTGCACAGGAGAGAGGGCAGAGGTCCTACAAGAGGCCTCGTCAGTTTGGTGGTTTCAGTGGTGCCTCGTCTAGAGGCAGAGGTAATTTTGGTAGGGGTCATCCTCCCAGACAGTTTCATTCATCACTTCATACATCACCCGGTGCTTCAGGGAGTCACAGTCCTATTATGCCTTACTATGGACAACCAGTATTCAGTGCACATTTAGCTCCTATTAGTGCTTCACCACTCCAGCATTATTACAGTGGTTATCCGGCCCATTTGGGTCAGCTTCAGCTTCAGCTTCAGCAGCCACGACATCAGGATGGGTGTTATGAGTGTGGAAACATTGGTCACATCAGGAGGTATTGCCCTAGATTGGCGAGTAACAGATCTCGGCAAGATTCTCGTGCCATCATACCAGCACCATTTGCTTCACCGTCTGCTCAGCCAGCTAGAGGTAGGGGTCAGGCAGCTAGAGGTAGAGGTCAGACCATTAGAGGTGGATATCAGGCCATTAGAGGTGGAGGTCAGACCGTTAGAGGTGGAGGCCAGCCAGTTAGAGGCCGTCCCAGAGATGCAGTTCAGAGTGGTGGGGCCCAGCCCCAATTTTATGCTTTTCCAGCTAGGCCTGAGGCCGAGTCATCTGATGCTGTGATCACAGGTATTATTCCAGTTTGCCATAGAGATGCTTCAGTTCTATTTGATCTAGGATCTACTTATTCCTATATGTCCTCATATTTTACTTCATATTTGGTTATGCCTTATGATTCTCTGAGTGCTTCTGTGTATGTATCTACATCGGTGGGAGACTCTGTTGTAGTAGATCATGCCTATCATTCGTGTGTGGTTACTATTGGTAATCTTGAGACTAGTGTTGATCTTCTACTTCTTGATATAGTAGATTTTGATGTCATCTTGGGTATGGATTGGTTGTCCCTTTATCATGCTATATTGGATTGTCATGACAAGACAGTGACCCTAGCTATGCCGGGGTTACCTCAGTTAGAATGGAAAGGAACTCCTGGCCATTCTGCCAGTAGGGTTATTTCTTATATGAAGGCTTGACGTATGGTAGAGAAATGGTGTCTAGCCTATTTGGCTTATATTCGCGATCCCAGTGCGGATGTCCCTTTTATGGACTCAGTACCAGTTGTTCGTGAATTTCCCAAAGTATTTCCTGCAGATCTGCCGGGGATGCCACCCGACATAGATATTGACTTCTGTATTGATTTGGCTCCGGGCACTCAGCCCATTTCTATTCTGCCATACCATATGGCCTCGCTAGAGTTGAAAGAGCAGTTATAAGACTTGCTTGACCAGGGATTCAATAGACCCAGTGTCTCGCCCTGGGGTGTACCAGTATTATTTGTAAAAAAGAAAGATGGCTCTATGCGGAAGTGTATAGACTATCGACAGTTGAACAAGGCCACTATCAAAAACAAATATCCTCTGCCAATAATTGATGACTTATTTGATCAGCTTCAGGGTACCAAGGTATTTTCGAAGATCGATTTGAGGTCTGGTTTCCATCAGTTGAAGATTAGGGCCTCTGATGTCCCTAAAACAACTTTTCGAACTCGGTATGGGCATTACAAATTCCTAGTGATGTCATTTGGGTTGACATATGCCCCAGCAGCATTTATGGTTTTGATGAATCAGGTGTTCAAGCCTTATTTGGACTCTTTTGTGGTTGTATTCATTGATGATATCTTAATTTACTCCAGCAGTCGAGAGAAGCATGAGCAGCATCTTCGAAGTGTGCTTCACACTTTGAAGAATAATCAGTTATATGCCAACTTTTCAAAATATGAGTTTTGGTTAGACTCATTTGCCTTTTTGGGGCATGTGGTATCGGTAGAAGGCATAAAGGTGGATCCTAAGAAGATTGAGGCATTCAGAATTGGCCTAGACCTACTTCAGTTACAGATATTCGGAGTTTCCTGGGTTTAGCTGGTTATTATTGTCGGTTCGTGGAAGGGTTTTCATCTATAGCAAGCCCATTGACCAGATTGACCCAGAAAGGTGTCCCATTCAGATGGTCAGACGAGTGTGAGTTGAGCTTTCAGAAGCTCAAGACCGCTTTGACTACGATGCCAGTTTTGGTATTACCCACAGGTTCAGGATCATATACAATATATTGTGATGCATATAACATTGGGCTTGGTGCAGTATTAATGCAAGATGGCAAGGTAATTGCATATGCGTCGCGGCAGTTGAAAGTTCACGAGAAGAATTATCCTGTTCATGACTTAGAATTGGCAGTCATTGTTCATGCGCTGAAGATTTGTAGGCATTACCTCTACGGTGTCTCGTGTGAGGTATTTACTGATCGTCACAGCCTTCAGTATCTGTTCAAACAAAAAGATCTTAATTTGAGGTAGAGAAGATGGTTGGAGTTTTTGAAATACTATGATATCACCATTTTGTATCACCCCGGAAAGGCCAATGTGGTGGCCGATGCTTTGAGTAGAAAGGCTGTGAGTATGGGAAGTCTTGCGTATATTCCGGTTGGTGAGAGGCCATTAGCTGCAGATGTTTAGACTTTAGCTAATCAGTTCGTGAGGTTAGATATTTCAGAACCCAGTCGGGTTCTAGCCTTCACAGTCACTCGGTCTTCTTTATATGAGCGCATCAGAGAGAGGCAGTATGATGATCCTCATTTACTTGTCCTTAAGGACATGGTGCGGCACGGTGATGCCAAATAGGTTGCTGTGGGGGAAGATGGCGTTCTGCGAATGCAGAATCGTATTTGTGTGCCTAATATGGATGGGCTTCGTGAATTAATTCTTGAAGAAGCACACAGTTCTAGGTATTCTATTTATCCAGGTACCGCCAAAATGTATCAAGATTTGCGGCAACATTATTGGTGGAGGAGAATGAAAAAGGATATAGTTGCATATGTAGCTCGGTGTCTGAATTGTCAGCAAGTTAAGTACGAGCATCAGAGACCTGGTGGTTTGCTTCAGAAGTTAAAAATTCCTGAGTGGAAGTGGGAGCGTTTCACTATGGATTTTGTTATTGGGCTCCCACGGACTCAGAGAAAATTTGACGCAGTTTGGGTCATTGTGGATAGGTTGACCAAGTCAGCATATTTTATTCCAGTGGCAGTTACCTATTCTTCAGAGAGGTTAGCTGAAATTTACATTCGTGAGATTGTCCGCCTTCACGGTGTGCCCGTGTCTATTATTTCAGATCGAGGTACGCAGTTTACCTCACATTTCTGGAGGGCTGTACATTGTGAGTTAGGCACGTAGGTGGAGTTGAGTATAACATTTCATCCACAGACAGACGGACAGTGAGAGCGCACCATTCAGATATTGGAAGATATGCTTCGCGCTTGTGTTATAGACTTTGGAGGTTCTTGGGATTAGTTCTTGCCATTATGCGGAGTTTGCTTATAATAATAGCTACCGGTCGAGTATTCAGATGGCTCCATATGAGGCATGATACGGAAGGCAATGCCGATCGCCAGTTGGTTGGTTTGAACCGGGAGAGGCTCGGTTGTTGGGTACCGATTTGGTACAGGATGCCTTGGATAAGGTCAAGATTATTCAGGATCGACTTCGCACAACTCAGTCTAGGCAAAAGAGTTATGCCGACCGTAAAGTTCGTGATATTGCATTCATGGTTGGAGAAAGAATATTGCTCCGGGTTTCACCTATGAAAGGTGTAATGAGGTTCGGAAAGAAGGGCAAGTTGAGCCCTAGGTATATCAGACCCTTTGAAATTCTTGAAAGGGTGGGTGAAGTAGCCTACAGGCTTGCATTACCACCTAGTTTATCAGCGGTTCATCCGGTGTTCCATATGCCTATGCTCCGGAAATATTATGGTGATCCGTCCCATGTGTTAGATTTCAGCTCAGTCCAATTGGACAAAGATTTGACTTACGAGGAGGAACCGGTGGCTATTCTAGCCCGGCAGGTCCGACAGTTGAGGTCTAAGAGTTATCCTTCAGCTCAAGTGCAATGGAGAGGTCAGCCGGTAGAGGCATCTACCTGGGAGTCCGAGTCGGACATGCGGAGTAAATATTCATACTTATTCACCAGCTCATGTACTTTTTTCTAACTCCGTTCGAGGACGAACGTTTGTTTTAGAGGTGGAGAATGTGATGACACAAAATGTCATCTTTAAATTTAATAAGTAATTCTCTGTTCTAAGATCTCTAAAAGCACTATTTATCATTTCTCGACTTGCGTGCACAATCCGTAAAATTTTTCGAAAAGTTTTCATATGAAAAATAGATTAAATGTGAAATAAAGCTTTAAAACTCAACTGAGTTGACTTTGGACAACATATTTAGCAAATAGAGCTGGATCAGTATTTTGACAGTTCCGGTAGCTCTGTATCGTAATTTAGGACTTGGGCATATGCCCAGAATTTAATTTGGAGGTCCTTAGCTCAAGTTATGACCATTTAACGGAACTAGCAATTTAAAGGCTAAAGATTCCAAGTTTAACCACGGGGTTGGCTTTTTGATATCGGAGCCGGAATCCGATTTTGGAAATTTGAACAGCTCCGTTATGTCATTTATGACTTGTGTGCCAAATTTGAAGTCATTCCGGATTCATTTAATATGTTTTGGCATGAGGTTTATAAATTGAAAAGTTTAAAATTCAAAGTTTAAATCGGGGTGTGAATTGTAATTTCAACGTTGTTTGACGTGATACGAGACCCTGAGTAAGTCCGTATTATGTTATTGGACTTGTTGGTATATTCATACGGGGTCGCGAGTACCCCGAGAGTGATACGGATTAAAATCAGATCAAGAATTGGACTTAAGCAAAATCTGAATTTTTTTTCCTTCTGTTGTAATCGCACCTGCGGATTTTTGCCCGCAGGTGCGAGCTCGCAGATGCGAGCCTTCCATCGCAGATGCGCCCAGGCATGTCAAGGCTTCGATCGTAGAAATGGACAGCTTCTCGCAGAAGCGTGTCCGCAGATGTGCACCAAATCACGTAGATGCGGGACTGGGCTGGCCTAGGGTCTTCGCAGGTGCGGCCATTTTGCGCAGAAGCGGATGTCGCAGGTACGACAGGAGTGTCCGCAGATGTGGAACTTCACCTGGCAGCCTGGCATCGCAAATGCGAGCTTTGTCTTACAAATGCGAGTCCGCAAATACGGAACTTTTATCCGCAGATGTGAAAATGACTGGGCAGAGCCCATAAATTCGGAAGTCGCCATTTTTATTCATTTTTGAGTTTCAACTCTCGGATTTGGGCGATTTCAAGGGAGGATTTTCACGACTTTGAATTGTGTAAGTGTTGTTTAACCAAAAGTGATTATATTTCACAAATTCATGTCTATATTCATCATTTATTTCGGATTTAGATGGAAGAAATCAGATTTTTATAAAATCTCTCAAAAACGAAAAGTTAAGATTTGAAGGTCTATTTGATATCGGAATTGGACAATTTTTATATGGTTGAACTCGTATCGGAAGGAGTGTTCGGATTTTATGAGTTTTTTCGTGATTTGAGACGTGGGTTCCACTATCGAATATTTAAATAAATTTCGGATTTTTATCCGGAAAATTAGTAAATTCATATGAAATTAATTTCTATGATTAGTATTGAATATATCGAATTGTTTGTGAATAGATTTGAAGCTTTCAGAGACAAATTTAAAAGGAAAAGCTATGGTTGAATAATTGATTTGAATTTGCAAAGCGAGGTAAGTGTCGTGGTTAACCTTGACTTGAAGGAATAGAACCCTTAAATTATTTGTTATGTGAAATGCATGTGAACGACATATAGGCGAGGTGACGAGTGTCTATACGTCGTGAAATTTATTATTTTCCTGCTTACTTGAGAAACCATAAATTGTTTTAAACTATAAATTAATTGTTATAATAATTATTTCTCTCCTATTCTTTGCCAAATATTAATTCTTAAATTCATGTAATAATTGCTACATACTTATTTGAATTATGTGCACTAATTTCTACTTGACATTTAGCATATTAAATATTAAACTGTCTATTTTCTTCTCGATTTCCAAAATAAATTGTTATTGCCATTGTTTGTTCATAAATAAATTATAATTATTGCGTGTCTTGATGTTTAATAGTTTTTATTGGACGTGGTATTTATTGGAGTAATTTTTATTTATATTATGAGCTGTTTAAAGTTATATATATTGAGGGAACGGGTTGCACACCGCAACGGAAATGAAAGTAAATATATCAATATTGGGGGATCGGATTGCACGCCGCAATAGACTTATTTAAAAGTCAATATTGGGGGATCGGATTGCACGCCGCAACAGACTTATTTAAAAGTCTATATATATAAACAGACTTATTTAAAAGTCTATATATATACTTGATTGAAATAAATATATGACATACTTGATTAAAAGAAATATATATATTGGGAGAGCGGGTTGCACGCTGCAACATAATTAAATGTGAATATATTGTGAGAGCAGGTTGCATGCTGCAACAGAATTGGTTGAAATGATAATGGATTATGACTTCTGAGTTGACTTCTATTATTATAAATGAGTTACCTATTTTATTTCTATTATTTGTTGTTGTTATTAATATTGCGTACAGGTTAATGTAAGTGAACCGCCTTAGCCTCGTCACTACTTCGTCGAAGTTAGGCTCAGTACTTACCAGTACATGGAGTCGATTGTACTAATACTACACTCTACACTTTTTGTGCAGATTTTGGAGTTGGTCCCAGCGACGTACCATAGACTTGCTCGGATTTCAGCTACCAGAGGAGACTTGAGGTATAACTACATGGCGTCCGCAGTTCTGAAGTCCCCGTCTATTTTACTTTAGCTGTGTGTTTATATCCAGACAGCTTTATTTTATTCAGACCTTTATTGTATTTATTCTAGAAGCTCGTGCACTTGTGACACCAATTTTGAGATGATATTTAGACACCATTATTTTTATGGCTTATTTTACTATATTTCAAACTTTGCTTCCGCATTTGTTTCTTTGAATATTAATAATTTAAAGATTGTTTAAAAATTGATTAATATTATTCTAACGTTGGCTTGCCTAGCATGTGAAATGTTAGGCGCCATCACGATCCGAAGGTGGGAATTTCGGATCGTGACACATTTCAACACTGTTTATTTCTCATATGAACGTCCAGTGTATGATGCATAACAAAATTAGTCTAATTCGTTTGCAACACTTCTTAGATAGCATGAAATGAAGATCCTACATTAAATAAATAGGTTTAAAATGAAAAGTAATGGTATAACCTAAAAATTGTCATTTTTACCTACCCAATTTTCATTATGTAAAGTTCTTTCTCAGCAAAAAAATCATTATCAAACGTTTTGTGCCAGATTTGTGTGTCATCGAAAAAGCACAAGTCACGTGACTATGATAATAAACATTATTTATAATATAGATTTTACCATAACATGCTCACTTAACTATTTTAAAATACTCAGGATTCATTGAACCTGATCTTAACAATTCAATTAGAGGTCTGCTCAATTTCTTTAACCTTAGTATTACCAGTATTTTGAGGTGCTATTGCTTCCTCTATGTCCCATTCTTTGGGAAAATCAATTTCGTCCCATTTAATAAGTCTTCTGGTAGTAACTTTAGATCTACCAAAATTAGTCTCTATTAAAATAGTTTTGTTTTTGAAATCTATTATTTTACACATAGGATTTAAAGTATATAAAGGCTTATAATAAATCCTATAACAGATACATATGACTTCTGTACCAGGCAAATAATCATAACCATGTAATTTGATACTTAAAATTAAAGCATCTAACGAATTTTCGTCATTTAAAAAAATCTGCAAATTCGGATATGCATTAAAATAAACAGGGCCCTAAGCGAAACTGGTCTGTATAGTCCCTATAAGGGATTTTTTTTCAGTTCTGGTTTCTGCCATCTTTGAGAGCTGCTATAAAGCATTCAGGTAAGCCTCTTAAAGTATGTGGCTTAAAGGCAACTTGTATTAAACCTATATGCATGAATCTATGTGTGTCCCTATAAGGGGCTAAGTCACTTTTAGATAATAATCTAAAAGTGACATGATCGCTATCAACAGTAATTGTTTCTTCAGTAGTTTTAACTACTTGTTTTGAACTTAGTTTTTCAAAGGTTCCTAACTGGTATATAACCTTAGGCTTGACTAATGGGATAGTCTATTTATTAAGTAAATCTAATTATTGAAGTAATTCGCATTCTTCTTTCCTACTGTTTTTAACAGTAGCCTTCTTCCTAATGATATTCATTAAGGAAAATAGTGTTAAACGTAGCACCTATTTTTACTTGTTAACTAACTCCGATACCAAGGGTTTATAGGATCGCTTCCAATGGAGCTTCAGGAAATGAATTACAAGAATACCAGCCCTGGCTAGTTATAATCCCAACAGTAGACCCTAAACCACGGTCCTCCTCACAATCCTTTCATGTCTATCCATCTGCTTAACGGGTTAACCGAGGACCACCGATTATATTTCCACAACAAGGGTTTACTATCAAAATTAATAACTGCCTAGACTATATAGTTCTTAACCTAGAGCACCATCGGGGTGATACAGTAAAATCTAATAACAAAACATGCCAACAAAGTAGACTAGTATGGCTAAGTTTAACACATAAATAGTTAGTCTATCATTTATGCTAAATAAATATCTATAGTATATTAACTATAAGAACAAAAGAAGTACCTGAGACCGCCGGATTGTGGCCAAATAGCCTTTTCTGATTTTTATTACCAATATGAAATTTTTACAGAGGGAGATTTACAAGAGAGCCTATTTACAAGAGAAGAGAGAAAACTATTCTAGAGAGAAGTCAGAGCGTTGGCTAAAGTTTGCCTCTCTTAATGAATTCTAACTCCTTATATAATGGAGTGCCTAACTAAAAATAAAAGAAATGGCCGACAAAGAAAAGATAAAAAGTAATAAAAACTACTAACTTTTAAAAAGTTAATTCCTTCGGACCCGCTGCTTTATTAAAGTATCTGATCCCGTTTGCTTTATTAAAGTCTTCCGTCTTCATTACTCTAATAATTTATTAGTGGGGCCTTCAGTCTCTTTCAGGCTTTACCTTTTTCTTTGTTGGTTTTATTGGATGATTCTTCCACACTCCTTTGGAATTGTTTTAGAAAATTTTCTACATCTTCGAGATTTACTTCAATGACTTCTTCTTCCTGAGACTCTCCTTCTATTACTTTTTCAGTTTGGCCTATTGATGCCATTGAAATATCATCTGAAATTTCTATCTCCATATTCTTTATTAAATCCTTTTTTACTTCCTCCATATAGGAAGCTAACATTTCTGATTTTGACATAGTGCCTTTTTTCATTTGAAGTTATCTGGCTAATTTCTTAAGATGACTTAAATCCTCTAAAGCCTTGATATTATTATTCTTTTGGATATTGTATTCATCCATAGCTCTTTGGATATTATCCAGAATTTCTTGGCCATGTAGCTTCCCCCGTGGGTCTTTTGGATCCTTCTAAAGTAATTTGGTCCAGAATTTTATATAAAAAATTATATTTAAATATGGAAATCCTTTAGTAGTATGACTGACTTTCACGTCCCACTTCATTATCCATGGAATAGAAAATTCTATGAAAAAATACATAGTAGCCATTCCTTGAAAGAAGATATCTTCTTTTTGCAGACTAATTATTTTGGGAGATATGTCTACCCACTGAGTATATAAACTCTTAAACTGTTCCGGAAAAATTTTCAGAGATGAAGCATATAATACCCGCCAATTACAGAACTAATTAGGGATTTGTTGTCCAAATATATTGGAACAAATTTTTATGAACCAGGAATGCTTTCTGTTAGAATTTTCATATAAAAAGACTTTATTAAATCCTTCAACATAATCCCAATAATTGAATTTTATTAGAGCTTTTTGCTCCGGATGGATATAATCCCTTTCTTAAAAAGTACTAATTCCCCATTCCTTTGGAACTATAATTTTCTTTACTATAATTTTAAAAAAATTGTAAACCCTTTTTGTATTAGCAGGGTAGAAATATTGAATTTCAACTGAACCAACTGATGTTAGGGCTAGCTCATAGTGAATTCTATACTTATATGAAAGTGTAGCATATGATATTGTATCAAAATACCTTGCCATAAGTTGCCAAGAGTTTTCTTTGCATTTGAGATCAGAATGTTCTAAAAGAGTTATTAAGTCTTTTTTATTATTTTGTTATAAACCTCAGTTGTCTCATGACTATCCTCCGTTAATGCTGAGGAATAAGAAGGACTGTTGATATTACCTTTTTTTGATTTCATGAATTCTAAGAATACTTTATATATGGGATGACCTGTATCAATCCCTGAAGAACTTGCAATATAAACATTTATTAATTGCCGATTTACCAATTGTGCTATTACACTTCCTCTTTCATAGGAAGGTGTTTTCCTTCCTCTTCTCCTACCCCGGTAGGACCTAAACTGCGGCCTCATGATCTGCAATATAAGTAATAAACTTATTAGTTTAAATATTCTCTAGTAAGAAAATCAAGAAGATTATTATCTGATCCTTTTTCATAAATTATTTCAAAATCAAATGGAGATAATAATGCTTTCCATCTTGCAAACACTTATTTTGATACATCATGTTTAAAATTTTTATTAAAGATAAACTTGGCTGCTTGGCAATCAGTTTTTATTAAAAACTTCTGATTATATAAATTAGTTTGGAATTTCATAACACATAGCAAGGATTTCCTTAGTTACAGTAGCGTAATTCTTCTGGGAGCTATTCCATTTTCCTGAATAACATTGAATAAGATACTCTCGTTTATCTATTGGAGAGCTTTATTTCAATATTCCCCCATATCCAATGTATGAGGAATCAGTTTCAACTATTTTTGCCCAACTTGGGTTAACAAGAGTTAAACAGGGAAGATTATTAACCTTTTGTTTAATTCTTTTGACTGGTTTTGTATGGTTATCTGTCACGAACCAAAATCCAATTAGTCATGATGGCACCTAACCCATCCCGTTAGGTAAGCCAATTTCCAACTAACCAATTTTAATAATATTTATTAAGGCAATTTAAGTGAATAAAGATCCTGTTCTTTTACAATTCCCAAGAACTAGTAGTACAAATCACGAGCTTCTAAGAATAGAGTATACAAAGCGGAAATAAAATAAATACATAGTATATTTGAATAGTACATAAACAGAGCTTTTGTAAAATCTAAGGCTACCCTGAATAAGAGGCAGCTACAACATGAACGCATGTACATCTTCAAATCCCGCAACCATCGAGCATAGCAACAACAACAGCCAACATCTGCACGCAATGTACAGAAGTGTAGTATCAGTACAACCGACCCCATGTACTGAGTAAGTAATAAACCTAGCCGTAGGTTGAAAGTAGTGACGAGCTTCCACCAAGGTCGGGTCCAAAACCAATAGTCCTCAACAATCCATAACAACATAAAGCAAATAATACCAGAGGTAACTCAGGGATAAAATACCCAGCCAAATAATGATTTCAAAAATAGTAGTTCTTTCTTTCAAATACATCAGTGAAAACCCAAATCGTTTGCCGAAGTTACCAATAATATGAATAGTTTGAAAACAATAAATTTCTCCAAAAATCTTCTCAGTAATAAATAATATGTTTTATTTTCCTTCCGGATAACCCGTGTAAAACAAATGCATCGCTATGCCCATCTGTCAAAATGTGTGAGAAATCATGAATGATGTGATATTGTACAACATGAGAAAAAATACATCTCTATGCCTGTATGTCATGTGTGCATGCCAATGCGATGCAACTCAGTGATAAAATCATAAACAGCCCCTCGGGCAAACCTCACAGTCACTCGTGCCACTCGGGCATACCTTACAATCACTCTTGCCACTCGGGCATACCTCACAATTACTCTTGCCACTCGGGCATACCTCACAATCACTCTTTCTTCCCAGTCACTCAGCACTCGGCACTCGACACTAGGCACTCGCACTCAGTAGGTACCTGCCCTCACTGGGGTGTGTACAGACTTCGGAAGGGCTCCTTCACCCCAAGCACTATAATCTGCACGGACAACTCACGTGCTATAATAATAAAGTATGTTGCAGGAGGGCAGCCCCGATCCACACTCATCGTCACAAATCAGGCCCTCGACCTCACTCAGTCATAAACCTCTCTAGCCACTCGGGCATTTCAGTAAAATAAGGCATTCGGCCCAAAACATTTATATGCATCAAAATAGAGTCATAAAGCTGAGTTATAATATGCAATGAAATGAATATGATGGAGTATGAACTTTCAATTTAAAACAAATAATTCACGGCAATATGACCTCTGTGGGTCCCAATAATATTGGCACATAGCCTCAACATGATTTTTAATATGCTTTTCAGCTCAATTTCTTTAACTCATAAAATGCATGAACAATGCCAAGATCATTTAACTACAAAATTCCACAGAAACAATTATGTCACAATTTCTATAGTGCACGCCCACATGCCCGTCACCTAGCATGTGCGTCACCTCCCAACAATTCACGAAATACATATATTCAGGTTTCATACCCTCAACTTCAAGATTAGAAGAGTTACTTACCTCAAACATGCCAAATCCAATGTCGAGAAAGCTAAGCAATGCTCCAGAAATTCCATTCTGCGCGTATCAACTTCCAAACGGTTCAAATCTAGTCACAATAATTTGATTTAGCCCACAAAAATTATACGAATTAATTCCATATCAAAATACTAATATTTTCCAAAAAATCCGAAATTGCGTCCCAAAAATCACCTGTGGGGCCCACGTCTCAAAATCTGATGAAACTCACAAAATATGACAACCCATCCAATTACAAGTTTAACCATACTAATTTCACTCTAATCCGACTCCAAATCGGTATTCAAACTTGAAAAATTCATTTTGTGACATTATAGAAATTTTCCTTCTATTTCTCTTGAATATTCAATAATCTTACACCAAAAATAAAGATTAATTCATGGAATATAATCACAAGGGAGTTAAGAACACTTACCCCAAGTTGTATAAAAATTTTCCTCTCCAAAATCGCCCAACTCGAGCTCTAAAATCCGAAAATGAGAAAAAAATCTTGGAACCCTCGTTTTAAACACTGCCCAGACATTTCCGCACCTGCGGTGCCTGGGCTCGCACTTGCGCATCCGCTTTTGCTGACAAAAATGCATGCCTGTGGAAAACAGCCGGCCCTCTAAAATCTCGCATCTGCGGCGCTATTCTCGCATATGCGGGCTTTGCAGATGCGCATTCCCATTCGCACCTGCGGTCGCCTCACGCTAGCCCCAGTCCGCATCTGCGCCAACACCTTCGCACCTGCGGCCTCGCAGATGCGGCAAATTCCTCGCACCTGCGAGCACTGCCCAGTTCCACACTTGGCCGCTTCTTTGACTGATCTCGCACACATGCGGCTTCGCACCTGCGATCAAAATCTTCGCAGGTGCGATCACACCAGTAGGCAGCAGTTCCAGCATTTCCTTAAGTCCAAATTTGATCTGTTAAATGTCCGAAACTCACCCGAGGCCCCCGGAACCTCAACCAATTGTATCAACAAGTCCCATAACATAACACGGACCTACTCGAGGCCTCAAATCACATCTAACAACATCGAAATGACGAATTACACCTCAATTCAAAATCATTGAACTTTAAAACTTCAAATTCTATAACTTGCGCCGAAACACACCAAATCACGTCCGATTGACCTCAAATTTTGCACACAATTCACATTTCATATTACGGACCTATTCTAATTTCCAGAATCGGATTCCGACCCCGATATCAAAAAGTCAATCCCCGGTCAAACTTCCAAAAAATTTAACTTTCGGCAATTTAAGCCAAATTCCACTACGAACCTCCAAATAATTTTCCGGACACGCTCCTAAGTCCAAAATCACCATACGGAGATATTGGAATCATCAAAATTCGAATCTGAGGTCGTTTACACATAAGTACGCATCCGGTCACTATTTTAACTTAAGCTTTAAACTTTGGAACTAAATATTCCAATTCCTTCAAAAACCTCACTGGACCCGAACCAATTGCCCCGACAATTCACACAACAACTATAAAGTACAATTTGAGAAGTAAATGCGAAAATGGGGTTGTAATACTCAAAACGACCAGCCGGGTCGTTACATTCTCCCCCACTTAAACACACGTTCGTCCTCGAACGTGCCAGGAGTTGTTTCCAAACCATCAAATCACTGCTCCATCTTACCACGCACGTACCCGGGGGTGAACCCACGTCACCCTATCCCACATAGGCTTGACTACACAATGCAACTGAAAATCATTAATTTAACCTTAGCCCATAAACCTTGGAGTTTAATTTCCAACCTTTAAAATTTCTTTCAAGACACAAATATTAAATTTACACACCGTATAAGTCCGAACAAGTTGCATCGAGCTATAACTATAACCACGGATATAATCAACCAACATATTACACAACTCGCATGCTCGTAGCACCATTCCTGATCGCAGTGACTACTCCAAAACCAACTGCATACTAGTATTAAACCCATATCGAGTCAAACCTCATCCCAAAACCTTCGTACACTGTTGATAATAAAAGAAACACGCAAAATTTCATGACCACTTACCAGATCAACAAGGAATGGAGCCCTCTCGCCCCAACCAGAACCATAATCCCTTTCTGAGCCGACTTTCAATATTATACTCCCGAATATACCAAAATCAAACCTGATAATACCCATTCTAGGTCCAATGACCTTATATTACTAAACACAATTGTTCCATAGACATGCCTCACCAATATAACTCAGAGCCACAACTCGTGCTATCCGTGCACCAATACGCAACAATTCAAATGTACCCAGTCATGGAAAATGACTCAAATGAGAGAACTGCCCCGCCAGATTAACAAGTACCTCCATAACGAAACGCTGAAAATTCATCATACACCGTAGAACCATCACCCGATTCTAACATAAGGTTCATGTTATATACTCCGAGCCACCCTGCTTCGAATTAATAACGACAGAGAGGCAAATGACAAAAATACTACACAAAACCTGAAAGGACATAACCATTATGCTATCGATCATGCAATACACCAAGTACTCATCACACTCAAATTTTGCTATAAAGCTCAAATAGAACCGCACCATCTGTGCACATAACCAATGAATCACAACTCCTTGTAGCATAAAGGAGTAACTCACAGATCATTTGAGAACACGAATAAGTTCAACATCAACCGAATGACACATCCCTCAATAATAGCAGTATGGAGCCAACCATTCTAGCTCGGTGTAGAATACACATCTTAATTGGGCCTACTTATGGACCCCCAAATCAACTCAGGTTACCCAAAAATAGATAAAAATCCCTCCGAAAATCCATAATGACTGAATCATAACACATTTCACCATCTGGCTAGCTCCGACCATAACTTCACAGTCCACAACTATGAAACTATCTACTCCTGGGAACTCCAAATCTCCAAATCCATAGAACACGCGAATCACCATATTTGATTTCATCTCCACCGCCTGAATGCCTAACACTTCTCTCATACACGATCATCCCACGAGAAATACTTTAAAATTTCTTCCGTACCACTTGACAAAATTTGAATATCAGCAGTCTATCAACCATGTGAGTACCACAATACTAATTTATACATCCGTAAGTCAAAATACAATGCGCCTTCTGAAGTCCGCCCCTTTCTCATACAACACCAAGTAGTAATAGTATTCATCTAGTTATTTGAAACCGTCCATGTTGTCCAAGATTCGTTACCTTCTCTTCAATACTGTACTGCCACCTTGTACATGAAAATCTAGCTTTCGTACAACACATAACATCTATCTTGCCATCATTTGAAAAGCACATGAATCTTATTATCAACTTTGATTCACCAATAATTTACATACCATTTTAGTTAGAAACCTTTCTCTTGCTTCTTTCCAGGAGGAAATCACAATACACAACACGTTCTCCACACCGGTAGAAACCATCAAGAATACTGTGGAATCCATTTGCATATAATCAAGCCCTTAAAACTAAATTCCTCTAACTCGACTAAGCCACGCAGGTCGCCAAGTCCAGGTGTATTTCCACAAAGCACCTGTATAAAACCCCCACATCATATGCACCCAAAGAACCGATCTTATCCATTACTATACTGATCCAACCTACTACCCAGTTGTCCTATTTTTTCCGAGTCCCTTCCAAATTTGTCTTTAGATTGATACTTCTTCTTGCTAAAATACTATGATCTTTAACCACAACTCACCGTACAAACCTTAGCATAGAACCACAATGCCCTACGGCCCATAAGTAACTATATTCTTCTTAAGCCCCTTCAAAAATACCACAACTATTACACTCACTCTGAGAATACATTATGTGAATTTGAAATTGTTCTTCTTACCTTACTCATACAAAATGTAGAATCCATAGTCATATGGAATTTCCGCAAGTCCAGGCGCCATCAAATGCAAATCTCAAATTTTATCCATACATAAGTCGGGAAACATTCTCAATAGCTATATATAATTCTCAAACCCACTGGAATTTTCTCAGGAGTCACCCACTTTGCTCAAATCTAATTGCACCACCCAAATGGCCAAAAGACACGTGCCCCATTAGCACCACAACACTCAAAGAAGTAACTCTACTTTAACACCACATATCAAATTCATACTCCGTGCACACTACATCATTCACCAATAACAACTCACTCATCCCACGATTTTTCATATACTCATCCATGCAAATATAATCCGTAACCATGAATATTTCCTTATTCGAGTTATTTTCGAACTTCACCTCTGCAAATCATCACTGATTCCCAAGTATACTTTAGACCCAAACAAAATTTGACTCATACCCATGAATTGATTTGTCTATAGCAGGCTCCCCCACTTGGCTCAAAGCCATAGATTAAAACACTCCAAAATTCACAATACCCATACCCTATTACTGTCATAATACCGTTGTCAGTGCCACAAAATTCTTCTCAAACTCATGCAATGCCAACCATAAAAATACCCCAAATCATCCGCTAATATCGCAATCATTCTCTTGATACTCAAGTCGACTTTCTCAACCAGATTCAAATTCAAATCTCAACACATACCCTTCGCTGGTAGAAAAGAAACTCTCCACTCAATATTATAAGGAACATACCTACGTAGATTACTCTGTAGGAGATAACCCACATGCTCAGCCTCAAATTGGCATCTTGTTATACCCTTTCGCAACCACAATTACTATGCAATCACTTAATCTTTCTGAGTCCAAACTCATTAACAAGACATGAGAATTTAATTTGTCTCACAATTTAACAACGTGAAAGATCCTTCAAAACATTCATTACCTGAGACTGTTTGTCACATCAAATCGAAAATCAAGCATCCAAGGGCCTTTTCCTTTACATTTCAAGGAAACACTTCTCATTATATTCCAATCATCTTAACACATCTCTCAGTTACATCATACCCATCACACCGTATTTCACCGCTCATCGAGCCATAAATTCTACTGTAGGGTCATTACCGGACATATAAGTCTAATTGTACGAGTTACAACTGAAGCTACCGAGCTTAAGCTACGGTCTAAACCTGACCTCAAGTCCTCCAGACTTGCCTATCACCAGAACACAGAATACACATATCCAACATCGTTCATGGAATCACAAGCCGGCGATGCTCAGCTGATATTGAATGCTCATGTGCACATACGAATACATGGAAGGAATTCAAAGAGTTATATTTCAAGCTGAATCAATATCGCACGATAAGGAAAGAAAGATGGGAAGTATATATCCTAAATGCCCTGTAGCCTCTCGAAGATAAAAATGGACGTCATCATACCGATCCGCAAGACTCTACTAGACACTTGCTCATGACTTGTAGAACCTATGAACCTAGAGCTCTGATACCACCTTGTCACGACCCAAAATCCAACTAATCGTGATGGTACCTAACCCATCCCGTTAGGTAAGCCAATTTCCAACTAACCAATTTCAATAATAATTATTAAGGCAATTTAAGTGAATAAAGATCCTGATCTTATACAATCCCAAAGAACTGGTAGTACAAATCATGAGCTTCTAAGAATAGAGTATACAAAGCAGAAATGAAATAAATACATAGTCTATTTGAATAGTACATAAACAAAGCTTTTGTAAAATCTAAGGCTACCCTGAACAAGAGGCAACTATAATAGGAACGCAGATACATCTTCAAATCCCGCAACCATCAAGCACAACAACAACAACAGCCAACATCTGCATGCAATGTGCAGAAGTGTAGTATCAGTACAACTGACCCCATGTACTGAGTAAGTAACAAACCTAGCCACAGGTTAAAAGTAGTGACGAGCTTCCACCAAGGTCGGGTCCAAAACAATAGTCCACAACAATCCATAACAATATAAAGGAAATAATACCAGAGGTAACTCAGGGATAAAATACTCAGCCAAATAATGATTTCAAAAATAGTAGTTCTTTCTTTCAAATACATCAGTGAAAACCCAAATCGTTTGCCGAAGTTGCCAATAATATGAATAGTTTGAAAACAATAAATTTCTCCAAAAATCTTCTCAATAATAAATGATATATTTCATTTTCCTTCCGGATAACCTGTGTAAAACAAATGCATCATTATGCCCATCTGTCAAAATGTGTGAGAAATCATAAATGATGTGATGTTGTACAGCATGAGGAAAAATACATCTCTATGCCTGTATGTCATGTGTGCATTCCAATGCGTTGCAACTCAGTGATAAAATCATAAACCGCCCCTCGGGTAGAACATCACTCATATACAGCCCCTCGGGCAAACCTCACAGTCACTCGTGCCACTCGAGCATACCTCACAATCACTCTTGCCACTCAGGCATAATTCACAATCACTCTTGCCACTCGGGCATACCTCACAATCACTCTTGTCTCCCAGTCACTCAGCACTCGCACTCAGTAGGTACCTGCGCTCACTGGGGTGTGTACAGACTTCGGAAGGGCTCCTTCAGCCCAAGTGCTATAATCTGCACGGACAACTCACGTGCTATAATAATAAAGTATGTTGCAGGAGGGCAGCCCCGATCCACACTCATCCTCACAAATCGGGCCCTCGGCCTTACTCGGTCATAAACCTCTCAAGTTACTCGGGCATTTCAGTAAAACAGTGCATTCGGCCCAAAACATTGATATGCATCAAAATAGAGTCATAAAGCTGAGTTATGATATGCAATGAAATGAATATGACTGAGTATGAACTTTCAATTTAAAACAAATAATTCACGGTAATATGACCTCAGTGGGTCCCAATAATACTGGCACATAGCCTCAACATGATTTTTAATATGCTTTTCAGCTCAATTGCTTTAACTCATAAAATGCATGAAAAATGCCAAGATCATTTAACTTCAAAATTTCAGAGAAATAATTATGTCACAATTTCTATAGTGCACGCCCACATGCCCATCACCTAGCATGTGCGTCACCTCCCAACAATTCACGAAATACATATATTCAGGGTTCATACCCTCAACTCCAAGATTAGAAGAGTTACTTACCTCAAACAGGCCAAATCCAATGTCGAGCAAGCTAAGCAATGCTCCAGAAATTCCATTCTGCACGTATCAACTTCCAAACGGTTCGAATCTAGTCACAATAATTTGATTCAGCCCACAAAAATTATACGAATTAATTCCATATCAAAATACTAATATTTTCCAAAAAATCCAAAATTGCGCCCCAAAAATTACCCGTGAGGCCCACGTCTCGAAATCTGACAAAATTTATAAAATACGACAACCCATCCAATTACAAGTTCAACCATACTAATGTTACTCAAATCCGACTCCAAATCGGTATTCAAACTTGAAAAATTCATTTTGTGACATTATAGAAATTTTCCTTCTATTTCTCTTGAAGATTCAATAATATTACACCAAAAATCAAGATTAATTCATGGAATATAATCACAAGAGAGTTAAGAACACTTACCCCAAGTTGTATGAAAAATTTCCTCTCCAAAATCGCCCAACCCGAGCTCCAAAATCCGAAAATGAGAAACAAATCTCGGAACCCTCGTTTTAAACACTGCCCAGGCATTTCCGCACCTGCGGTGCCTGGGCTCGCACCTGCGCATCCGCTTTTGCGGACAAAAATGCGCGCCTGTGGAAAACAGCCGGCCCTCTAAAATCTCGTATTTGCGGCGCTATTCTCGCATCTACGGGCTTCGTAGATGCGCATTCCCATTCGCACCTGCGGTCGCCTCACGTCAGCCCCAGTCCACATCTGCGCCAACACCTTCGCACCTTCAACCTCGCAGATGCGGCAAATTCCTTGCACCTGCGAGCACTGCCCAGTTCCACACTTGGCCGCTTCTGCGACTGATCTCGCGCACATGTGGCTTCGCACCTGCGATCAAAATCTTCGCAGGTGCGATCACACCAGTAGGCAGCAGTTCCAGCATTTTCTTAAGTTCAAATTTGATCCGTTAACCGTCTAAAACTCATCCGAGGCCCCCGGAACCTCAACCATTTGTATCAACAAGTCCCATAACATAACACAGACCTACTAAAGGTCTCAAATTACACCTAACAATATCGAAATGATGAATTACCCCTCAATTCGAAATCATTGAACTTTGAAACTTCAAATTCTATAACTTGCGCCGAAACACATCAAATCACGTCCGACTGACCTCAAATTTTGCACACAAGTCATATTTCACATTACGGACCTATTCCAATTTTTCAGAATCAGATTCCGACCCCGATATCAAAAAGTCAACCTCCGGTCAAACTTCTCAAAAATTCAACTTTCGGCAATTCAAGCCAAATTCTACTACGGGCCTCCAAATAATTTTTCAGACACGCTCCTAAGTCCAAAATCACTATACGGAGCTATTGGAATCATCAAAATTCGAATCCGAGGTCGTTTACATATAAGTCCGTATCCGGTCACTATTTTAACTTAAGCTTTAAACCTTGGAACTACGTGTTCCAATTCCTTCAAAAACCTCACTGGACCCGAACCAATTATCCCGGCAATTCACACAACAACTGTAAAGTATAATTTGAGAAGTAAATGGGAAAACGGGGTTGTAATACTCAAAACGACCGGCCGGATCATTACATTATCAGCCCACTTAAACATTCTTTAGTCTATCATAAAGAAGAACAATATATTTGGCTATATCCTGTATAAATGGAGAAATATAATTTAAAATTCCTAAAAATCTTTGAAGTTGAGTCTTATCAGTAATTATATCAGAAAATTTAGAAGCAAATTCAATACTTATATTAATAAGAATTATTCTACCATTTTCTATATTATGTCCAAGAAATCTTATATTAATTTGGAAAAGAGACATTTTGGGTTTAGATATTACAAGACCATTCTGAATTATAATTTTTCTAAATAAATCAAAATGCTTGAAATGTAATTCAATATTTTTTTAAAATACCAAAATATCATCTATATAGACAATTATAAAGTCTATATAAGGGATAAAAATATTATTCATAATTTTCTGAAATTCATAAGGGGCATTTTTCAAATCAAAAGGCATAACATTCCACTCATATTGACCTATTGGGACATTAAAAGCAGTTTTATACTTGTCATTTTCAGATATCTAAATTTTCCAGTAAACCGATTTTAAATCAAATTTAGAAAATATTATAGCATCATGTAACCTATCTAATAAATCTTTTTTATTAGGAATAGGATACCTGATCCATTTCAAAACCTTATTAAGAGGTTTATAATTAATAACTAATCTAGGAACTCCACGTTCCTGTTCAACATGTTTATTAACATAGAAAGCAGTACAAGACCATTTGGACTTTAAGGGTCTTATTAACCCTTTTGCTGTAAGGAATTTATTTCCTTCTTGCATAATTCTAAATATTCAGAATTCATCTGACAAGGTCTAGTCTTGGTAGGAATATTATCTTCTGAGAAGTCTTCTTCGTAAGGAAAACTCACAATATGTTTCTTTCTATTACAAAACTGATTTGGAAGATTTTCACATATTTGTAAAGAAAGCTGATTTTTTAATAAATCAATTTTATTAACTAGTTTAGGATTTTTTAAATCTTGTTCAATAGTAAGAGAACAAATTTTATTTTTTAGAAAATCAATTTGTTTAACTTTAGCATAAATATTATTAGAAATAATTTCATTCAAAAATCTTTGAACTGGCAGAGTTATAAACTCAAAAATAATATTCTTATTATTAAAAGTTCATGAAAAACTCTTAGAATCCCAATTAATAAAAGGAATTAATTTATGAAATAAAGGAACCCTTAATATAACATCTTGGGAAATATCTTTTAACAAAACAAAACTTTCCGAAATACAAACATCGTTTTGGCAAATATAAGCTTTAGGTAATTTATAAAAAATACCCATTTGATCACCACTAGCATTTTTAATCTATGAGTAGTCTTAAAAAAATATCTTGAAGGTATTACTCCTTCTTTTATACAACTTAAACCTGCTTCGCTATCAAATAGAGCAATAAAATCTTTTTTTAAAATTATAATTAATTAAAAGAGTTATTTTTATCAAAAAACATTTGGTAGTAAAGTACTGGAGTTTTTGCAAAACTTCATCTTCTGCAAAATCAATAGCTCCTAGGAATTCACTCTTATCAACATCTGCTGACGTACTTATAGTATTTTCCTTTTCAGTAATATTAATACCGAATCCTTTCTCAGTGTCAGAATTTTTCAATTTGAAAATTCTTTTGTCTAAGGCTACATTTGAAGCCTTTAACTCTGAGACTTCTTTTTTGAGATTATTAATCTTAGTACTTGTAATGACCCGGCCCGTCGTTCCGACAGTTATAGCCTTGTTTCCCCATTTTTGCTTCTTTATGTATTGTTCAGCTGTGTTGAATTGTATCGAGTTGGTAGGTTTGGGTTCGGAGTAGTTTTGGAGTGAAATAAATACTTAGTCTCTTAGTTAGAAGGCTAAGTTAGAAAAGACAATAGAAAGTTGACTTATGAGTAAACGAATTCGGATATAGATTTTTATGATTCGATTAGCTTCGTTGGGTGATTTTAGAGTTAGGAGTGTGTCCGAAATATAATTTAGAGGTCCGTGGTGGAATTAGGCTTGAATTGGCGAAAGTTGGAAGTTTAGAAGTTCTTAGGCTTGAATCCGAGGTTGATTTGGTGTTTTGGTGTTGTTTTAGGTGTTCCGAAGGTTCGATTAAGTTCGGGTAGTGATATATAACTTGTTGGAATTATTGGTTGAGGTCCTGAGGGCCTCGGGTGAGTTTCGGATAGGTTTGGGTTGTGTTGCGCTCGTTTTTCTTAGGTTTCGACGTCGTTTCTTCAAGCATAAATGATATCATATTGAACAAATGAGCTTCGATTTCTTTTTTAATTAAAGCATTAGATCCGTATCGTAATTACGGACCCTTAGCAAAAAAGAATCATCGAATTTGGACATCGTATGAGGATTTTATGGTCATTTTACTAAGAATTAGGTTGCCAGATTTTTTTTCAGTTTAATTATGAAATTGCCACTGACGGCGTATTTAAAAATCTGCACTATTTGCAAATATTGAAATCAACATATCTCCTTCGTTATAAGGTCAAATTGAGTGATTCAAAAGCCTAACTTGACTAGAATTTCACAAAATATCCATTGGAGGTATAAAAAGTGAGTTTAGGGATCATTTGGCATGAGAATCGAGGTAGAATAGCTGGCAGAAAAATATATAAAATAATGGTTTGTTCATTCGGTCATATTTTGAGTTGGGGAGCTCGGATTTGGGCGATTGTGGAGGCGATTTTAACTATAGGGATTGGGGTAAGTGTTCTCTACTCAGTTTTGGTTATATTTCATGAATCCATCTTCGTTTTTTGGGATTTGATTGATGATTTTAAAGTGAAATTGAGGGAGTTAGGGCTTGAGTTTTTGGAGAGTTTTAGGTAGGGATTTGAGGGACCAAACGAAGTTCGATTTTGATAAATTTTATATGGTTAGACTCGGGAGAGGACGAGGGTTTTGATTCTGCCATTGTTGACTGGTTCCGAGACGTGGTCCCGGGGGCGGGTTTTAGCCGGTTTCGGATTTTTGGCATATTTTGTAGTTTTATTGTGGAATTCAATTCGTTAGCCTATGTTGATGGTATTAATCTGATTATGGTTAGATTTGGAGCTTTTGGAGACCGAGTCCAGAGACGAGGGCATCCCAGAGTAGGATTTTACGATGTTAAGGTAAGTAACAGTTTTAACTCTGGCTTTGAGGGTAAAAACCCGGAGAATTTGATATCGTGTGACTGTTTGGAGGTGATACTCATGCTAGGTGACGGGCGTGTGGGTGTATACCTCGAGGGATTGAGACTTGGTCCGTCCCATGAGGCCTCATGGCCATCATCTGTGTTTACGTAGTTACTTTTTGTTGAACTTGTCTGCCTTCATGTTAAAGATCATACTTAGGCTTTATTCATGCTCATATTATTTGTACTCAGTCATAGAAATTATTGTACATGTGTACCTCAGTCTCTATTATTTGCTAATATGTTGTGATACTTGATGCGGGCTGTGTTCCCATATTTGTTGATGATGGTGAGGCTAGTGAGGTACATGATTGAGTGAGGCCGAGGGCCTGGTTATGAGGATATTAATACCATAGCGAGTGAGTTGTCCGGGTAGCACGTGAGTTGACCGTGCGGATCCAGATATTGATATGATGGCACGTGAGTTGTCCGTGCTTAGCGCTTGGGCTTTGGGAGCCCCTCCGGAGTCTGTACACACCCCCAGTGAGCGCAGAGTGTTGAGTGCTGAGTGATGGAGTGACATTGCTGTGAGGTTGCATTTACTTTTGTTGTTGCTGCATTTACCTGTTAATTTTCCTTGTAGTCTTACTGATTTATGAAATTACCTGTCTACTCCTGTTTGTACTTAATTGTGGAAATAATAATTGGATTATTCTGCTTAACTCGTCACTACTACTCAGTTCCTTAGTTATTCCTGTTACTAGTGAGTCGGTTGTACTCCTACTACACCTTGCACTTTATGTGCAGATCTAGGTGAGTTAGAAGGCGGCAATCGTTGAGTTCAGGCCGGCTATCTTTGGAAATTGCAAGGTAGTTGTTAGCGTCCGCAGGACCTTGTTACTCCTCTTGTCATTTCTTCTTTTGGACAGTTAGACAGTTTATATATCTTAGTTCATAGTTTTAGATGCTCATGACTTAGTGACACTCCGATGTTTGGGGCTCGTTTCCATCTTTTCTATATCGGGTCCCAAACGGACCTCGATAACACCAAAGTCTACTCCAAACCAAACAAAAAGAACTTGGAAAACCTTCAATACACCAACTTTCAATATTAAGCGCCGAAATGCTCCCAGTTCATCCGAAACCCAATCCGAACACATGCACAAATCCAAAATCATCATACGAACCTATTCGAACCATCAAATCCCGGTTCTGAGGCCGCTTACTCAAAACGTTGACTCAAGTCAAACTTAACCATTATAGGCTACTATTAAGGAACTAAGGGGTCATTTGGTATGAGGTATAAGAATATATAGTGCTGGGATAAAAATTTAATACCACCTTAATATTTTGTTTGGTTAGCAAACCTGGTATAAGTTATCCCGGGATTATAATTAGTACTGGGATAACTTATACCTTGTAGAGGGTGGGGTAATTAGTGCCGGGATAACTTATACCTTTTTTTAGAAATTATGCAATTGTCATTTTTAATACGACATACCAAACAATGGATAAAAAATAATACCAGAATAACTAATCACAGCATAACTAATTACAACATGACTTATCCCATCATAACTTATCCCGACATAAGTCGTATTCAAAACAAACGACCCCTAAGTATTCCTTTTTCAACCCGAACCTTTGCAAACCTAAACCAACCATCCCCGCAGGTCATAAAATAGTAAAAGCACATACATGGAGTCTTAATTAGGGAAACGGGGATCTAGAAAGAAAAATAATCGATCGGGTCGTTACATTCTCCCCCTCTTAAACAAATGTTCGTCCTTGAACGGGTATAGAATCATACTTGGAGTGTTGAAAAGGAGCGGATATGTAATACCCTAAAAAATTTTGAAGTACTTAAGCGCTATTAAGAAAGTTGATGTGCGCTAATTATATTATTTTATGTGTAGACAAGGACTATTTTATGAATGATATCAATTGATCATGATAATATATGTATGAGGTGCATTAAGAATGGTTTATGGTCTAAGAAGAGCCCTAAGTCCAAGTCAAGTTGAAAATTTTATGATAGACTAAATTTTCAAATGGGTACGCATAAGACCAAACTTTGAACGAGAATATCTACATATATATAAGGATTTATGTGATGATATATCTATAAAATAAAATATCTTCGATGGAGTTATATGATGATCTACCTATAAAATAAAAGATCTTCGAGTCTAGTTTCTAACACTTAAAATTGTTCGTCATTTGGACATTCCTACAAGAAGTTATGACCAAATTACCAAAGGCTAGAAAAATGCGATTCTGTGACCAATTCTGTGATCGCAGAACCATTATGCGATCGCAGAAGTTGTTATGCGACCGAAAAATGGTCGCAGACCTATCCAGTGAAGCCCATTTTTGGGTGTCAATTTTACGACCCGCATACCCATTCTGCGGTCCATTATGCGACCGCAGACCTGCTTTCGGAGGGTTAATTATTTTATTTTTATAAGCCGACCCCATTTTGATAAATAGGCTTTGGGGCTTATTTTGGGGCAATTATCTAAGGTTTTTTAAAGAGAAGTGAGAGTGTTCTAGAGAGAGGAAGTAGATGAAGTGTTTTGTTTATCAAGATCTTGTCCAAGCTTTGAAATCCAATAAGGATATCTCACAAGTTCTTTATCTAAGAGGTAAGGTTCCATACCCTAGGTTTTAATTTCGGATTTGGGTAGAAGATGGTTGATTAGGAGTATGATTCTTGGGTATGAGAGTATTATTTATACATGTATGTACCAATAAGATTTGTGGAAAAATTGTTGAGCTCAAATAAGTAAAGATTGGGTTGTAGAATGGAGGAAATCTTGTAGAAGAATTTTGTAGCCAAATTTGCACCTAGTATTTGATAAAATGCTCAAATGAGCCGAAACCATGAATACCTTCGTGATTTGTGTTCAATTTTATTATGTTTCAAAATAGATTGGAATTGCTAGAATTTTCGGAACATTGTAGTAATTTAAGGAAAGCTCAAAGCAAAGTATGTTGGCTAAACTACTATCTTAGAATTGAATTCAATGATGTTCTCATAAGTTTCAAGTATGGTTGTCTCAAATTCATTATTCTATGTTTCGAGTTGTTCCCAATAAATTCGATTGCCTCGAATAAGCAAAGTGTCGAGAATTATGTATTCAAAATGTATTTCGAATGTTCCTATCACATTATGCAATCTTTTGGGAATGTGTTCAAGAATGATATGTGTATTAAAATGCTATGTCTTTGAGTTGTGTTTCAAATAAAGGTTATGATGCCAAATTGTGTGAGAAAACTCAATATGCTTAAGACTCTTAATTGCTCATATGTGTACCTAAGGTCTTGATTGGAAATGTCTTATTGTTGATAACCTATAAAGATGGTTGGAAGGTAAATAAGTGAATTGGGGATACAAAGTGTGGCCAACGTGCCAAGAGTGAAAGTATACTTGTGGCCAATGGTGCCAATGAAATGAAGTGATGTGAGAAAGATTATGAAATGAGCTTTGACTCAACTATTCCAAAATTAACTTCGATAATATAATTGGCTAAAAGCTTATGAACCAAGTGATGCCCATATTTGGCTATTTTAGCTAATGTTATGCTTCGTGAGTATTTTCAATGTGTTTTGCATTTTTACATATTCGTGAGTGAAAATTATGTATTGTCCTTTTTAGGGAAAAGTATTTCAAGAATGATTGATGTGTTAATTGTGTATGATTTTAACTTGTGCTTCGATTGCCAATCATTTTACTCCATTTCTTATAAAGAAATTCATTGTGTTTAAAGCCTTCATTACTAATGAACTTAAAGTTGTGATTTTCGAAATATTCTATTTATTGATAATTATGATGATGATCTATGAAAGAGAAGAAATAAAAGTGTGAAATATGAAATATGGCCATTGCGCCATTAATACAGAATCATATGTATGGCCAAGAGAGCCAATGAAATAATAATGTTGTAAGTGGTTGAAAGTACAGATTAAGTAATATTGTCATGACCCAATTTAGGATCATGACCGGCACTTAGGAGCAAGTGCCCCCAAGTAAGCTTCATCAGTATTTTACAGAAAATCGGACAGAGTTTCCCCTGTATTTGGACTATCCCAAAAGTTTTCCTGTCTCAAATCAACAACCAAACATCCTAATATCAATTCAAACGACAATGACTTTATCAATTAACTAAAACAAATATCTACCGTTAACAGTCCACCCACTAAATAGCTAGAAATACTACTTTATCTCCAACTTTGATAAGAAAGAGCGATACTCAACATAAGTCTATAATAACAAAATAATACTCAAGACACTAAAAGAATGACTATGGAGCGACTCTAAGAGTTCAAAGAAAAGGCCATAACAATAAATAAAATTTCCGCCCACGCGAACAAGTGCGAGGCTCACCATGAACTATCAACCTGTGCGCTCTAATTAACGAAATCCTCGCCCATGTCAACTTTTGTCTCTGTAAAAAAAAATTAGCGGGGAATGAGTCGCTAGTTCAGTGAGTAATAACACTTAACCACAACTATTTTTATTGGGGATAAGTCATAAAATATGCTAGTATATTTAACAGAAAATATCATAAAAATGCCCTTTCAGAAATAATAAACAATAATCAGTCTCATCATGTTTTTCATGTAATATAAATCAATTGACAATTCGGTAATAAGCTCGGTAAATACTATGTAATATCAATATTCATATTTGGGAGGTTTCAATGAACATATCATGTAATCGGTATAATTGTGGACTTCTTCGCAAGAAGTCAAATATAACGGTAGTCCCTAATCGAGGGAAATAGGTAACGGTATGCTAGTTCTACCTTCCCACTAGCGAGGGCTATAACAGTAATCGGTAATTACAAGGTGCACCAGGTCTAACGAACCCGCCGTTAGCTACGGGATCCTTTAATGTCTAATCTCATTTATATTTGTCTCTGTAATCCGTATATACTCGTAGAAAATATTTTAAAACAATATAGGGCATTTAGGTTCTTATCAAATCATATAATTTTATTTCAATAACAGTAAATTCAAGTAACGGTAAAACAGATCTAGTGACAACAAAAATATTTAAAACAACGGTAATCATCTCAAATAACTATTTCGGTATCATATCGAGTAAAAGACTTGTCGCACATGCAACTCAAAATAATCGCTAACATATTCATATTAAAAATCATGCAATTTATGAAAATACAAATTGCAGTAAGATTACTACTCACAGTACTCATGCCGAAATACCAAATGCTTCATCTCGAGCAATTCGTACAAATTTTTTCAATCAATCTATAATTACATAATATCGATCTTATGTTAATTTCTTTGTTTAGGCTAATTCATAGCTAATTTAGAATACCCAATCCTCGAGGTTTCATATTTGACTCTTAATTCATCGAATTATATTTACCCACATATGAGTCATTACTAATCTATCAACTCCAACCTATTCATATAATTTATTAATCCAATTTCATAAAGTTCTATTGATTCTTTAGAAAGAAAATTCTCAATTACATGAATAAACTAGTGTAATTTCTATTACTCTGTAGAATCTTCCAATCATGAGAATCGAAATTAAAATCTACCAGAAGAAGAAGCTCAAGTAATACCCGTAAGACACAATTAGTGCTTAAGATTCCTCAACAGATTGCTAAAGATTAACAAAAATTATACATATCTTTCCTTGTTTCACTAATTTTGCCAATCTCCTTATTTAACTCTAACCATTAAAATATATTCTCAAATTTGTGGAATACAATACCTTAAGATTTGAACAAATAATGGTTGGATGTGGCGTCTGTTGCGGCACCAAGCTTTTCCCCCACTCACCTTCTGTATTTTTGATTTTTGCCTTAACCCTTGACCCGTAAAAATCCCTTTTTGCTTCCGGTTTGGTTTTATGCAGCAACACTTTTCCCTTTGTTTCTTTTTAATTTTGGCCAGAGAAAGGAGCTTCGGCCCTTTTTATTCTTTTGTTTCTATTAGCGTAGGGCTTTTCCCCTATTTCATCACATATTTTTTTTGTTGGGTAAATTACCTAATTACCTTTTTTTTTTATAATGAGGAGTATTATATTCTCCCCACCTTATGAAATTCGGTCTCCAGATTTAGCTAAGGAACGTACCTGTAGACTGAAATAAATGAGGATACTTGATTCGTATAGCATCTTCTATTTCCCATGTAGCTTCTTCACAATATGATTTCTCCATATGACTTTAACGAACACAATTTCTTTTGACTGTAACTTCCTCACTTGTCTATCTACAATAGCCATCGGCTCCTCCTTGAAGACAACTTCTCATCGAGTGGTATGATAGGTGCTTCAAGCACTTGGGAGGAGTCTGATATACAATTTCTTTTTCCAGCATGGAGACATGAAACACTGGTGAATATAAGATAACTAAGGAGGATGTTCCAAACGATATGCTACAGCTCCCACTCGGTCAAGTATTTCATACTGGCCTATAAACCTTGGGCTCAACTTACCTCTTTTCCCGAATCGCATCACGCCCTTCATAAGAGATACCTGTATGAACATTTTGTCTCCAATTGTGAACATTAAGTCTCTTTTTCTCTTATCCGCATAAGACTTTTGTCTGCTTTAAACTGTGAGCAATCACGGTCTGATCAATTGGACCTTGTCAATAGCTTCTTGTACTAAGTCGGGTCTCAATAAGTTAATCTCACCAGCTTCAAACCCTCCGATAGGAGAACGACATCTTCTACCATAAAATGCTTCGTACTGTGCCATCTGAATACTAGGCTGAAAGCTATTATTGTAAGCAAATTCAACTAAAGGTAGATAAGCGTCCCAACTACCTCCAAACTCAAGAATACAATCTCTCAATATATCCTCCAAGATCTGTATAGCACATTCGGACTTTGCGTTTGCATGCGATAAAACTAGTACTAAGATCTACTCGTGTACCCAACATTTCTTGAAAAGGTTTTCAAATTGTGAAGTGAATATGATCCTCTATTAAAGGGGATGGACAATAGAGCTCTATTGAGTCAGATAATTTTATGTTCATGTATATCTATGCATATTTTACCTCGCTATAAGAGGTTTTAACTAGCAAGAAATGTGCCTACTTTGTAAGCCAATTTACAACTTTCCCATATATAATCATACCTCTAATTGTTTGAGTAATTTAGTCATATAATATATTGTTCTATTGTATTTCCACTTCAGAATCTTGAGTTGTTTTAGTGGGCCTGTGAGTCGCAAGTGCTTTCCTTAATATACTGACATATCAAATAGTTAGAAACAAAGTTAACGAAATTTTTTTTTCTTTCTTTTTTTTCCAACCAATCAATGTTATTTTTATAGTCATGGTGCATCTTATAGACCTGAGATATACAGTGTATCTAGAGTTGTGAGCTCCATCATAAATAGCTTGTATCAACCCATATATATTTGCTACACATAATTAATTACCTAGTCGGAGAATGCCCTCACTATTAACAGTCATATCTTTGCTTTTACCAGCTAGAAACTAATCTCGGTAATTAAATAATCGTTCATCCTCGTATTGACTATCCTTTATACACTGCACATCGGGCTTGGCCAATAGCCAATAATGTCTTTGAATTTTATTTTTCCACATTGAATCTAATATGTGTACCTTCTAGTCTATGCATATCTTCGTCCAGAAGTATCTCTACAAGAGCTATATGCGCCAAATCACCCATAGTTTTTTTTTTGCATAAGCTATAATATTTATCTTTCCCGAACAATACAAAATACTATAATTATATCTTCAGTAGTTCCCTCCATCAGCATTGCTAAATATTTATATCTCTGTTGGTTTTAAATGTACTTCAGGCTCTTCTGCTAGGTATAAATCTCATAGGTTTCTTCGTATAAATAGTGTCTCTAAATCTTAAAAGGAAATACCACTATGACCATCTCCAAATCATGAATGGCATAATACGCCTTGAGCTTCTTCAATTTCCTTAGAGCATAGGCTATCACACGACTATTTTGCATGAGAAAATATCCTAATCCTACCCTCGAAGCATCACATAACATCGTGAATCCTCTAGAGCCTATTGGAATAAGGCTAACATTAGTGTAATTGTCAAACATGCTTTCTCATTGTACATTTCTCCATCCCCTGAAATTTAGTGATTTTCTATGTTAACTTGGTGAGTGGTGGTGCTATTCTAGAAAAATCCTACACAAATGCCTATAGTAGCCTGTCAAGCCAAAAGTAATCTATGTAGGAGAAATGGGTCTAGGCCATTTATGAATTGTTTCTATCTTCTTAGAATCTACTATTTTTCATTCTTAGATACCATGTGTAATATGAATACCATCGAGTCCAGCTAATTGAAGAACTTGAAAAAAAGGTTGATTTTCCTGTAGTGTCTTTGACATATTTTTTAAGTAATTCTCGCGCTCTTCTCGGGTATGAGAATATACCAGAATATAGTAAGTAAACACTATGAATTTTATTTTTTTCAAAAACAACTTTGAACACTTCATTATATACATCAATGCAATTGGAGCATTGGTCAATCTAAAGGATATCATAGGTAACTCATAATGTTTGTACCGAGTATTTGAGGCAACATCAAAATATCTTCCTTTATTATTCTAAGCTGATGATAACCAGAAAGATCAATGGCTCCTTGTAACTGATCAAACAAGTTATCTATACAAGACAAGGGATATTTGTTGTGTATTGTTATCTTGTTTAATTATCTATAATTGGCCCACATTCTTAAAAACTCATCCCTTTTTTTTCCAAACAATATTGGTGTACCCCATGGTGCAACACTCGGTATGATAAAACCTGTATCCAGTAGGTGTCTCAATTATTTAATTAGCTCTCTCAACTCTGTTGGTGCCATATGATATAGTTTGCGTGTCAGGTGTCAGCTCAATACCGAAGTCCATTTCTCATATTGGAGGTAGTCCTAGTAAATCCTTAGGAATACATTAGAGAATCTCTCATTATGATACTTCTTTTTTTTCTCAAACTAAGTATTTCTTCTCTTGAGCCCCTTACAGTATCTATGAGATCCAAACAACCTTTCTTCTATAACCGTTAAGTCTTCAAAATATATAATTTGCTCGTCTCTAAAACCTATAATTCCCCTTTTGGACAAAACTAGCTTTTAAAGTTCACTAAACCTAATAGTCTTTCTATAGTAATCGAGGGTATCATGGTAAGAAGATAATTAATCCATATCCATCTGTACGTTAGAGTCAACCATATCAAGTATAATTTGGTTAGCTAGAGTTTATTTCTCTTACCTTGAATCTTTAAAGTTTTAAACACATATCTAACTACTATAAGTTTTTCACAGATGTGGCAACCCGAAAAGGATCGCTTAATATCTCAAAACATTCTTGATTTTTTAAATCTTTGACTCATATTAAAATCCACACTAAAAGATATTCTAATCTCGATCTTCTTATGTGAGTTCTTGCGCGCCTATCATGTCCATATTTTCAATCTTTTCGGCAAGTGTAACTGCTACAGAATAGGTTAAGTCTTCATATAAGCTGTTACTATCTTGTTTAAGCAATTAACCAATCTTTCAACAAGACTCTAAACTTAAGATGTTGCTTGCGTATCCAGCTGAGAAAATTTGGTGTTATATATAAGTATACCCAACGTCTAAATCAATTTCTTAATGATCTAGCAAGCAAGTTCACGTCACAAACTATCAAGAAGGAAGTGATTCATAAACACTTTAGTGAAATTATTCCCAAATTAGTTGTGTTGCTCTTGTAGGCATCTCTACCGTAGCATTTCATGTATTTACCATGTTCTCTAGTCTAAAGGTTGCATGTTCCATAGACCTCTTCATGAAATATCCTATAGCACATAACGTGGTAAGTATTTTACTAAAACCTTTAAGGATCCTTTGAATTATCAGAGATAATAAACTTAGTAGTTTCAACTTTAAAAATTTTATTAAGAATATTTTGTTGTTCTCCATATCTTCAAGGTGCATGAGGACTTTAGAGCTCCTACTTTGTTGCTCATTCTTCTCATGTTTATCTATTATACCCATAAAGATCTCAAATATTTTTTCATGGAGGTAAGTACCTTTTTGTGATAGTACTCCTTTATCGATATAGTGGTAGACTCGTATAAATTTTCGAAATGGACTCTATTACGCATCTTACCGGAAAGCACCTCATATGGCACGATGAACCTTTCACTGGTCTTGTATTCTTCTTATGTTTCATTTATTTGCTTGGCGATGGCTGCATGTCCATTGGCGAAATTTGACGTCTTTGAAGTTTTAACCTCTAGCCAAATTCTATTATCGGGTAATTGGTCCGAGCCATACATGAATAGGATAAGTAATGAGAGATTCAATTATTTGATCCTAATCTCCACACACGTATGAGGAATAAGAAAGAAAGACAAGACACATCCTATCACGCCCTCGCAAAATCATGATTATGGGAATGGCCGGCTACATAACCATAATTGTGATTCTACTACCGACGTGTGCTCCATTAGTGACAAGAATAACCTAGGGCTCTGATAACAACTTTGTCACGATCCAATTTAGGATCATGACCAGCACCTAGGAGCAAGTTCCCCCAAATAAGCCTCATCAGTATTTTACAGAAAATCGGACAGAGTTTTCCTTATATTTGGACTATCCCAAAACTTTCCATGTCTCAAATCAACAACCAAATATCCTAATCTCAATTCAAATGACAATGACTTTATCAATTAACCAAAATAAATATCTACCATTAATAGTCCACCCACTAAACAACTAGAATACTACTTTATCTCTAACTTTGATAAGAATGAGCGATACTCAACATAAGTCTATAATAACAAAAGAATACTCAAGATACTAAAAGAATGACTATGGAGCAAATCTAAGAGTTCAAAGAAAAGGCTATAACAATAAATAAAATCTCCGCCGACGTGAACAAGTGCGAGACTCACCAAGAACTATCAACTTGTGCGCTTTAATTAACTAAATCCTTGCCCGCGTCAACTGCTGTCTTTGTAAACAAAATTAGCGAGGAATGAGTCTCTAGTTCGGTGAGTAATAACACTTAACCACAACCATTTTTATTGGGGACAAGTCATAAAATATGCTAGTATATTAAACAGAAAATATCATAAAAATGCCCTTTCAAAAATAATAAACAATAATCAGTCTCATCATATTTTTCATGTAATATAAATTAATTGACAATTCGGTAATAAGCTTGGTAAATACTGTGTAATATCAATATTCATATTTGGGAGGTTTCAATGAACGGATCATGTGATCGGTATAACTGTGGCCTTGTTCGCAAGAAGTCAAATATAACGGTAGTCCCTACTCGAGGGAAATCGGTAACGGTATGCTAGTTCTACCTTTCCACTAACGAGGGCTATAATGGTAATCGGTAATTACAAAGTGCACCAGGTCTAACGAACCCGCCATTAGCTACGGGGTCCTTCAATGTCTATTCCCATTTATACTTGTCTCTATAATCTGTATATACTCGTAGAAAATATTTTAAAATAATATAGGGTATTTCGGTTCTTATCAAATCATATAATTTCATTTCAATAACAGTAAATTTAAGTAACGGTAAAACAAATTTAGTGACAACGAAAATATTTAAAACAACAGTAATCATCTCAAATAACTATTTCGGTATCATATCGAGTAAAAGACTTGTCCCACATGCAACTCAAAATAATCGGTAACATATTCATATTAAAAATTATGTATAAATCATGCAAGTTATGAAAATACAAATTGCAAACTCGTGCCGAACTACCAAATGCTACACCTCGAGCAATTCGTACAAAATTCTCCAATCAATCTATAATTACATAATACCGATCTCATGTTAATTTCCTTGTTTAGGCTAATTCATAGCTAATTTAGAATACCCAACCCTCGAAGTTTCATATTTGACTCTTAATTCGTCGAATTATATTTACCCACATATGAGTAATTACTAATCTATCAACTATAACCTATTCATATAATTTATTAATCCAATTTCATAAAGTTCTATTGATTCTTTAGGAAGAAAATTCTCAATTGCGTGAATGAACTATTGTAATTTCTATTACTATGTAGAATCCTCCAATCATGAGAATTGAAATTAAAATCTACCAGAAGAAGAAGCTCAAGTAATACCCGTAAGACACAATTAGTGCTTAAGATTCCTCAACAGATTGCTAAAGATTAACAAAAATTATACATATCTTTCCTTGTTTCACTAACTTTTGCCAATCTCCTTATTTAACTCTAACTATTAAAATATATTCTCATATTTGTGGAATACACTACCTTAAGATTTGAACAAATAGTGGCTGGATGCGGCTTCTTTTGCGGCACCAAGCTTTTCCCCCAACTCACCTTCTGTATTTTTGATTTTTGCCTTAATCCTTGACCCGTCAAAATCCCTTTTTGCTTCTGGTTTGGTTTTACACAGCAACCCTTTTCCCTTTCTTTCTTTTTTATTTTGGCCAGAGAAAGGGGCTTCGACCCTTTTTATTCTTTTGTTTCTTTTAGCGTAGGGCTTTGCCCCTATTTCATCTTATATTATATTTGTTTTTGTTTTTTTTTTGTTGGATAAATTACTTAATTACCCATTTTTTGTAATGAGGAGTATTACAGATATGTGGTGTGAAAGGTTATGAGATATACGTATTTGTACTTTTGTTTCCAATATGTTATTAACCCCTACGTTCTTGCGAGTAAAGACTATTATGTTCCTAAATGTTCTAAATGCTCTTAATGTTGTATGATCACCCATGGAAAGTACAAGTAAGTGATAGTATGGACATGAAATGTGGCCTAAATGAGAATTATGAAGTATTGTATGTCCCAATGGTTTCAACTATAGTTGTATGTTTCTGAAATAATATATGTAAATGACTTCGATTATTAAGTCCCCAAGAGTCATGAACCTAGATAATGACCTCAAAAGGTCAAGGGAGTGAATAATGAGATGGAAGGGAGATGTCCTTTGTTAAATGATGATGAACCTTAAGAAAAGGAATTGGGCCCATGTGCCATTGAAATCTATTTATTGATTTACCATGCATGTGCTAATGTAATGAATTGTGTTTCTCCATGATGAGCATGAATATGAAGTATTCCAATGATATGAGAAATTACGACCTTAAATGTAATGACAAACTATGTCGCTTTGAGTTTATATATGGTATTGTGATACACCTCCACCCGCATATATTGGGGTGAGGCGGCATGACCGCTTTGTGTAGGGATTATGATATTGTGGAATATACCTCCACCTGCATATATTGGGGTGAGGCGGCATGACCGCTTTGTGAAGGGATTGTGGTATTGTGATATACACCTCCACCCGCATATATTGGGACGAGGCGGCATGACCGCTTTTTATAGGGATTGTGGTATTGTGACACACCTCCACCCGCATATATTAGGGTGAGGCGGTAGGGCCTCTTTGTGTAGGGATTGTGGTATTGTGTCATACCTCCACTCGCATAAATTGAGGTGAGGCGGTGGAGCCGCTTTATGTGAAGGTGGTTATAGAGGATCCCCGATTGAATATCTATAAATGTTAATGGAAGCTCTAAATAAATTTGCTTGACGTTAACGGCTATCTAAGCCCATTTATTGTTGCTATGATTCATCATATTCATGTCATATTTCCAAGCCCTTGAATATGTGTATTTGTATTGTGTAAGTGAACACTGTGAATGGTCTGTGAGACGCATAGGTGTATAATATGATATGTGAACACTAAGGATGGTCTATGAAATGTATATGTGTAAAATAAGGGAGGAAGGTGCCACTTTCATTGGCCTTGTTTGTACATGTTGTTACAGTTACGTTATATTATGTATTCCACATATAGTTTATATGGCTCAGTTGATCCTAAAAGAAGTTTAGAATGATGCAAATATAATAAGACTTGAAATGTGATCCTATGAGATGTTTCGTAGTTTCTTGATGTACTTTATTTGCCTCTTATTTGAGTTTCCGTATTTTCATATGTTGTTTTGACTGCCTTACATACGAGCACTATTCCACATGTACTCACGTCTCTTTTACCGGGGGTGCTGCATCTTTTAATGGATGTAGGTATACTTCTACAGGATGATATGGATCTTTGATAGGGATCTTCTTCACTACTCAGCTCATGGTGAGCTTGCTACAGTTCTAGTGGGTGTTTGAGTCTAGTTCGTTTTATATATATAGGTATCCATTATCATAGAAGCTCCATGTACACTGTGTGTGGATCATGTAATCAAAGATTAGAGTTATGTTATGTATTTATGTTCACAGCATTTACAGTTAATTATAGAGTTGTGTAACCACCACGAGATAGAAAATATGAGCCATTGAGCCAAATGTATTTAATATGAAAGTCAAGATCTTATTATGTTATGGTAAATCATGCATGAGTAATGATGAGAGGTTAATGTAAATTAGGCTTGCTCGACTGGGTTTACTCGGTTGAGTGCCGATCGCGCTCCTCAATTTCGGGGCGTGACAGAATATCTTCTCCTCATGTCCTCCTCGGCCTCCCAAGTCACTTCCTCGACTGGTTGACCCCTCCACTGGACCTTCACCGCAGCAATCTTCTTGAAACTCAACTAGCGAATCTGCCTGTCAATAATGGCAACTGGCTCCTCTTCATAACCCAAGCTCTCATCTAACTGAACCGTGATGTAATCTAGCACGTGCAACCTATCGGTATGATACCTCCGGAGCATAGACACATGGAAGACCGGATGAAATCTCGATAAACTGAGAGGCAAAGCAAGCTTATAAGCAACCTCCCCAACTCGTCTCAACACTTTAAATGGGCCAATAAACCTTAGGCTCGACTTGCCCTTCTTCCAGCACCTCATGATTCCCTTCATCGGCAAAACTTTCAAGAGAACCTTATCACCCACCATAAATGATAAATCACGTGCCTTCTGATCTATGTAACTCTTCTGTCTGGACTGTGTTGTGCGAAGTCGCTCCTTAATCAACTTTACCTTTTCCAAGGCATCCTTCACTAAATCAGTACCGAATAACTTAGCCTCTCCAGGCTCAAACCATCCGATGGACGAACGACATCATCGACCATGTAAAGCCTCAAATGAAGCCATATCGATGCTGGACTGATAGCTGTTGTTGTAAGCAAACTCGACCAAGGGCAAGAATCTATCCCACCGACCTCCGAAGTCAATGACACATGGTCTGAACATATCCTCCAGAATCTGAACTGTCCGCTCTTACTGCCAGTCGGTCTACAGATGAAAAGCTGTGCTGAGCTCTACTCGGGTACCTAACTCACTCTGTATTGCCCTGCAGAAATGCGAAGTAAATTGAGGGCCTCTATTTGATATGATGGAAACAGGCACACCATGCAACCGAACAATCTCCTGAATGTAAATTTGGGCCAACCTCTCTGAAGAGTAAGTAGTCACCACCAGAATAAAATGTGCCGACTTGGTCAATCTGTCAACAATGACCCAAACAACATCAAACTTACTCAACGTCCGCGGCAACCCAACAATGAAGTCCATAGTGATGCGCTTCCACTTCCATTCTGGTATAACCATCTGCTGAAGGAGGCCACCTAGCCTCTGGTGCTCATACTTGACCTGGTGGCAATTTAGATGTCTCACCACATACTCAACTATGTCCTTCTTCTGCCACCACCAATAATGCTGCCTCAGGTCGCGATACATCTTCGTAGCACCTGGATGAATAGAATACCGAGAACTGTGCACTTCATCTAGAATTTTCTCCCTCAAGCCATCAACATTAGGAACACATAGGCGACCCTGGAGCCGTAGAACACCAACCTCTCCAAAAGTAACCTCCTTGGCACCACCCTTTAGTACCGTCTCTCTGAGAACCAACAATTTCGGATTATCGTACTGACGAGCCTTGATCTGCTCAAGTAATGAAGACTAGGCCACTATGCACGCAAGAACTCGACTGTGCTCAGAAATATCCAACCTCACAAGTCTGTTAGCTAAGGACTGAATGTCCAAAGCCAATGGCCTCTCCTCTGCTAAAATAAATGCCAAACTACCCATACTCTCAGCCTTTCTACTTAAGGCATTTGCAACCACATTCGCCTTGCCCGGATGATAGAGGATGGTGATATCATAGTCCTTTAATAACTCAATCCACCTGCAATGCCTCAAATTGAGATCCCTCTATTTGAACAAATGCTGCAAGCTGCGATGATCTGTGTAAACATCACAGGACACCCCATAAAGATAATGCCTCCAGATTTTGAGAGCATGAACTATCACGGCCAACTCAAAAATCATGCACGGGGAAATTCTTCTATTGGGGATTCAGCTGACGTGAAGCATATGAAATAAATCACCATCCTGCATCAATACGCAACCCAGGCCAACACGTGAAGCATCACAATATGCAGTATATATCCCTGAACCGGAAGGCAACACTAAAATGGGTGTTGTAGTCAAAGCCGCCTTGAGCTTCTAAAAGCTCGCCTCACAATCATCGGACCATCTGAACGGAGCACCCTTTTGGGTCAATCTAGTCAAGGACGCTGCAATAGACGAGAAACCCTCCACGAACCGACGATAATACCCAGCTAACTCCAAGAAACTCCTGATCTTGGTCGTCGTGGTAGGACGAGGCCAACCCTGGACTGCCTCAATCTTCCTGGGATCCACCTTAATGCCCTCACCTGATACAACATGCCCCAAGAAAGCCACGAAATCCAACCATAACTCACACTTGGAGAACTTAGCATAAAGCTACTATTCCCGTAAGATCTGAAGCACTAATCTAAAATGCTCCTCATGCTCCTCCATACTATGTGAGTAGATCAATATGTCGTCAATGAAGACAATTACCAATGAATCAAGACACGACCTGAATACTAGGTTCGTAAAATCGATAAACGGCGGCGTGGCAATAGTCAAGCCAAAGGACATCACCAAAAACTCATAGTGACCATATCTAGTCCGAAAGGTTGTCTTCGAAATATAGCATGAATATTCAGCTGATGATACCCAGATCTCAAGTCGATCTTAGAGTACACCCTGGAACCCTACAACTGGTCAAACAAATCATCAATACGTAGCAACAGGTACTTTTTCTTGATGGTGACTTTGTTCAACTGCGTTAATAAATGCACATCCACATACTCCAATCCTTCTTCTTCAAAAACAACATCGGTGCGCCACAAGGCGACACACTAGGTCTAATGAACCCCTTCTCAAGCAACTCCTGAAGCTGCTCCTTTAACTCTCTCAGCTCCTTGGGATCCCTATGATAAGGCGAAGTAGAAATGGGCTGGGTACCCGTCACCAAATCAATGCCGAAATCAATATCTCGATAAGGCGGTATACTTGGTAGATCAGCAGGAAATATGTCGGAAAACTCTCGTACCACGGGCACTGAATCTAAAGCAGGAATCTCTGCAGTAGTATCCCAAACAAATACTAAGTAGGCCAAAAAAGCCTTCTCGACCATATGTCGAGCCTTGAAGAAAGAAATAACCCAGCTGGAAGTACCGACAGATGAACCCCTCCACTCTAATTTGGGCAACTCAGGCATCGCCAAGGTAACAGTCTTAGCATGGCAATCAAGAATGGCATGGCATGGGGACAACCAGTCCATGCCCGAGATAACCTCGAAATTGACCATATCGAGCAATAGCAGATCCGCTCGAGTCTCATATCCGCAAAAAATCACCATATAGGACCGGTAGACCCAATCCACAACAACAGAATCACCCACTGGCGTGTACACATATATAGGAATGCCAAAGGACTCATGAGACACATCCAAATAAGGAGCAAATAGAGAAGAAACATAGGAGTAAGTAGACCCTAGATCAAATAATACCAAGGCATCCCTCCGACAAACAGAAATAGTACCTGTGATCACTACATTAGAGGCAATTGCCTCTGGCCTGGCGGGGATATCATAGAATCTATCCGGAGTGCCACCTGACTGGCCCCCACCTCTAGAACGACCCTTGGCCGCCTACCCTCCACCTTTGGCCGGGCGGGCAGTGTGGTAGCTTCTACGGTAAGCATGGGCCGATAGTCCTGCTGCTTAGCCTTGCCCCAAAGTCTGGGACAAAACCTCTTCACGTGGCCAAGATCCCCTCACTCAAACCAACCCCTCGGAATGGTGGACTGTTGACCTGAAGTCTAACCCTGATGGCCTGAATACCCACTGGAGGAACCCTGAATAGATGGCGAGCGGTAAGTACTCTCTGGAATGGCACTGAAATAGGGTCGTGCTGGAGTACTCCGAGCAGGCGATGGTGCTGACTGCACGGGCCTGCTGGGCTGACCCCTCATGAACTGACCTCTTCCCCCAAGTGGGGCGCCATTGAATCCAACCAACTGTTGGGGCCGCATGTCCCTTGGCGCGAAAATCTCCATTGTGGTTGCGAATATGCTCGATCCTCCGAGATATATCCACAACCTGAAGAAAAGAAGTCCCCATCTCTGCCTCATGGGCCATAGGTACCTGAATCTCAGGGTGCATATGTGCAATGAACCTCCGCACCCTCTCTGCAACTGTGGGGGAGTATGATAGCTGCATGGCGAGACAAGTCAGTTAGTCTCGCATAATAACCGGTGACCGATATGTGACCCTAACGGAGTCGCTCAAACTAACCCCGAAGCTCATCTCTCTTGGAAGATGATATGTACTTCTCCAAGAACAGATGTGTAAATTGATCCCAAGTCAAAGAGAGGTGAACCTACTGGCCTGCTAAGAAGATAAACCTTCCACCATCTACGGGCCTTGCCCTCAAATGTGAAAAGTGATGAAGTCCACCCCGTTGGACTCCAATATCCCCATATTCCGGAGCCTATCGTTTCATCGGTCAATGAAATCCTAGGGATCCTCTGACCGCTCACCCCAAAAGGTAGGGGCCGAAGCCTAGTCCATCTTTCCAGTCGCTTCTATTGATCATCGGTCATGACTGGTATAGCCTCTAGCATAGCCACTGCATCAGGCTGGGATCCACCCGCAGGTAGTTCACCTGGGGTCTAATAAATGGCAGCGGCGTGCCTTGGAGCCTGAGAGGTAGGGGTCTGTGCTCCTACCTGAGATATGGCAGGGTCTGCTGGAAATAAATCAGCATGCGTCATAGAGTCCATGAACCGCATCATACGGCCCATGACCTCCTGGAATCCCAGTGCAGTCATGAAATCTGCTAGGGCTGGCACAGCTGCAAGCACCTCATCCTTCTCCTCAACAATAAGATCCTCCACTGGATCCACTAGTGGTACAACAGGATCAACCCTAGGCCGCTCTCGTCCTCTGAATGGAGCTGGAGCCCTCCTTCGGCTCTAGCAATGGGGGGAGAATCCCTCGACCGCCTGGTCCATCCGCCATACGCGTTCTCACCATCTGTGAAAGATTAATAGAAAGACACTTAGTATAATATCAACTGCACGATAGGAGATAAAGAAAGATAAGTTTCCTAACACCCTATATCCTCTCTAATATAAGCACGGACGTCTCTGCATCGATCCGCAAGACTCTATTAGGCCTGCTCATGACTCATGAGACCTATGTGAACCTAAAGCTCTGATACCAAGCTGTTATGACCCAAATTTGTAAGAGGTCGAGACTGCACCTAACGTCGCTTTTAGGCAAGCCCACAAGTGAAACTACTAATTATTTACCCCTTTTTAACATATTTTAATACGGAAATTCCTTCTTTTTAGAGAACATTTTAAACTAGCTTTCATGCAAATTTGACAAGTCTTTTTAAACAAAATGCCAACATAATAAGTACATACTCTGCGATGATAGAAATGACGAGTACGGCAGTACATAAATTCTACAAATCCCCAAAATCCGACGTCACAAGTACATGTGCAATCTAGAGAATATACAAAACTACTAAAACTACTATCCAAAGTGATAGACATGAATAGTAAATAAGATAGAAGGAGACTCTGGTGTTGCGGATTGTAGCAAGGCAAGCAGCTTTCCACTAAGTCTCCGTAGATGATCGATTACGCACCCGCGTGACCACTGGTGGACCCTATCTCAGTACATGCACATTAGTGCATAAGTGTAGCGTGAGTACGGAAAATAACGCGTACCCAGTAGGTATCTAGTCTAACCTCGAAGAAGTAGTGATGAGGGGTCGACTTGACAGTTACTAGAGGTCAATAATAACAAGAATATAAGTGTATAAAGTAGACATGGTAAACATACAATAGGTATCAATGAAACAAATAAAAGCAACTACAATAAATACAACAGGAGTTCGTATTACATCACCAACATCTCAAAACTAGCTGTGAAGGCACTAACTCAATTAACCAAATTGGAACCCGTTTTGATTATTAAGCAGGAAGTTGCCGAGGCGAACGTCCCGATCCCATAAGAATAGTGGTACTCTGAACTGCAGAGGAGAACGGCCCTGTCACGCCCCAAAACTGAGGAAAGCGACTGACGCTCAACTGAATGAACCCGACCGAGCAAGCCTGTTAGATTTTCTTCTACTCAAACTCATCCACGAATGGAGATAATACATATTTTCATTAATTAGACGAAAATGTGTTCATCTCTACAATACCAATTCAGCTGGGAAGAAGGTGCACTGCTATCACTGATCAATATCTCCTGCTGTGGAACCACTTGCATCCATTTAAAGATGCAGCGTCCCCAGAAAAAAGGATGTTAGTACCGTCGAATAGCACTAGTATGTATAACTAAACTCCCTCTCAATAGAAAAAATAATACAAACAAGAATATCATAATATCAATGAAAGCCTTAATCAACATCAAATCTCAATTTAGGATCAAGACAGTATTCAAATTAATTTCTATATCTCACATTGGGAGATTTTTAGTATCGATATTCCATTGTTCACAATACCATTATTCACAATACCAATACCACCATACTCTTAGAACGGAGTCCGATCATGACCCGATCGGCTAGGCTATCTCATTAGAGACATCGAGCACAATTACTTCAGTATCAGTACCATCGTCTTTAACACGGAGTCCGATCATGACCCGATCGGCTAGGCTATCCATTAGGGACATCGACCAAAATCACCATTTCAATTACAATTTCCAGCACAATCACCACCATGTGTGCGGCATGATGTCCGATCACGACCCGATCGGCTAGGCTATCTTATTCGAGACATCTACATTTTTATATCAATCATCGCATTTCATACTTCTTTCACATCTTTTCATTTCATTGGCACTAATGGCCATAATTATAAGATCATTCTTGGTACGTTGGCCGTAATTAGTAATTCATGCTCAACTTTTCACTTTCTAACATCAATATCATCAACAATAACAACCACAATTCAAATCAAGGCATGTAGTACACATGCGAGCAATTAAGAGTCTAAGGCACATAGAGATTCTTCACAAAATTTGGCATAATAGCCTTCATTTGAATTTAACTTGAAGGCGAACATTTCTAATGCACAAAGTGATTCTTCGGTCACATAATGGACCGCAGAAACGTATTTTGTTGCCAAATTATTTTTCCTCAAACACGTAAGCCCAATTCGGCACCAAGAAACATTATTCTTTCTTGGCAAAATTTACTGGGCTTTACACTTAAGTACTTCATAATTTGTTTCCGGGGCATTTTTTGATCATTCGTCCTCGAATGAGGGTAAAAATCCATCATTAGCATCAAATGTGGCCCAATTGTTAATCCACACTCACTAGTAGCTTCAAAATTTGGCTAACTCCCCAAATTTCCAAAAATTTTGCTAGAGTTTCCTTTGTAACTGGGCCTATCCAACTGTCAGAGAATCCCAGAAACACATCCTAACAACATATACAGAATCCAACGATGTAGCATAACACAAAACAACACCAATTGTGGCCTCACAAGCAATATATTACTAGAAAGAAACACCCTTAATGCCAATTGTACAAATGATACATAATTCATAGAAAGTATCTCTTAGCATTTTCATAAGGCACAACTCATAATTACGTGGTTATTCAAATAAATAAGGATATTTTTTCTTTATTTCTTCCTCGGCCTCCCAAGTAGCCTCTTCAACCTGTTGGTTTTTCCATAACACTTTTACATAGGCAATTTCTTTATTTCTCAATTTTCGGACTTGTCGATCAATAATAGAAACCGAAATCTCTTCGTAAGTCAATTTCTCATTTACCTCAATAGTCTCAACCGGAACAATGAGTGTCGGATCCTCAACTACTTTCTTCAACATAGACACATGAAACACCGGGTGTACTAATGACATTTCAGGTGGTAGCTCAAGCTTGTACGCCACCTCACCGATCCTATGAATAATTTTGTACAGTCCAACATACCTCGGACTCAATTTCTCTTTCTTACCAAATCGCATTACATCCTTCATGGAGGAAACTTTCAAGAATACCCAATCATCTTCTTTGAACTCCAAATCCCTACGACAAACATCCGAATAGGACTTATGATGACTCTGAGCAGTTTTCAACCGCTCCTTAATGATTTTAACTTTTTCCATAGCCTGATACACGAAGTCTGGCCCTATCAACTCTACTTCCCCAATTTCAAACCACCCAATGGGAGATCTACATCTCCTACCATATAAAGCCTCGAACGGTGCCATCTGAATGCTAGCATGATAGATATTGTTGTATGCAAATTCTATGAGTGTTAAATGATCATCCCAGCTACCTTTGAAGTCTAGAACACAAGCGCACAACATATCCTCAAGCGTCTGAATAGTCCGCTCTGCCTGCCCGTCCGTCTGCGGGTGAAAGGTTGTACTAAGATTCACCTAGGTTCCCAAACCTTACTGAAATTTCTTCCAAAAATTAGCAGTGAATTGTTCTCCTCGATCAGAAATAATGGAAACTAGGGTGCCATGCAAATTGACTATTTCTTTGATATACAACTGAGCATACTGCTCTACTGTGTCGGTAGACTTAACTGGCAAAAAGTGTGCTGATTTTGTTAGTCGATCCACAATCACCCAAATTGAGTCAAACTTGCACGGAGTGTGCGGTAATCCTACCACAAAGTCCATATTAACCATTTCCCACTTCCACATTGGAATTTCTATGTTCTGTGCCAACCTATCGGGCCATTGGTGTTCGGCCTTCACTTGCTGACAATTTGGACACTTCGCCATAAATTCCGTTACATTCCTCTTTATATCATTCCACCAATAGATTTCCTTAAGGTCATGATACATTTTTGTAGAACCCGAGTGCACGGAATACCTAGAAGTGTGAGCCTCTGTCATGATTCTTTCTTGGAGACCATCTACATTTGGAACACATAGACGCCCTTGGTACCTTAGTGTACCATCACCCATGCCAAGAGAAAAGGCCATGGTCTTATGTTTATGAATCCCCTGTTTCAATTTCACCAACAATGGATCGTTGCATTGCTTCTCTTTAACTTCCACAACAAGCGATGATTCAGCCCTATTCTGCATAATTACCCCTCCTTTGCTAGAGTCTGTGAGACGAACTCCCAAACTAGACAAACGGTGAACTTCCTTGGCCAATGGGCTTTGATATGCCTTCAAGTGAGCCAAACTACCCATGGATTTCCGGCTAAGAGCATCTGCCACAACATTGGCCTTTCCCGGATGATATAGAATATCAATGTCGTAGTCCTTGAGTAACTCAAGCCATCTTCTCTGCCTCAGATTCAATTTCTTATGCTTGAAAATATATTGAAGGCTCTTATGGTCCATGAATATATCAACATGGACCCTATATAAATAATGACGCCAAATTTTCAATGCAAATACCATTGTCGCAAGTTCAAAATCATGTGTTGGATAGTTCATTTCATGATTCTTGAGTTGCCTAGAAGCATAAGCTATCACCTTCCCATGTTGCATTATTACACACCCAAGCACGATTCTTGAGGCATCACAATATACCACAAATCCATCTATACCCTCTGGTAGAGTCAACATCAGCGTCGTAGTCAATCTTGCTTTCAACTCCTGGAAACTCTTTTCACAAGCATCTGACCATTGGAACTTAATTGCTTTCTGCATCAATTTAGTCAATGGAGAGGCAAGAGTAGAAAACCCCTCCACAAACTTTCTGTAATATCCAGCTAAGCCTAAGAAACTGTGAATCTCTATTGGAGTTGTAGGCCTCGGCCAATTCTTCACGGCTGAAATTTTCTGAGGATCAACCTTAATTCCCTCACTAGAGACTACATGACACAAGAATATGACTGACTCAAGCCAAAATTCACACTTTGAAAACTTTGCATATAACTGGTGCTGATGTAGGGTTTGCAGAGCTACCCTAAGATGATCGGCATGGTCTTCTCGACTTCGTGAATATACAAGAATATCGTCGATAAACACTATCACAAAAGAGTCGAGTAATGGCTTAAAAACTCGATTCATAAGATCCATGAAGGCTGTCGGGGCATTTTTTAGCCCAAAAGAACTCAAAATGCCCATACCAGGTCCTAAAAGTTATTTTCGGAATATCCCGCTCCCTGATCTTCAATTGGTGATACCCGGATCATAAATCAATTTTCAAGAAGTACCTAGCACCTTGCAATTGGTCAAATAAGTCATCTATCCTTGGCAGTGGGTACTTATTCTTGATTGTGATCTTATTAAGCTGCCGATAGTCAATACACATTCTCAGTGACCCATCTTTTTTCCTTACAAAAAGGACCGGTGCACCCCAAGGCGACACACTCGGCCGGATGAAATCCTTTTCTAACAAGTACTTAAGCTGCTCCTTTAGTCCCTTCAATTCTGTTGGTGCCATTCTATAGGGGAGAATAGATATAAGATGCGTGTCTGGCATCATATCAATCCCAAAATCAATCTCCCTGTCTGGTGGGATCCCAGGGAGATCTTCCGGAAATTCATTCACAACAGGCACAAACTCAAGTGTAGGTGCATCAACATCGGTGTCCGTAACACGGACCAAATGGTAAATACATCCCTTGTTGATCATTTTTGTGGCCTTAAGGTAAGAAATAAACCTACCCTTCGGTAGTACATTATCACCCTTCCACTCAATAACTGGCTCATTTGGAAATTCGAACCTAACAGTACTGGTTCGGCAATCAAGCTTGGCAAAATAAGAATAAATCCAGTCCATCCCCATTTTCACATCAAAATCAACCATTCCAATTCAATGAGATCGGCCATGGTACCCCGACCATGCAACGTGACAACACAATCCCTATAAACTCGTGCGGCCAAAATAGACTCACCAACCGGAGTAGATATACAGAACGGCTCATGAAGTTGTTCTGGTTCTATCCCAAATTCCATAGCAACATAAGGTGTGACATATGACAAAGTGGAACCGGGATCAATAAGAGCATACACAATATAAGATTGGACAGTCAATATACATGTGACAACATCTGGAGAAGCCTCTGAATTCTGGCAACCCCTCATAGCATAGAAACGGCCAGATCCTCCCAAACTCTGTGCTCCACCGCTAGATGCACCACGCCATGTGGGTGTTGGAGTTCCTTGAGCTGGAGGAGGTACTGCAGATGTAGTAGCTGCAGAATTGGCTGGTTGTGCTGGGGCCCTACCCGCACCCTGGCAGGACGAACGACAATCCCTCTGAATGTGACCCCTCAGTCCGTATCCGTAGCATATGGGTAAGTCCATGTAGCATATTCCTAGGTGCATCTTTCCACAACGAGGGTATGGGGGCCTCCTCTGCTGCTGGAATCTACCACCATGACGACCCTGTTGATAGGATCCCATGTTGCCCTGATTGGGCCTAAAATATCTCCACTGTTGCTACTGACTGGGCCCTGGTGGCGGTGCACTAGCCGAAGACTGAGCAAAGTATTGGGATAGCCCCGACGACCCTCCCCTGAATGTTGACTTGCAACCACCAGAAGAACTGCCTAAGTTACCCGCAGACCGGGCCTTATTGCTACCCTCTCGCTCCATTCTGTTTCTCAACTTGTGAGTCTCTGTTGCTTGAGCGAATGCCACCATTTTCCCATAGTTCATATCAGAATTCAAGGTTGCTGTAGCGACCTCATTAATTACTAAGGGACTAAGGCCCTGTATAAATCGGCGCACTCTAGCCTCCATAATGGGCAGCATATAAATATCATACTTAGTCAGGTACGTGAATCTCATGTGGTAACCCCACACACTCAGGCTACCTTGCCTCAGGTTCTCAAACTCAGCAGCATGGTCTAACTTAGTCTCGGCATGCAAGAAATGATCAATGAAGGCATCTGCAAACTCTTCCCACCTCGCCAGAGGGATCCCTTCTTCACGGGACTCCTCCCATAGTTCAAACCAAGAATATGCCACCTCTTTCAGGTGGTAGGAGGCCAATTCCACTGCCTCTGTCTCAGTATCACGCATAACTCGGAGAGTCTTGTGCATATCATCAATAAAGTCCTGGGGATCCTTCTTTGGGTTAGTACCTGTGAACACGGGAGGATCCAACTGGAGAAACCTGTTCACCCTGGAACTAGTAGAATCCCCTGGCTGACTGGAAGAAGTGGGTGTGACATTTTATCTCTGGGCCTGGGATGCCACTATCTGAGCCAACATCTGTATGGCTCCCCTAAGATCAACATCAGAAATACCAGAGTCGGTTGCTGGAATTGGAGGTGGAACTGGTATATCCGTTGGAGGAACTGTTGCACCCTCAATAGGTGTAGGGACAAGTGCGGTCTGATCAGTTGTAGTAGAGTCAGGCAGTGTAGTAACTGGAGAAATATTCTCACTCCTCGGGTGCTCACCCACATCATCAATCATAGGGTCAACTGTCACTCCTGTGGTGACATTGGCTCTTTGGATAGTTCTTGCCTTCTTCTTAGGTGCCATGTAATGAAAGTTAAAGTAGAGCACAAGTTAAAGTAGGAACAATCTTACCATCAGATTTATCTCACGATCGAGAATATGAAAGAAAGGTATTATTCCTAAATGCTCAAGTAGCATCCTAATTATAGATGTGGTTGACAACACACTGATAATAAGGACTCTACTAGACACGACTCCAAGATATCCTAGGATACTTTAAAAGCTTAGGCTCTGATACCAAGTTTGTCATGCCCCAAAACTGAGGAATGCTACCGGCGCTCAACCGAGTGAAACCGACCGAGCAAGTCTGTTAGATTTTCTTTTACCCAAACTCATCCACGAATGGAGATAATACATATTTTTATTAATTAGACAAAAATATGTTCATGTCTACAATAACAGTTCATTACCAATAGTTTCATCATTTTTTTGAAGTCTCAAATGGACAAGTAATATAACCACAACATAACATATTTTGAGTTTCCCAGCACCAATACACAACTCACACTATGTCTACGGAGCCTCTATAGATAAAGAAGAGTACAATGATAATGCCGGCAACAAGGCCCCAGTTATACCTTAAACAGAATACACAAAATACAAATGATTCATGACCCCGAGATGAAGTGGGGCTCACCAAGTCAGCTGGGAAGAAGGTACACTGCTATCACTGATCAATATCTCATGTTATGGAACCACCTACATCTATTTAAAGATGCAACGCCCCCGGCAAAAGGGACGTTAGCACCGTCGAATAGCACTAGTATGTATAACTAAACACCATCTCAACAGAACAAATAATACAAACAAGAATATCATAATATCAATGAAAGCCTTAATCAACATCAAACCTCAATTTAGGATCAAGACAGTGTTCAAATTAATTTTCATATCTCACATTGGGAGATTTTTAGTATCGATATTGCATTGTTCACAATACCAATACCACCGTACTCTTAGCACGAAGTCTGATCACGACCCGATCGGCTAGGCTATCTTATTAGAGATATCAATCGCAATTACTTTTAGTATCAGTTCCACCGTCTTTAACACGGAGTCCGATCACGACCCGATTGGCAAGGCTATCCATTAGGGACATCGACCATAATCACTATTTCAATTACAATTTCTAGTACAATCACCATCATGTGTGCGGAATGGTATCCGATTACGACCCAATCGGCTAGGCTATCCGTTAGGGACATCTACCTTTTTATATCAAGCATCGCATTTCATACTTTTTTCACATCTTTTCATTTCATTTCCACTAATGTCCATAATTATAAGACCATTCTTGGCACGTTGGCCGTATTTAGTAATTCATGCTCTCCTTTTCACTTTCTAACATCAATATCATCAACAATAACAACCACAATTCAAATCAAGGCATGTAGTACCTATGTGAGCAATTAAGAGTCTAAGGCACATAGAGATTCTTCACAAAATTTGGCATAATAGCCTTCGTTTGAATTTAACTTGAAGTCAAACATTTCTAATGCACAACCTATATTTTTAACACATTCTCAATTGATAAAATAACATAATTAAAGAATTTGGGTTACTTGTTGAACATATATCTTTAACCCAATCTTACTCAGAATAGCCAATTTTATAATGAACCACTCGGGACTTACATAATTCACATGAATACCGTGGGATCCAATTATAAGATAAGAGTTTAGACAACATACCTCAATTGAGCTTCCTTAAACTCTAAAATATTTCGGAATTCTTAGCAATTTCAATCTATTGTAGAAATTAAACCAAAATTAGGAAGATGCTCATGGTTCTAGCTCATTTGAGCATTTTATCAAACACTAGGTGTGCATTAAGGTTTCAAGGTCCTTTTATGGAGGATTCCATCATCCCACAACCCAATCTTTACCATTTGTAGCTCAATAATCTCTTTGATAACACATACATGCAAGATGAACAACCCTCATACCTAAATATTATCTTGCTAATTACCCATTTCTAGACAAAATTCAAAATTGAGGGTTAGGGTGTAGAATCTTACCTTTAGGATGAAGACCCAGTGAGTTTCCCTTCTTAATTTTCCAAAATTTGAGCAAGAATTGAAGAACAATTATTGAGGAACACCTTCTCACTCTAGGGCACTCTCTCTCACTCTAAAATGTCAGATTTTAGCTCAAAAATGGTCCAAAACATGTATTTAACGAAGTAGGGTCGGGTTTTAGAAACCCAAAAATGGAGCTCCAGAACAAGGTCTGCGATCGCATATGCGATCACATAATCGATATGTGGACCGTATATCGGTCGCATAATTGGTGTCCAGAACTGGCAAAAATCTGTCTGTGTCTGCGGTCACTATGCTGCCCGCAGACCTGTTCTGTAGTCGCATAATGAACCGCAAAATAGTTATGGGTTGCATAATCGACCGCAGAATTGCATCCAAACTGACCCTCTCCTGCCTTACTTCTGCGGCCATTATGCGGCCCACAGAGTGATTCTACGGTTGCATAATGGACAGCAGAAACTCAATTCGGTCCCAAAAAACATTATTTTCTTTTGGCAAATTTTATTAGGCTTTACACTTAAGTACTTCAAAAAAAAAATTCGGGGTGTTACACGACCGATCCCATAAGAATAATGTTATCATACCGCCGAGGCGAATGACCCGATCCCATAAGAGTGGTGTTACAATACTGCCGAGGCGAACGGCCTGATCCTATTAGAGTGGTGTTATCATACTGCTGAGGCAAACGGCTGGATCCCATTAGAGTATAAAACTTTACCTCGCCCGCGGAAGTACTTGCGAGGCGAGAAGACATGGAGTTTCACAGTTTATTTAGCATTCCCTAATTTTTCGAAATAAGAAGGCTAAGTCGATATTCGCAAATTTAAATCCCTAGTCTCAGCCCTAATCAAGGCAATTAATATGCATAATTAATACAACAATACAATTAAAAGCATGATGTGAATCTAAGTCTACCCAGACATATCATGGAATATAGCTACGCACGGACTATCGTCACCTCGTGCGTACGTAGCTCCCCACACAAGTAACACACAACAATAATATGCCTAAGGGGATGAGTTCCCTCTTACAATATTAGTCAAGAGACATACCTAAGTCTCAAGTCTCCAATCTGAATCTCCAACCTCATTAGAACCCTTCAAACGACGCTGAAGACTCCGAAACTAATCAAAAGTCATATAAACAAGTAAATATATGCTCAAGGTCCATATTTTAGCTTTTACAGTATTTATCCAACTCATTTGGGAGATTAATGAAATTCACCATCGGGCCCACGTACCGGGATTCTGAAAATTTTTGAATATAATTGTTACCCATGAACTACCGAACTCAAATATATAATTTGTTCCCATTTTCATCACCAAATTCATGGTCAAATCCCAAATTAACCAAAACCCTAGGTTCTTCACAAATCCCACAAGTTTTCACAAATTTCCATGTTTAATCTACCTAAAATCTGCATAATTAACTTAAAAATGGGTGGGAGTTACTTACCTTAGGATATTGATGAGAATCCCCCTTAAATGTGCTATCAAAATCGCCCAAAGACCAAATAAAATGTGAGGAAAAATAGCCTAAGTCTCGAATTAAAAGGCCTCACTGCCCAGCGATTTCCGCTTCTGCGGACCTTGGGTCACACCTGCGAAAAATCCATCGCAAGTGCGGTCCTCACAAAGTTTGGCCAAGTATGATTTTGCGTAGAAGCATGTGCACCTACGCATCCGCTTCTGCGGAGATGGTCCGCATCTGGGCACTCGTGCCTGCGGAGAAATGCCCGCTCCTGCGACTGATGTTTGGCTATATTTCTATATTTTAGTACATGATTTACCTTACATTTTAGGTGCCTTAATGCTAAGCTATACTCTATTTGTGCGTAATAGGGTCTATTTTATGTGTAGGGACATTGAAGATGAAATTAGAGCAAAAGGAGTATTTAAAGTATAAATCATGCTAGCAAACAGTAGGAAAGAAGAAAGAAAGAATTGAGCAGCGAAAACATGAAGCAGCAGGCGAAGCAAGCCCTGAGGCTCACGTTAGAGCAGGCGAGGCGAGCTATAGAGCTCGCGTTTTGCGCGCGCGACGCGAGGGGTAGGGCAAGGTTGAGTGCGCGGAATGTCTCACGCTGCACAGTCTGAGGCGAGATACATCTCGCATTTCACCTCGCGAAGCACGGTCCATAGTGAGCCTGATCCGGATTTTGAAGGCTTATTTCGTCCCTTTGTTGGACTTGGACTCGGGCTATGTCGTTTAGGTCTTTTCCTACACATATAAATAGGCATTAAACATCACTTTTGAAGGAGTTTTTACGACCTGAGGCAAGAATAGCTCGTGGAACAACTTTTGGTGGAAAGAATCATCGAGTTCTATATTCCTTCATCTTTTCTTTATAATTTGTTTATGAAAAATACTTGGAAAATTGTTACTATGAATATGAGTAGCTAAACTTCTAATCTAGGGTTTTGATGGAACCTATTGGAGGATGATTTTCCTATTACGTTTAATATAGATTTGTCGTAGCTTTTTCTCTATTTGTTCAACTACGTTTATTTTGTGATTGATTGAAGAGCTCTCAATCGACTGTGCCTATTTAGTGTGTATTACTCAGAAGAGAATACATATTTAGGTAGTTGTTGAACAACATCACTCCTAACGTATGTGAGGGATCAATACAGAGGGTTTAAATGTGGGATTAGGAATAACGAAACCTTGGTACGATCTAAGTAAGCCGTGACTTAGTGCCAGCTAGCGTAGTTCGGAAGAATATGTCTAGTAAATTGTGGTAGTTACTCGAAAGAGAATTACGACACTCAAAGCGCTCATGATCGGTAGAGAAAACTTAGGCAAATTTATAAGAAACGTAGCGGAAAGGATTTTAATAATAGGGAAAATCATAACCTTAGACCATTCCAAATCTTGTCTACAACCTGTTCGTCGCTAGTTATTAATTACTGCATTTTCATTACTTGATCTTTAGTTAGTAAACATCCAATTCGTTATTTAATATTTCTGAAGATTGATTACGTGAATTTGTGCGAGTCTAGTAGTTGTGCTTAGTAGGTTAATTCCCTGTGGGATTCGACTCCGAACTTGTAAACCGAATTATATTTACAACGACCGCTTACTCCTTTTTATAAGGCATAGTTGGGCGTGATCAGCGATCCCAACCCTTCTTGGACTAGTCTGTACCTGCGACCACTTTCCTCGTACCTGCGAACTCGCAGGTGCGGTAAACCCTTCGATTCTGTGACCACTGGCCAGCCTACTCCAGGCCGCCCATACGATCGATGGGCCGCTTCTGCGAGCTCGCACCTACGGCCAAATCCACGCATGTGCGAATGCACCGCACCTGAAGCCCACCATCAACTCCCCCATGTCCAAATCTGAGTCTGATTCCAATCCGTTTTGCATCTGGGGACCCCGGGACCCCATCCAATTACACTCACACATCCAACAACTTAATACTGACTCGCTCGCATGATTAAAATACCTAAATAGAATCTAGAATTATGAATCAGACGCCAAAACGCATGAATTCGACATGAAACTCAAAAATTTTTAAAAACACTTTCACGCGTCCGATTCCTATCAAATCAACTCGGAATGATGCCAAATTTTGCGTTCAAGTCATAAATCACCATATGAAACTATTCACAGGCTCAGAATCCCAAACGGACCTCGATAATACCAAAGTCTACTCTAAACCAAACTTAAAGAACTTGAAAAACCTTTAATGCGCCAACGTTCAATATTAAGCGCCAAAACCCGATCCGAACACACGTCCAAGTCCAAAATCATCATAAGAACCTATTGGGACCGTCAAATCCCAGTTCCGAGGTCATTCACTCAAAACGTTGAGTCAAGTCAAACTTAACCATTATAGGCTACTATTAAGGAACTAAGTGTTCCGATTTCGAACCGAACCCTTCCAAACCTAAATTAACCATCCCTGCAGGTTATAAAATAGTAAAAGCATATATGGAGAGTCTTAATTAGGGGAACGAAGATCTAGAAAGCAAAGCGACTTGTCGGGTCGTTCCATATGTAGATGTGATTTACTAGAGGATTCTCCATTGCTGTTAGAAGTAACCTGGATTCACATACAATAGTCTCATAAATCAAATTGCCTTTGTTGATACTGTGTATTACCTCAGTTGAGTCTATATTAACCTCCAAAGGCATGAAGTTGTTCGAGACTATCATTTTTAGTCCCTGCATTAGAACAGTTAGTTCAGGGTGTAGAGTATTAGTATAATTTATTTTTTCCATGAATCCCATCATCCAATCCCCATTGTTGTTTCGGATTACCCCTCATATTCCACCTATAAGTCCATTTTGAAGGATTGCCCCGTTTGTGTTGAGTTTATAGTGGCCTCTGCTTGGAAGATGCCACTTGATATATAGGACATTAGTATTCTTCTTATTTAACCTCAACAATCCATAATTTATAGTTGGTGAATGAGAGGCTAAAGAGTTAATAGATGCAATAATTTTATTACAAAATTATTACCATAAAGTTCAGTTCTTTAACATCTGATATTGTTAATATTTTTTCCTTTTAGGAAATATTCAATTCAGCTTCTCTAGTTACGATGTATATGTTATTTAAGTCCTGTGTTTTTATTATTATTGTCATAACTAGCAGTTCAACATAGTAATAATTATTATGCATGTTAATGAACTTCGAGACGTAGAGTGAAGCAAGTTCTTGAAAATATATGAAATATAATTGATACTATCCTCTTATAAATGCTTAACATATAGGTGGCACAATGGTTAAACGAAAACAGTTATCCACCCATATTATCCATTGGATAATGAACTTTTTAAAAACGGGTCGAATATGGATAAGAACCATATTATCTACTTAGAAAATGGTTAACCAAATGGATAATCAATGGATAACTAATATGCTTAACTTTTACATTTGTAAAGCCTCAAATTGGCGGTTCCTCAAGTTTGGAAGACTAGGAATTCTCCCAAGTGATCATATTCAAGAAGACATGGATAATATGGACATCCATATTATCCGTCGGATAATCCATTTTTTATCCGCCTAAAATACGGGTCGGGTCGGATAATTTATCCATTTTTTGAATTACCCTTTTTTGGCCCGTTCATATCCGACCTGACCCGCCCGTTTGCCACCCCTAGCTTAATATTATCATCTATAAAAAGCCTAAAAAATAAATTTCAATCTGTAAAGCATATTATAAAAGAAAACTTCAAGTATTTTGGGTCAATAATCTAAGAAAATAAGGAGATTGACGATGATATTACACATCGTATTGGAGTGAAGTGATAAAATAGAAGCACGCATCTGATGTCTTATGTGATAAGAATGTACCATCAAGACTTAAAAGGAAAGTTTTATAACGTGGTTGTTAGACCAACTATGTTGAGTGTTGGTCAATCAAGAACTCACATATTCAGAAGATAAAAGTAGCGAAAATTGGGATGCTTAGATGAGTGTGTAGGCTTACTAGGAGAGATAAGACCAGAAATAAAGATATATGGGGTAAGGAGGGAGTTGCCTCCGTGGTAGACAAGATGCGGAAAGCGAGGCTGAGATGGTTCGGACATGTGAAGAGGAATGAGCAGATGTCCCAGTGAGGAGATGCGAGAAATTGGCAGTTATTAGACAGGATATGGCACATCTTTAGCTCACCAAGTACATGGGTTAGATAGGAGAGCATGGAAGCCGAGGATTAGGGTGCACTACTAAAAATTCGGCAAAAACCGACCAAGGTCGACCGACCAACTTTGGTTGGTCAAAAAATCGATCAAAAAACCGACCAAAGTTGGTCGGTTTTTCAAAAAAAAAAAAAAAGTTTAATTTTTTTTTACGAAACCGACCAACTTTGGTCGGTTTTCTTTGGCGCAAAAATGCGGGAAACTATTTTTGAGTCCCGCAAAATTTATGTTTCAAGAAACCGACCAACTTTGGTCAGTTTTTTAATTAAAATAAATAAAAATTAATATTAAAAAACCCGACCAAAATTGGTCGGTTAATTCGGCCGGTCATTTAAAAAAACCGACCAACTTTGGTCGGTAATTTTACTTTTTAATAAAACCGACCAACTTTGGTCGGTTATTTTCGTGCGAAAATACAATTAAAGAGTATAAATCAAATAAAAGACAATCTTAAAACAAAATGTACCAATGGTCTAGTGGTAGAATAGTATCCTGCCACAGTACAGACCCCGATTCGATTCCCAAATAGTAATTTTTTTTATTACATAATTAAAATACCGACCAACGTTGGTTGGAAAAAACCGACCAACGTTTTTTTTTTGAATTTAATTGACCGACCAAAGTTGGTCGGTAATTTCCGACCAACTTTGGTCGGTATGCCTTTCCGACCACAAAAATACCGTCCACACGTAAATGGTCGCGTTTTGGTCGGTTTTTGGCCATTACCGACCAATGTTGATCGGTTTTTACCGGATTTCTGGTAGTGGTGGAAGGTTACTAGGTAATCGAGCGATTTCTCCCTTCCTCTTTATAAATACATACATACATACATACATACATACATACATACATACATACATACATACATACATACATACATACATACATACATATATATATATATATATATATATATATATGTAGATTTATTAATATTGTGGTTTCTTTTACTTTGGTTATCCTTACTATTTTGTTGTTAACACTTTTTATTTAAATTTGTTTTGAGAACTTTTTTTCTTGAGTCGAAGGTTTATCGAAAATAATCTCTTTACCTCACACAAGAGAGGCATAAAGTCTCTTCTTCCCTAGCACCATTTGTAGAAATATATTAGTATATTGTTGTTGTTGTAAAATATAGTATAACCCAAAACTAAAAATAGAAAAGCGAAAATGACTTTTTTTCTGGTAAGATGTCAAAATTCTCCGGCCCGCAAAAGAAACTACTACTTATCCGTTTGAAAAAATCGTCATTTTTTATTAGTCCTCCAAAAACATGGTATAATTCTAAATTTAAAAATTATTAAACTTGAATTTCTCATTTTATTTTTAATAATGCGCTATTATAATCATACAAATATATTATAATCATACAAGTTTTAAAACAACAACAACAACAAACTCGGTGCAATCCCACACGTGGGGTCTGAGGAGGGTAATGTGTACGCAGACTTTACCACTATCTTATAAAGAATGCCACATCGTCTAATCAACAAGGAGCTCGAAATAAAAGAATACAAGACTAATACTAATACTACTAGTACTAATTTTTAAAAGTTTTATAATTATAAAAATATTATAATATATAAATGGCACTTTTCTTTCAAACCAGTATCTCATCAAATTAAGCCGTATACTTTGAATTGAATTGGGCTATGTTCCATGTAAGATATTCCTGTAAATCCCAGAGGCCAAAATGCAAAATTTTCCAATAGTAGTCACATAAAAATAGGAGAAGAAAATAGAAGTTTTTCTCTCTCTACAATTATTTCCTTCCCCTAGATGCCCCAGGACCAACTACTACCACTAACACTAAAACCCCCTGACCTACCGGACATCAATTCAACACCGATGAAAGTTGGAATCAACTCCAAAAGAGAAGGTTAACAACTTTAAGGAGATATTAGCGGATAATAGAAAAATATCATGCATAAGTTGAGTTAAAATCTAATTTTTAGTACTAATATTTTTTCTTTCTTTGCAGAAAATAATTAAACTAATAAGAAAAAGAAACAAGGAGAAGAAAAAGTTCACTTTCTAAATTTGCAAAGAAGAACTATAATGCTGAAAATTCAAAAGTAAAGAGGTGTATGCAACTTTACAAATGATGAAAGTATTTGTGCACATAAAAAAATCCAAGCAAATGACCCACTTACCGATTTGGAGGATTATATTTCAGCAAACTTTACAACTACAAGCACATGCAAGTTGCCAACTTGGAAAAATATATGTGAGAAATCTATGTATATGATATATTTTTTCATCTATAAATAGCACTACATTGAGCTTCTCATGACACACAGAAAATTAAGAGGAGAGCTTCTTCTTTTCCTTGCTTTTTTCAGTACTTTCTTTTCTTCTTTTAGCTAGTACAGTATCTTCATTTCTAGTTCTGAATAAATTATAATGTTGGAAATTACTCTAGTATATTTTTTTAATTAAACAGGGGGAATTATGCTCTTGAATATTTCTTTCTATTTTCTTATTTAATGGGCAAGAATATTTTCGTTGTCAGTACTAATTCTATTATGGAGTAATTTTTCTTGTGTTGGGAGAATGACGGATCTTAATTGTGATGACCCAAAAGGTCATCTTATATTTTAGAACTCGAATCTGCGCTCTTAAGCCTTAAAAATCTCATTTTTTTACCCTTCTCGATTTACGTGCGCAGTCCGGACAGGTTTTCGAAAAGCTTTTATATTGAAAATTGATGAAAATAAGAATTTATGCCTTAAAAATTGATTTTAGTTGATTTCGGTCAACATTTTTGGTAAACAAGTCCAGATCCATATTTTGACGATCCCAGTGGGTCCGTATCGAATTATGGGACCTGAGCGTATGCCCAGAATCGAATTTGAGGTTCCTAGATTGAGTTATGAATTTTTGATGAAAATTAAAAGTTTGGAAATTATTTGTTTTTAAAATTGATTGATATTTGGCATTATTAGTATCGGGTCCGTATTTTAGTTCCGGAGCCCGATACAGGTTCATTATGATATTTAAGACCTGTCTGTGAAATTTGGTGAGAAACGGAGTTGATTTGACGTGATTCGGATGTCCAGTTGAGAAAATAAAAATTTTAAAGTGTTCTTGAGAATTTCATTTGATTTGGTGCTAAATTCGTAGTTCTAGGTGTTATTTTGGCTATTTGATCACGCGAGCAAGTCCGTATGATGCTTTTAGACTTGTGAGCATGTTCGGTTTGGAGCTCCGAGAGCTCGGGTGAGTTTCGGATAAGCCACATGATGTTTTGAACTTAGAAAATTTTGCTGGTATAACTGAACCTGTTACAGGCATCTGATCTCGCAATTGCGAGATCAGGCTTCGCAAATGCGAAATAAGCAGGTCTGGCAATCGCGAGGTATCTATCGCAATTGCGAAGAAGGCCTGGGCCAGCATGTTCTCGCAATTGGGAGATTTTCTTCGCAATTGCGATGGGAGTCTGGGAAAGGCAGGTTCGCAAATGCGAATATCTACTCGCATTTGCGATGTTCAGTGGTCACAAATACGACACTTTCCTCGCATTTGCGAAGGCAGCGGGATTGTGAAGGGCATCGCAATTGCGAGTGTTCCTTCGCATTTGCGAGTTTCGCATTTGCAAAGCTCAGGTCGCAATTGCGACACCTGCAGCTGAGTAAAATGGACTTAGACGGGATTTTTCATTCATTCTTCAATTTTTCAAAACCTAAACCTCAAGAAGCGCTTTTTAGACGATTATCACGGGAAAACATTGGGGTAAGTGTTCCTTATCCTATATTGATTATATTTCATGATTTCATACTCATTTATATCAAGAATCCGTAAATTTATGGAAGAAAATCAGATTTTTATAAAAGTTTCCAAAAAATGAAAATTTAAGATTTGAAGGTCCATTTAACATCGGAATTGGATAATTTTTGCATGGTTGGACTCGTCTCGGAATGGGTGTTCGAATTTCATAATTTTTTTCGGGATTTGAGATGTGGGTCCCACTGCCGAATATTTTAATAAATTTTGGATTTTTATCCGAAAAATTTGTAAATTTATATGGAATTAATTCCTATGATTCGTATTGAGTATATCGAATTTTTTGTGAATAGATTTGAAGCTTTTGGAGACAAATTTAAAAGGAAAAGCTGTGGTCGAGTAATTGATTGGAATTTGCAAATCGAGGTAAGTGTCGTGGTTAACCTTGACTTGAGGGAATATAACCCTTAAATTATTTATTATGTGAAATGCATGTGAATGACGTATAGGAGAGGTAACGAGTGTCTATACGTCGTCAAATTAATTATTTGTATAATTACTTGAAAAATCATAAATTATTTTAAATCATAAATTAATTATTATAATAATTGTTTCTCTACTATTCTTTGCCAAATATTAATTCTTGAATTCCTGCATTAATTGTTACATGCTACTTGAATTATGTGCCTTAATTATTATTTGACATTTAGCATATTAAATATTAAACTGCCTATTTTCTCCCTGATTTCTATAATAATTTGCTATTTGACATTGTCTATTTCATGATTAAATTATAATTATTGTATGCTTGCTGTCTTATAATTTCATATTAATTGTTGTATTTATTGGGAAAATTCCTTCTATAAGAATTGGTAAATGAATATACTGGAGGAGTGGGTTTCATGCCGCAACAGACTTATTAAAAAGTCCATATTAGAGGATCGGGTTGCACGCCGCAACAGACTTATTAAAAAGTTCATATTGGAGGATCGGGTTACACGCCGCAACAGACTTATTAAAAAGTCCATATTGGAGGATCGGGTTGCACGCCACAACAGACTTATTAAAAGTTCATATTGGAGGATCGGGTTGCATGCCACAACAGACTTATTAAAAAGTCCATATTGGAGGATCGGGTTGCACGCCGCAACAGACTTATTAAAAGTCCATATTGGAGGATCGGGTTGCACGCCGCAACAGACTTATTAAAAGTCCATATTGGAGGATCGGATTGGACGCCGCAATCGACTTATTTGAAAGTCAATATTAGGGGATCGGATTGCACGCTGCAACAGACTTGATTAAAATGAATATATTGGAGGAGCGGGTTGCACGCCGCAACAGAACCGAATGTGAATATATTACGAGAGCGGGTTGCACGCTGCAATAGAACCGAATGTGAATATATTACGAGAGCGGATTGCACGCTGCAACATAACCGAATGTGAATATATTGCGAGAGCGGGTTGCACGTTGCAACGAAACCGAATGAGAATATTTTGTGAGAGCGGGTTGCACGCTGCAACAGAATTGAATGTGAATATATTGGGAGAGCGGGTTGCACACTGTAACAGAATTGATGGAAATGATAATTGGTAATAACTGCTGAGTTGGCTTCAATTATTATAAATGAGTTACCTGATTTATTTCTATTATTGTTGTTGTTACTAATATTGCGTACAAGTAATGTAAGTGACCGCCTTAGCCTCGTTACTACTTCATCGAGATTAGGCTCGGCACTTACCAGTACATGGGGTCGGTTGTACTGATACTACACTCTGCACTTCTTGTGCAGATTTTGGAGTTGGTCCCAGCGGCGTACCATAGACTTGCTCGGATTTCAGCTACCATAGGAAACTTGAGGTATAACTGCATGGCGTCCGCAGTTCTGAAGTCCCCGTCTATTTTACTTTAGCTGTGTGTTTATTTCTAGATAGCTTTATTTTATTCAGACCTTTATTTGTATTTATTCTAGAAGCTCGTGCACTTGTAACACTAATTCTGGTATGATATTTAGACACCGTTGTTTTTATGGATTATTCACTATATTTCAAACTTTGCTTCCGCATTTGTTTCTTTGATTATTAATAATTTAAAAATTATTTAAAAATTGGTTAATATTATTCTAACGTTGGCTTGCCTAGCAAGTGAAATGTTAGGCGCCATCACGGTCCGAAGGTGGGAATTTCGAGTCGTGACAGTTGGTATCAGAGTCACTAGGTTACATAGGTCTCATGAGTCACGAGCAAGCTTAGTAGAGTCTGAAGGATCGGTGCGGAGACGTCTGTATTTATCTCTCAGAGGCTATGAAGTTTAGGAAAATTACCACCTCTTTCATTCCTTATCATGCAACATTGATTTTGCTTGAAACCTATATCTCATATTCCTTTGTATCTACTCGTGTATTACATTGCGCACTCGGTATCAGTTGTGCGTCGACGGTTCGTGATGTCACAGATGAACTACGAGGGAGCCAGAGATGCTCAAATATTGCCTCAACGTGTGATTCCGATTGAAGATGTGGACGTATAAAGAGATCACCTAGTGAATAATGTGGGGGGGGGGGGGGTGCAACATACCTTGGCATCTGGTTGATTTATACGAGTTGTGAAGGTTAATATTATGGACCATCAGACGTGGTGAACTATGACTTCGCGCCGAGTGGGGGAGTCCACTATCAATGAATGGATTGCGAGTCATGTGTTATATCAGTTTTCGCCTGAAATGTATATATGTGATACTGGAAGGTTCTCCCAAACATTTACATGTGTTTAAGGCCTGAGATTTTGTAGAGGATAAGGTTGGGACTTGCGGTATGTTCGCCTCCGTAATAATCTTATACTTCAGTACCAAAGGAGTTAGAGAAACAACATTAAATTTACAGAAGGTCTACTCAGCGTAGACGTCATGGTTGCGGATTTTGGGGTGCTTCAGAGGAAGTACAATGGTTGACGAGATTCTGGACTAAGAATTGTCTATATGGAGCTCTACTTTTGTGATCATTGTATATAAATAGGGGTAAAGTTTACCCCAAAGGAGAATCGAAGAATATGTTAAGAAATGGGTCAGCTCAACAGTGTTGAGTCAGTATAACAAAAGAAGAAATTGGCCTTGGGAGAGATAATTCTCCACAGGTGTTTGTGGCAAGCCTATGAAGAGGGCAGACCAGCCAATACAACACCGCCCACTTAGCTCGGTTCTCAGAAATACTTTTGAGAGTTTGTTTCCCGGACTCTCCGTAATGCATAGCGCATAGGGTTTGAACGATTGCGTCAGGTCACCATGACGGTGTCATAATATGCCATTAGGTTCAATAAGTTAACCCGTCATATTCCTACTTTGCTTCCTACAGCCAGAAAGCGAGTCCACAGACTCATTAAAGGATTTAATTATGATCGTAAAATTTTGTATGACTCGGGAGCTACAGACTGATACTTCATTTCCACTAGTGGTAGAAATTGAAAAGATATTAGAACGTGTTCGGGGTGAGGAAATAAAAGGAAACTAAGGAGACCAAGACATCTCGAGGTTCTGGGAGATTCAGTGGATTCTACTCTGCGAGTATAAATTATTATGGCGGGGGCTCGGGTAGTCGTCCAGCCCAGTTCGCACATCGGATTAATTGAGGTGCTCCAGTAAGTTCTTTTAATGCACCACTGACATGAGTTTCCTACAATGGTTATTCCAGTTATCTAGCACAGACTTAATATGAGCAGCTAAACCCGCAAAGGGGTTGTTATGAATACGGCGATACTAGACATATCATGAGAAAATTGTCCCAAACTTGGGAAAGGCATATTTCATCAAAGCACTCAGGCTACGTGCCCCATTGTAGTTACTACAACACCTACACGATCAGTTAATGGTAGAGGACAGGCGGGTAGAAGGCGTCCTAGAGGTGGAGACCCAGCCGTTGTTATATTTGTTTTATGATATGGTGGAGGTCGTTACATCAGTTGGTGTCGTTATAGGTATGACCTCGATTTAAAATAAAGGAATAATTTCCTTAACTTGATTCGGTTCTGAATATCAAAACGAGTCCTCCTATTGTGCTCCACTTATGAGTGAGCTTCGTAATTCTATAATCTACTTATGTGTTTACTTCTGTTGGGAGATTTTATGGAGATAACTACACCTATCATTCCATGATGGACTCTAATAAGATCTGTGAGGCTAAAGGTGCCTTTCTGGTACTTATTTCGGTATGTTTTGATATATTTCTGGATGATTAATTACAAATTGTGAATTATATGCCCTACCGGTGTGGGGTTCATTATGTGTTATGATTTTGTTTAACGAAAGTTATTTAAAAGGAGAAAATGGAAAGTTTTGATTGGCAAGATGTGCATATTACTTGTGATTCAGAACTGAGGCTGAGGTCCTCGTATTTTAAAATAAATTGATATGTTTAAACCGGGCTATGAGCTGCGGTGGAAGTTATATAAGGACGAGATCCTTGTGATAAAAATTCTTGTGTTTAAATTCTCCCTCGTGAAAATTAAATTTGTACTATAGTACTAATAGGGAGTCATGCCTGCTAGGCTTATTTGAAAATATTTTGTATGAAATTCTCTGTGCATACTTGCCAAATTCATATTGTAATATTGAGTTGTAGCCTACGAGGTAGGTGCCCGCCCAAGTGGCGTCAAATGTGACTCATTAATTCGGATAAATAATTATGAGGTCTTCATGTCTCGCATCTCGTTATTAGTATTGTCAAGGTTTGAAACGAGATTGTGGTTAACATGAAGTTAATTGACGATTCTATAATTGATTATAAACAACTATTAAGACCAGATTGACCCATAAGGGTGCCCCATTTAGATGGTCAGACGAGCGTGAGTTGAGCTTTCAGAAGCTCAAGACCGTTTTGACTACAACGCTAGTGTTTGTATTACCCACAGGTTCAGGATCGTATACGGTATATTATGACGCCTCTCACATTGGGCTTGATGCAGTATTAATGCAAGATGGCAAGGTAATTGCATATGCGTCGCAACAATTGAAAGTTCACAAGAAGAACTATCTTGTTCATGACTTAGAATTGGCAGCCATTGTTCATGCGCTGAAGATTTGGAGGCATTACCTCTATGGTGTCTCGTGTGAGGTATTTACCGATCATCGTAGCCTTCAGTATCTGTTCAAACAAAAGGATCTTAATTTGAGGCATAGAAGATGGTTGGAGTTGTTGAAAGACTATGATATCACCATTTTGTATCACCTCGGGAAGGCCAATGTGGTGGCCGATGCTTTGAGTAGAAAGGCTGTGAGTATGTGCAATCTTGCGTATATTCCGGTTGGTGAGAGGCCATTAGCTGCAGATGTTCAGACTTTGGCTAATCAGTTTGTGAGGTTAGATATTTTAGAACCCAGTCAGGTTCTAGCTTGCACAGTCGCTTGGTCTTCTTTATATGTGTGAATCAGAGAGAGGCAGTATGATGATCCTCATTTACTTGTCCTTAAGGACACGGTGCGGTACGGTGATGCCAAACAGGTTGTTGTGGGGGAAGATGGGGTTCTGCGAATGCAGGGTCGTATTTGTGTGCCTAATGTGGATGGGCTTCGTGAATTAATTCTTGAAGAAGCACACAGTTCCAGGTATTCTATTCATCCAGGTACCACCAAAATATATTAAGACTTGCAGCAACATTATTGGTGGAGGAGAATGAAAAAGGATATAATTGCATATGTAGCTCGGTGTCTGAATTGTTAGCAAGTTAAGTACGAGCATCAGAGACCTGGTGTTTTGCTTCAGAAGTTAGAAATTCCTGAGTGGAAGTGGGAGCGTATCACTAGAAATTCCTCAGCACATTTTATTCCAGTGGCAGTTACCTATTCTTCAGAGAGGTTAGCTGAAATTTACATTCGTGACACGGGGTGCCCGTGTCTATTATGTCAGATCGAGGTATGCAGTTTACCTCACATTTCTGGAGGGCTGTACAGCGTGAGTTAGGCACGCGGGTGGAGTTGAGTACAACATTTCATCCACAGACAGACGGACAGTCAAAGCGCACTATTCAGATATTGGAAGATATGCTATGCGTTGTGTTATAGACTTTGGAGGTTCTTGGGATCATTTCTTGCCACTTGCGGAGTTTGCTTATAATAATAGCTACCAGTCGAGCATTCAGATGGCTCCATATGAGGCATTATACGGAAGGCGATATCGTTCGCCAGTTGGTTGGTTTGAACCGGGAGAGGCTCGGTTGTTGGGTACAGATTTGGTACAGGATGCCTTAGATAAGGTCAAGATTATTCAAGATCGACTTCGCACAGCTCAGTCTAGGCAAAAGAGTTATGCCGACCGTAAAGTTCGTGATATTGCATTCATGGTTGGAGAAAGAATATTGCTCCGGGTTTCGCCTAGGAAAGGTGTAATGAGGTTCGGAAAGAAGGGCAAGTTGAGCCCTAGGTATATCGGTTGAAATTCTTGAAAGGGTGGGTGAAGTAGCCTATAGGCTTGCATTACCACCTAGTTTATCAGCAGTTCATCTGGTGTTCCATGTGTCTATGCTCCGGAAATATCATGGTGATCCATCCCATGTGTTAGATTTCAGCTCTGTCCAGTTGGACAAGGATTTGACTTACGAGGAGGAGTCGGTGGCAATTCTAGCCCGGCAAGTTCGCCAGTTGAGATCAAAGAGTTACCCTTCAGTTCGAGTGCAGTGGAGGGGTCAGCCTATTGAAGCGGCTACTTGGGAGTCCGAGTTCGATATGCGGAGTAGATATCCCCACCTTTTCACCAGCCCAGGTACTCTTCTATGTCCGTTCGAGGATGAACGGTTGTTTTATAGGTGGAGAATGTGATGACTCAAAAGGTCATCTTATGTTTTAGAACTCGAATCTGCGCTCTTAAGCCTTAAAATCTTATTTTTTACCCTCCTCGATTTTCGTGCGCAGTCCGGACAGGTTTTCGGAAAGCTTTTATGTTGAAAATTGATGAAAATAAGAATTTATGCCTTAAAAGTTGATTTTAGGTGACTTCGGTCAACATTTTTAGTAAACGGGCCCAGAAAGGTCCCTAGCTTGAGTTATGAATTTTTGATAAAAATTAAAACTTTGAAAATTATTTATTTTTAAGAATTAATTGATATTTGGCATTATTAGTATCGGGTCCGTATTTTAGTTCAGGAGCCCGGTACAGGTTCATTATGATATTTAAGACCTGTCTGTGAAAATTGGTGAGAAACGGAGTTGATTTGACGTGATTCGGATGTCCAGTTGAGAAAATAGAAATTTTAAAATATTTTTGAGAATTTCATTTGATTTGGTACTAAATTCATAGTTCTAGGTGTTATTTTGGCGATTTGATCATGCGAGCAAGTCCGTATGATATTTTTAGACTTGTGGGCATGTTCGGTTTGGAGCCCTAAGGGCTCGGGTGAGTTTCGGATAGGCCACAGGATGTTTTGAACTTAGAAAATTTTGCTGGTATAACTAAACCTGTTGCAGGCCTCTGATCTCGCAATTGCGAGATCAGGCTTCGCAAATGCGAAATAAGCAGGCCTGGCAATTGCGAGGTATCTATCGCAATTGCGAAGAAGGCCTGGGCCAGCATGTTCTCGCAATTGCGATGGGAGTCTGAGAAGGGCAGGTTCGCAAATGCCAACATCTACTCGCATTTGCGATGTTCAGTGGTCGCAAATGTGACACTTTCCTCGCATTTGGAAGGCAGCGGGATTGTGAAGGGCATCGCAATTGCGAGTGTTCCTTCACATTTGTGAGCTCAGGTCGCATTTGCGACACCTGCGGCTGAGTAAAAGGGAATTAGACGGGATTTTTCATTCATTCTTCAATTTTTCAAAACCTAAACCTCAAGAGGCGATTTTTGGGCGATTTTCACAGGAAAACATTGGGGTAAGTGTTCCTTATCCTATATTGATTATATTTCATTATTTTATACTCATTTATATTATGAATCCGTGAATTTATGGAAGAAAAATCAGATTTTTATAAAATCTTCCAAAAAACAAAACTTTAAGATTTGAAGGTCCATTTGACATCAGAACTGGATAATTTTTATATGGTTGGACTCGTCTCAGAATGGTATTCTTATTTCGTAAGTTTTTTCGGGATTTGAGATGTGGGTCTCACTGCCGAATATTTTAATAAATTTCAGATTTTTATCCGAAAAATTTGTAAATTCATATAGAATTAAATCCTATGATTCGTATTAAGTATATCGAATTGTTTGTGAATAGATTTGAAGCTTTTGGAGATAAATTTAAAAGAAAAAGTTGTGGTCGAGTAATTGATTGGAATTTTCAAAGCTAGGTAAGTGTTGTGGTTAACCTTGACTTGAGGGAATAGAACCCTTAAATCATTTGTTATGTGAAATGCATATGAACGACGTATAGGCGAGGTGACGAGTGTCTATACGTCGTCAAATTAATTGTTTGAATAATTACTTGAAAAATCATAAATTATTTTAAATCATGAATTAATTATTATAATAATTGTTTCTCTCCTATTCTTTGCCAAATATTAATTCTTGAATTCATGCATTAATTGTTACATGCTACTTGAATTATGTGTCTTAATTGTTATTTGGCATTTAGCATATTAAATATTAAACTGCCTATTTTCGCCCTGATTTCTATAATAATTTGCTATTTGACATTGTCTGTTTCATGATTAAATCATAATTGTTGTATGCTTGTTGTCTTATAATTTCATATTAATTTTTGCATTTATTGAGAAATTCCTTCTATAAGAATTGGTAAATGAATATACTGGAAAAGCGGATTGCACGCCACAACAGACTTATTAAAAAGTCCATATTGGAGGATCGGGTTGCACGCCGCAGCAGACTTATTAAAAAGTCCATATTGGAGGATCGGGTTGTACACTGCAACAGACTTATTAAAAGTTCATATTGGAGGATCGGGTTGCACGCCGCAACAGACTTATTAAAAAGTCCATATTGGAGGATCGAGTTGCACGCCGCAACAGACTTATTAAAAGTCCATATTGGGGATTGTGTTGCATGCCGCAACAGACTTATTTAAAAGTCCATATTGGAGGATCGGGTTGCACGCCGCAACAGACTTATTTAAAAGTCGACATACATATATATATTGGTGGATCGGGTTGCACGTCGTAACATACTTGATTAAAATGAATATATTGGAGGAGCGGGTTGCACGCCGCAATAGAACCGAATGTGAATATATTGCGAGAGCAAGTTGCACGCTGCAACAGAACCGAATGTGAATATATTGCGAGAGCGGGTTGCACGCTGCAACATAACCGAATGTGAATATTTTGTGAGAGAGGGTTGAACGCTGCAACAGAATTGAATATGAATATATTGTGAGAGCGGGTTGCACGCTGTAACAGAATTGATGGAAATGATAATTGGTGATAACTGCTGAGTTGGATTCAATTATTATAAATGAGTTACCTGATTTATTTCTATTATTGTTGTTGTTACTAATATTGCGTATAAGTAATGTAAGTGACCCGCCTTAGCCTCATCACTACTTCGTCGAGGTTAGGCTCAGCACTTACCAGTACATGGGGTCAGTTGTACTAATACTACACTCTGCACTTCTTGTGCAGATTTTGGAGTTGGTCCCAGTGGCGTACCATAGACTTGCTCGGATTTCAGCTACCAGAGGAGACTTGAGCCGTCTATTTTACTTTAGCTGTGTGTTTATTTCTGTAACGACCAGTTTTAAGAATTAGCGCCCCGTTCAACGACTTAAGGTCTTGAACAGCGTTATATTATGTGTATTGACTTGCGTGCGTGGTTGAATTCAGTTAGCGGATGATTCGGGGTGATTTGGGACACTTGGTCCCTAAAACGGAAGCTTAAGTCTTAGGATTTTGACCATAGTCAAAAATGTGTGAAGACGACTCCGGAATGGAGTTCCGTCGGTTCCGTTAACTCCGTTGGGTGATTTTGGACTTAGGAGTGTGTCCGGGTAATTATTTGGAGGTCTGTAGTGGAATTAAGCTTGAAATGGCAAAAGTCGAATTTTTGGAAAGTTTGACCGGGGGGTTAACTTTTTGATATCGGGGTCAGAATCCGATTCTGGAAATTTGAATAGCTTCGTTATGTCACTTATGACTTGTGTGCAAAATTTAAAGTCATTCCGAATTGATTTGATGTGTTTCGGCATAAGATATAGAATTTGAAAGTTCAAAGTTCATAGACTTTGATTTGAGATGTGATTCGTCGTTTTGATGTTGTTCAATATGATTTGAGGCCTCGAGCAGGTCCATGTTATGTTATGGGACTGGATGGTGTGATTGGACGGGGTCCCAAGGGGCTCGGATGAGTTTCGGGGTAGTTTCGGACCATTTCTAGCCATTTATAGCTGCTGTTTTTGGCTACAGCAGTGTGCTATGCGATCGCGTGGAATTGGCCGCGATCGCGAAGCACAAAATGGGGAAAATGGCCAGTGAATTGCAATCGCAGAAGACCTTTCGCGATCGCGTAGAGGAAATTTTTTGCTGCACTGACTCAATTTTGGAAGCTTATACCTCGCAATCTATAAGGAATTAGGAGATGATCCAAAAATAAATGCTTTAGTCCTTTGTGTCTAGTTTTCAGAAAGGTAAACCATTTGTCATTTGGAGTTGTGTATAAACAGTTATGGTAGATATACTACAGGCTGTCCGCAAAGAGTTTGGAAATCTCTGTTGCATAGGGCTAACTTTGGAAGCTTATATCTCGAAATATATAAGGAATTGAGAGATGAGAAACAAATAAAAGTTATAGTCCTTGTAATTTAGTTTTCAGAAAGTTACACCATTTATCATTTGGAGTTTTGTACAAAAAGTTATGACCATTATACTAGAGTCTGTCCGAAAGAGTTGGGGAGTTTGTTCTTCGCGATCGCGATTGGTTTTCCGTGATCGCGAAGAGCAATTTTGGGGCTGAAAAATTTTGTGCTTCGCGATCGCGAAGAGTAAATACCTGGGCAGTAGCTATATTTTGAGATTTCAGCCATTTTTAACATATTTGGAGCTATAGAGCTCGGATTAAAGCAATTTTTTAGGCGATTATATGGATAGGGGTAAGTGTTCTATATCCTAAAATGATTATACTTGATGATTATATGGTTATATTCATCATTTATTTCGGATTTAAATGGAATAAATCAAGATTTTTGCAAAATCTTTCAAAAACAAAAATTTAAGATTTGGAGGTCGAGTTGTTATCGGAATTTGATAAAATTAGTATAGTTGAACTCGTATCGGAATGGGTGTTCGGATTTCATGAAAATTATATCGGGTTTCGAGGGGCGGGTCTCGCGTTGGCTTTTGTTGACTTTTTGGAATAAATTTTTACGTCGACGTATTATTATCCGAAATTATTTTCGGTGAATTTTAATGGAGTTATACAATTAATTTGGATAGATTTGGGCAGTCTGGAGGTCAATTCAAGAAAAGATGCGATTTTGAAATATCTGTATAACTTCAAAAAGGTAAGTGTCTTGCTTAACCTCGAGTGGGGGAATTACCCCTTAGGCATCAAGTCTTATGTGCTATTTGTGAAATGTGAAGCCGAGTACGTACTCGGGCTTATATGTGCAAATTTTCTTGGTCTAAAGTTTTAGGCATTCTTATGTATTAAATTAGATAATTGTTGGAATTAGTAAATCCTTGAATTATCACGCCTTGTTCCTTATTTGTCAAATTTGTATTTTATATAATAAACTTAGTGTTATTGTCATTGGATTTTACGTGAATTCCGTGTGTTTATTGATTTGATATTTTCTTGGAATTAAATCCATGATGGAACCCTTATCTGCAAATATTTATTAATAAGTTTAAATTGAGGAGTTAATATAATTATCAAGAATTTAGAATAATGAAGGTGTTGCCCTATACTGAGTAATTTTCACCTCTGTTGATTATTTTGAGTTTTATTATACGTTGTGTGGAGCCTTGGGCTATTTGTTGACAAATTTATTGATTCTGCTACATATTTGGAATTTGATTGTGGTCAGTGAAATTGCGATATGAATTGTTGTATTGTGTTGTGGTTTAAACACTTCTTGATGTTATTTATGCTTCCTACCTTGCTTGTTAATGATATACATGTGCTTGGTAAGGAAGAGTGTAAAGCACGAAGGGTGATGTCGTGCCATTTGAGAGTGTAAAGCACGAAGGGTGATGTCGTGCCATTTGAGAGTGTAAAGCACGAAGGGTGATGCCATACCATTGAGAGTGTAAAGCACGAAGGGTGATGCCGTGCTATTTCATTTATATCACGAAGGGTGATGTTGTGCTATTTCATTTATATTATCAGGTGAGGATGAGAGTAAAAGCACGAAGGGTGATGCCGTGTAATTATTTTTATGTTATCATATATTCATGGCACGAAGGGTGTTTCCGTGCAGGCGAGGGCGAGAGACATACATTATATTGTGATAACGTTTTGTTGTGTATACATTCATGCCTTTATCTTGAGATGTTATTATGCACCTATGTTTTCTGTGTGATTTATAGTCGTTGTTGCTTTATGTGTGCCTCCACTTTATTTTTTTTATTGTTATTGGCATTTCTCCCACCTAGTTGGTACTATTATATGTATTCACATTGAGGAAGATATAAATGCACGAAGGGTGTTGCCGTGCCGATTGATTTGAATCAAATATATATATATATATATATATATATGCGAGAATGTGCTAAGTGCACGAAGGTATTGCCGTGCCATTTGATGTGATATGTTGAATGTATTCCTCACGCCAGGAAAGTTAAATGAGGCGTCACATGGTAACTTTTATTCGAAAGAATTATATTAGAAAGATATTTATTTGAAAGAATTATATTATAAAGATATTTGCTTGAGAGAAGTATATTTCAAAGATATTTATTCGAAAGAATTGTATTAGAAAGATATTTATTTGAAATAATTATATTATAAAGATATTTACTTGAAAGAAGTATATTTGAAAGATATTTACTTGAAAGAATTATATTCGAAAGATATTTACTTGAAAGAATTATATTCGAAAGATATTTACTTGGAAGAATTATATTCGGAAATATATTTATTGAAAAGGATTATATTTCAGAGATTTTTATTGAATAACTTAGATAAAAGATGTATATTCTGAAGGACCTGATTAATTGGTTGTACCTGTGTTTATTACTCATTTGAGCAATATTTATGGTGTTCCTATTACCTTGCTGTTAAGATCACTAGTTGATTGATGTTGCTATTACTGCTATTTGTTTTCTATTATTTTTGCATGCTATATTGCACAAGTTATTAGACTAGTGAGTGTCTTGATTGTACCTCGTCTCTACTCCATTGAGGTTAGTCTTGATACTTACTGGGTACCGACCATGGTGTACTCATACTACACTTCTGCAAATTTTTGTGCAGAACCAGGTATTGGAGATATCAGACTTGAGCAGAGTTAAAGTGGGATCGTAAGGATTCAAGGTAGAGCTACTTGGTCGTCGCAGTCCCTTGGAGTCTTTTCATTTCATTGTACTGTTAACTTTTAATCAAACAGTATTGTATATTCGATCCTCGTGATCATTCCATGTATTCAGTTAGAGTTCGTGACTCAGTACTACCAGTCTTGGGAGGTTTTATATTCATATTTATTCCGTTGTTAGTTATGGTTACTTATTTAATTCAAAAAAAAAGGCTTCAAAATGTGATAGAAATCGGCTTAGCTAGTCTTCGAGACTAGGTGTCATCACAACGCGTGTAGTGGGATTTTGGGTCGTGACAAGTTGGTATCAGAGCTCTAGGTTCATAGGTTCTATGAGTCACGAACGAGTTTAGTAGAGTCTTGCGGATCGGTACGGAAACGTCTGTACGTATCTTCGAGAGGCTACAAAGCTAGTACGAAGAATTCAATTCTTTCATTCATTATCGTGCGACATTTATTCAGATTGAAGCATATATCTTATGTTCTTTTGCATCCAGCCGTGTATGAAATTGCGCACTCGGTATCAACTATGTGCCAATGGTTTATGATACTACAGAGGGATTATAAGGGCGCCAAGGTTGTTCAACCATTGTTACAATGTGTCATCCAGATCGAGGATGCAGAAGTATTTAGAGATCATTCAGTTGTGCACATGGGGGTGCAGCAGGTTCTAACATCCGGTTAATAAGTATGATCTTAAGAAGTTTTAATTAATTGCCTAATCATCACAATTGTGGTAGGGTCACGAGGTGGATGTAGATCTGAAATAGTTGGTGGTATTAGAGACTATGTAGTTTGTATGGGATTTCTATTTAGCGAAGGGTACATACGCAGCCAAGGCACTGGAGGAAGCGAGTTTAACTGTCACGAGGATGACATGCGCCAAATAAATGGCCTGAGGTGTCTTATGACTGGTGTCCTACGAGCGATGAAGGTTAGTATTGTGGATCATCAGAATGTGTCCTATGGCTTCACGCCAAGTGAGGGAGTCCACTATCAACGATCAGATTGCGGGGTCATGTGTTATATAAGTTTTGGACTGAGATATATTTATGTGGTATTGAAAGGTTCTCCAAAACTTGTATATGATTAAGAGCTGAGTATGGGATGATGTTGGGACTTGCAGCATTCCCGCGTCCTTAATAATTCTACATTTCAGAATACTCGGGTTGTTCCAGTAAATTCTTTTAATGCACCACCGGCATAGGGTTCCTATAATGGTTATTCGAGTTATCCGGCACAGACTCAGTGTGAGAAGCCGAACCCGCAGAGGGGTTGTTTTGAGTGTGGTGATACTAGGCACATCAAGAGAAATTGTCCCAGACTTGGGAGGGGTGGATTTCATCAGAACACTCAGGCTACAAGCTTTATTCTAGTTAATACTCCACGTGCATAGCCAGTTAGGGGTGGAGGACAGGTGGGTAGAGGGCGCCTAAGAGGTGGAGACCCGACCCGTTGATATAATTGCTATGAATTGGCTGAGGCCGATACACTAGATGGTGTAGTTACAGGTATGATTTAATTTATAATAAAAGGAGCACCATTCTTATTTTTTATTTGATTCCGATTATCGAGGTGAGAACTCTTTTCATGCTCCTTACATATGGTGGATTAGTGAATTTGTACTCCACTCCCGTGTTTACCCCTGTTGGAAGATTTGATGATGTTAGCCCATGTCTATCATTTTTATTTTTGGGCACCATTGAGGACTATAAGTCCAAAAGTAAATTTCTAATACTCACTACAGTAGGTTTTGATGTGATTTCGGAATAATTGATTTCAATTTTATGAATTATATGCCCTACCGGGATGAGGGTTCATTATGTGTTATGAAAACTGTTTACGAAATATATCGAAAAGAAGAAAGAAAAGAAATTAAAAATTTCAGTTGGCACAATATGCAAAACACTTGTGATTCGGAGTTGAGGACGAGATCCTCGCATTTTTTTTATATGATGTGAAATATTTAAGCCGGTCTACAAGCCACGGTGGAAGTTATATAAGGACGAGATCCTTATAGTAAAATATTTTATGAGTTTAAAATTCTCCCTTTATGAAATTTAAATTTGTACTATAGTATTAATAGGAAGTCATGCATGATGGGCTTATTTGATAATTCTTGTATATCTTTCTGTGCATATTTAGCCATAATTGTGCTGTAATTATTGAGTTTTAACCTACGAGGTGAGTGTCCGGGTAGCGTTAAATGTGACTCATTAATTCGGGTAAATAATTATGAGGTATTCATGCCTCGCGTGTTGCTGTCAGTGTTACGAGAAGTTGAAATGAGATTTTGGTTAATACGAGGTTAATTGGCGATGTTGTAATCGATTATGAACAACTACTAGGACCCGAGATGTGGTGATGGGCATACATATGATGTGCTTCATGTCCTGATATCATTATGATAATGCGGTGCTTGTAATGTTGAGATTAGTGTTATTGATATATACATTGTGGTATTTTGTTGGGTTGTGGATGTGCTGTTAGGAGTTGTTTTGGTGTTACTCTGGCAGGTGGGTAGGCCCATTTATATGGGAGACTCTACCGAAATTTTTGAAAAAAATATTTGAGAGATTGTTATGTGCGAAAGAAGAGAAAAGTTATGTTATGTGTTTGAGGGCGGGCTCTACTTCTCATTCAAGGGCGAGTGATCCTAAGCGGGGGAGAATGTAACACCCCGAAGTACTTCAACACTATCAAGAAAGTTGATGTGTGCGTAGGCATAAGTTGTTATAGCCAGTTGAGACTAATATCATGCGTCGAAGTAAAAATCAGGCATTTTGGAAATGATTGGAGAGTTAGGGATTTTGCTTTAAAGCTTATAAGAATGGAGAAAAGAAATAATCTCAATTGAGATGGTGTTGTCGGACCCGTGTTAAATTGCGGGAACGTAGAATCACCCACAAGTATGTGTGTAAGAATACTCTCAGTAATTTAAAGTCCTCAGAAAGATTTTTAGCATGTTCGAGGATGAACGTTTGTTTAAGAGGTGGAGAATGTAACGACCCGACTTGTCATTTTAAGAATTAACGCCCTGTTCAATGACTTAAGGTCTTGAGCAGTTTCATATTATGTGTATTGACTTGCGTGCGCCGTTGAATTTAGTTACCGGATGATTCGAGGTGATTTGGAACACTTGGTCCCTAAAACGGAAGCTAAAATCTTAGGATTTTGACCATAGTCGAAAATGTGTGAAGACGACTACGGAATGGAGTTTCATCGGTTCCGTTAGCTCCGTTGGGTGATTTTGGACTTATGAGTGTGTCCGAAAAATTATTTGAAGGTCCGTAGTAGAATTAAGCTTGAAATGGCGAAAGTCGAATTTTTAAAAAATTTGACCGGGGGTTGACTTTTTGATATCGGGGTCGGAATCTGATTCTGGAAATTTGAATAGCTTCGTTATGTCAATTATGACTTGTGTGCAAAATTTGAAGTCATTCTGAATTGATTTGATGTATTTCGGCACAAGATATAGAATTTGAAAGTTCAAAGTTCATAGATTTTGATTTGAGGTGTGATTCATCGTTTTGATGTTGTTCGATGTGATTTGAGGCCTCGAGCAGGTCCGTGTTATGTTATGGGACTGGATGGTGTGATTGGACGGGGTCTCGAGGGGCTCGGGTGAGTTTCGGGGTGGTTTCGGACCATTTCTAGCCATTTATAGCTGCTAGTTTTTGGCTACAGCAGTGTGCTACGCGATCGCGTGGAATCGGCCGTGATCGCGAAGCACAAAATGGGGGGAAATGGCCAGTGAATCGCGATCGCGGAAGGCCTTCCGCGATCGCATAGAGGAAATTTTCTGCTGTACTGACCCGACTTTAGAAGCTTATATCTCGCAATCTATAAGGAATTTGGAGATGATCTAAAAACAAAAGTTGTAGACCTTTGTGTCTAGTTTTTAGAAAGATAAACCATTTGTCATTTGGAATTGTGTACAAAACGTTATGGTAGATATACTACAGGCTATCCGCAAAGAGTTTGGAAATCTCTGTTGCATAGGGCTGACTTTGGAAGCTTATATCTCAAAATGTATAAGGAATTGGGAGATGAGCAACAAATGAAAGTTATAGTCTTTGTAATATAGTTTTCAGAAAGTTAAATCATTCATCATTTGGAGTTTTGTACAAAAGGTTATGACCATTATACTAGAGGTTGTTCGGAGAAGTTGGGGAGTTTGTTCTTCGCGATCGCGATTGATTTTCCGCGATCACGAAGAGAAATTTTGGGGATGAAAAATTTTGTGCTTCGCGATCGCGAAGGGTAAATACCTGGGCAGTAGCTATATTTCGAGATTTCAGCAATTTTTAACATATTTGGAGCTATGGAGCTCGGATTGAAGCAATTTTTGAGGCAATTTTCATTATATGGATTTCGGTAAGTGTTCTATATCCTAACGTTATTATACTTCATGATTATATGGTTATATTCATCATTTATTTTGGATTTAAATAGAAGAAATCAAGATTTTTGCAAAATCTTCCAAAAACGAAAATTTAAGATTTGGAGGTCGAGTTGTTATCGGAATTTGATAAAATTGGTATAGTTGAACTCGTATCGGAATGGGTGTTCGGATTTCATAAAAATTATATCGGGTTCCGAGGGGCAGGTCCCGCGTTGACTTTTGTTGACTTTTTAGAATAAATTTTTAAGTCGACGTATTATTTTCCAGAATTATTTCCGATGAATTTTAATGGAGTTATACAATTAATTTGGATAGATTTGGGCGGCCTGGAGGTCCATTAAAGAAAAGATGCAATTTTGGAATATCGGCATAACTTCAAAAATGTAATTGTCTTGCTTAACCTCGAGTGGGGGAATTACCCCTTAGGCATCAAGTCTTATGTGTCATCTGTGAAATGTGAAGCTGAGTACGCGAACTCGGGCTTATATATGCAAATTTTCTTGGTTTAAAGTTTTAGGCATTCTTATGTATTAAATTAGATAATTGTTGGCATTAGTAAATCCTTGAATTTTCATGCCTCATTCTTTATTTGTCAAATTTGTATTTTATATAATAAATTTAGTATTATTGTCACTTGGATTTTACGTGAATTCCATGTGTTTATTGATTTGATATTTTCTTATAATTAAATCCATGATAGAACCCTTATCTGCAAATATTTATTAATAAGTTTAAATTGAGTAGTTAATATAATTATCAAGAATTTGGAATAATGAAGGCGTTGCCCTATACTGAGTATTTTTCACCTCTGTTGATTGTTTTGAGGTTTATTATACGTTGTGTGGAGCCGTGGGCTATTTGTTGACAAATTTATTGATTATGCAACATATTTGGAATTTGGTTGCGGTCAGTGGAAATTGCGATATGAATTGTTGTATTGTGTTGTGGTTTAAACACTTCTTGATATTATTTATGCTTCCTACCTTGCTTGTTAATGATATACATGTGCTTGGTAAGGAAGATGGTAAAGCACGAAGGGTGATGTCGTGCTATTTGAGAGTGTAAAGCACGAAGGGTGATGTCGTGCCATTTGAGAGTGTAAAGCACGAAGGGTGATGCCGTGTCATTTGAGAGTGTAAAGCACGAAGGGTGATGCCGTGTCATTTGAGAGTGTAAAGCACGAAGGATGATGTCGTGCCATTGAGAGTGTAAAGCACGAAGGGTGATGCTGTGCTATTTCATTTATATTATCAGGTGAGGATGAGAGTAAAAGCACAAATGGTGATGCCGTCCAATTATTTTTATGTTATCATATATTCATGGCACAAAGGGTGTTTCCGTGCAGGCGAGGGCGAGAGACATACATTATATTGTGATAACGTTTTGTTGTGTATACATTCATGCCTTTATCTTGAGATGTTATTGTGCACCTATGTTTTCTGCGTGATTTATAGTCGTTGTTGCTTCATGTGTGCCTCCACTTTATTTTTTTTATTGTTATTGGCATTTCTCCTATCTAGTTGGTACTATTATATGTATGCACAGTGAGGAAGATATAAATGCACGAAGGGTGTTGCCGTGCCAATTGATTTGAATCAAATATATATATATTGGGTGAGAATGAGCTAAGTGCACGAAGGTATTGCCGTGCCATTTGATGTGATATGTTGAATGTATTCCTCACGCCAGTTGATGTGATATGTAGAATGTATTCCTCACGCCAGGAAAGTTAAATGAGGCGTCACATGGTAACTTTTATTCGAAAGAATTATATTAGAAAGATATTTATTTGAAATAATTATATTATAAAGATATTTACTTGA